>NC_088399.1:76685049-77037549 GCF_034236695.1 Oncorhynchus nerka
CCGGTGTTCTCGCTCTCTCTCTCTCTCTCTCTCTCTGTGTTCCCACACCGGTGTTCTCGCTCTCTCTCTCTCTCTCTCTCTCTCTCTCTCTCTCTGTGTTCCCACACCAGTGTTCTCTCTCTCTCTCTCTCTCTCTATGTGTTCCCACACCAGTGTTCTCTCTCTCTCTCTCTCTCTCTCTCTCTCTCTCTCTCTCTCTCTGTGTTCCCACACCGGTGTTCTCTCGCTCTCTCTCTCTCTCTCTCTCTCTCTCTGTGTTCCCACACCGGTGTTCTCTCGCTCTCTCTCTCTCTCTCTCTCTCTCTCTCTCTCTCTCTCTCTCTCTGTGTTCCCACACCGGTGTTCTCGCTCTCTCTCTCTCTGTGTTCCCACACCGGTTCTCGCTCTCTCTCTCTCTGTGTTCCCACACCGGTTCTCTCTCTCTCTCTCTCTCTCTCTCTCTCTCTCTCTCTCTCTCTCTCTCTCTCAATCTCTCTTTCAATCTGTGTGCCACAAGATTGTGTTAGCCCACTGAGCTAAAGCTTCAGCTTACCCATCAACCGAGCGTGGTTCACCTCCATTACATATTCACCTCTCCAGTCCAATGGACATAGAAGAGGATGGGGTTAGAAGTTGTTTTTGGACTGGGCCCCTGTTGGACGACACCCAATGCTGATGTTTGGGTTTTAACTGAGGAACAGGAGAGTTACTGTGGGAGCTGTAACACCGCAAAGAGAGAAGAGTAAATAGGCAAGAAACATTTAAATCTGTGTCCACTTTATTAGACATCCGCCATGTTGTACATGCCACATAAGTAACTTTGAGGACCAACCAGGCTCCAGTTATAAGCCAACCAATCCATGACAACCAGCCTTTGTCTCCACTACTGAGGAAAAGGACAGAGAGAAAAGCATGTCCTAACACTGTATGTTATAACTTATAATGGTATATATAAGCTAACTGTGTCATAACATAATTGTGATATAATCGAACCTAACCTAATTATGTATTACCTTTCAGGTGTTCCATGTGGAGACCCCCCTGCGTTCCCCAACACTCATCTCCAGGGCCACACCGGGTTTGAGATGGGGGACGAGCTGCTGTACTCCTGTCTACCTGGTCATGTGTTGCCCAGCGGCCACTCAGCCTTCAGCCTGCTGTGTGACAGCTGTGGAGAGTGGTACGGACTGGTACAGCTCTGTGTAAAAGGTAAATGTGTGTGTGTATGTGTGTGTCTGTTTGTGTGCGTCACCTGGTTTCATGTTTCCCTGACATCTCACGTCAGAGCTGTGTCCTCTGACCACAGGAATCTGTGATGAGTTCACTCTGTTCCCTTCCTGGTTATTAGTCATCCCTTTAGTGGGAACAGTGCTGCGGTCCAAGATGGCGTCTCTTTGAGCGGGTGTATTTGAACGTACATCCCGATAAACAAGAAAGATTATGAACAATAGTATTTCTGGTAAACTGACCCGTACTTATATGAAGTAACATAAGGTGATTGGAAAACACGGTGATCACACAACTACATGGGCAGAAGAAAGCGAGAATGCAAGGCATGACTGAACAGATGCTAATCAGCTCAGATGTCAGCAGCAGACAGAATCATGTAGGCCACGTGAAGACTTTCCAGAACTCATTGTAAAAAATGCTTTTTACCACTGCCACTTACGTGGAGTAAGAGCCCTCCTACCAAATACAGGGCAGTCACAAAATGTTCTGCAACCCTGACATTCTCAAGGCCACCTTTGAAAAACTGGCCATCATTGAAAAGACAACAGAGACAAACCCCATATCAATGGAGTCTCTCTCAGCCACTGTGCAGCAGCTCCTCAACCAGGTGTCAACCCACAGTGAAAAAATACTAACAATGGAAGCTAAAGTACAGAAACTGCAACAGGTGAATCGCCAGCTGCGACAGAATGTCATGGAAGTCCAGCACCACAGCCAGAGATGGAACCTGAAACTACATTGGGTGCGAGAAGAAGATGGGGAGACCATTGACAACCTCGGGAAAGTAGCACCCAGGATTCAAGACAAGCTCCCGGATGTCAACGACGTGGTGCACCGCCTGGGAAAACTAAGATATCACGGATCTCCGCGGACAACCATCATGCGGTTCACAATGATAATCTACAGAGATGTCGTATGGAAAGAAGCCAAGAAGATGGAATGCCAGGACGTCAAGTGAATGTCATGAGAGTATTGAATGTTTTGACAACACTGTGGTCAGGTATATAGCTACATTGAATTGAAATCGATGTTGTCCTATTCTTTCTAAGTCAAATGAAAATGTTAAGAGTAATTTAGCTAGCTCTTGAGTAATAAGTCATTTTTACCATCATCCCGTTTTATATCACCAGGTTCGTACATGTGAATACGGTTTCATCAAATTGATCACAACTACCTCGGTTTAGGGTAGTCCAGTTCTTTCTCTAAGCTCAGGTTTCCTTACTAGCTACCTAGCTTACTAGTTCAACTAGTTAACCAGTTATTCATATCACTACTGTATTTGTTTTATTATTGTTATTTTATTACTGTCAGGTTATGCAACGTTTTGAATACAATGCACTAAATGTTGTATCTCTACATGCCAGGGGTTTATGAAACACAACTAAAAGAAAAACACTTTTTTTTTATTTGGTCAATTCTACTCCAGGAGACTCACTCCTGCGATTCAGATTCTAGTTTTTGTAAATCACAATGGGGAAATACTGTTTATTATAGTCACGGGTCTAACCACTCAGCTGGCACTATGATATCGCTTCATACGGTGATATTTCGGACTCATGTGTGTCTGAAGATGGGAGATGGGTTACATTGATTTCCATACAAGATAATGCTTGTTTTATTACATGCAATATGTATGGATACAATTCTCAAATAAGAGTTTCTTTTTGGACCTTGCTGATAAGCTTACTGAGCTGCAAAACAAGTATACAATTGCATGGCTTTATAATAGCTGGAGACTGATAACTCTAGAGTGATATCCACTTAGAATAGCTTAAATATCTCAGAATAGTGACATCATCACCTAATTTTGCAGTTAACTGACAGTGGTTGCTACATGGAGCTTCTGTAATAGAAACTTAAATGAATATACCTGGTGTCATATGTCAATGATGGTCAGATCCACAATGGATCTGTTTCCACAATGGATCTGTTTCCACAATTCATCTGTTTCCACAATGGATCTGTTTCCACAATGGATCTGTTTCCACAATGGATCTGTTTCCACAATGGATCTGTTTCTCATTTCTCCCCCACGTGTTCTTTCACTGACCATACAATTATATTATTGACGTTAGAATGTTCGGAAAAATCCAGTGCCATTCGAGGATACTGGAAACGTAATAATTCACTCCTAAATGATCCGGTCTTTAACGAGAGCATCAAGAACTTGATCATAGACCCGTTTAATTCAAACGATTTAGAACCAAAACATTGAAGTAATTGTGAAATGTTTAAATTCAAAGTAAGATCTGTCGCCATTACACGCAGTAAGGAACTAAAGAGGAAACATAAAAGATACCCTTTTAGCAGAGGAAGAAACAGACTTGAATACATCTGGAATAGAACTAGATCTAATGTACATTGATTTAGCTGAAGGGGCCTTTACTAGATCTAGAGAACAATGGGTTGAGGAGGGTGAGAAAAACGCCAGTTATTGTTTTGCTCTTGAAAAAAGGAACTATAAGAGAAAATCTCTTTCTGCCTGAAATATTGACAACACCTTGTGTAAAGACCCAAATATCATCTCTAGCTTTGTGTATTCTTTCAATGGAAAATCTGTATATACCTCATTTTAATGGGATTGAATGTGAACATTTTAGGAAACATGTCCATGGTCATGTACCAATGATTTCTGATGAGTTCAAGTCCATACGGGAAGATGATTTTTCTTTAGTGGAGATTAGAGATGCTCTTAAATCTATGAAGAAGGGCAAAGCACCTGGAACAGATGCTCTTTCTGTGGAATTGTATTTACACTTTTGGGAACATTTAGAGGGATCAGCATTCACCGTGTTCCAAGAATGCCTAGCTAAGGGTGAGATGATTACTACCATGGAACAAGGGGTTATTTCCTTAATATAAAAACCAGATAAAGATCCCCTTGTCACAGATAATTGGAGACCTATTACATTATTAACTACAGATTATAAATGGATAACTTTAGCATATGCTAAAGACTTCAAATGGGCCTAAACCACCTTATTAACAAAAACCCAAACTGGTTTCATGAAAGGTTGCCAATCTACTTAAGTACCTACATGTTTTCATTTATTAATAAGACCCATGTATTTACAATGAAAAATGTAATATGGTATTATTCAAATGAAAACAAACTACTGAATTCATTCTCTCTGGTAAATCTTATATGCACAAAAGCAAATATTTGAAATCTGTCCCCAAAAAGCAATATATTTTTACTTGAAATCCAATATTTAATCAAATAAACAGCAACAAAAACCCCCACTGTATTCTTACAACTCTATCATAGGTTTGTACATTTGTACATTTGACCTTATTTTATTTGAGGTACTTTAACTTTTGAAACTCAATTCATATGTGGTGTTTTTATTATTTTACTTTAATGTTATTTTATGTTTCTTCACAGAAATATACATGTAGTGATGTCCTATGTTTTTTGTTATTGTATTGTAATTTGAAATGTAATAGTAATATTAATAATACACATTTTAAAAAGACAATAAATAATCTAAAAAATAAAAAATAAACAGTCATCACTTCAGTTCCATACTTTTCTATAATTATATTTTAATGTGAAGTGCAATACTCAAGTCAATGCACTACATACGGAATAGGGTGCCATTTTAGATATGCCCAAGGCCAAGGGTTTGATTTATGCCTGTTACAAAACAGCATCCCAGTTGTGAGTGAGAGATATAAACGGGTGTCATGACACCTCTGTGATAGATGCCATCACTAGGCATGTGGAGGAGGAGAAGAGGGGGAGGAGGGAAGGAAGGGAGAGAGGAGAAAACCGGAAGACAGCTAGCTAGCCTGGACTAGGAGACAGAATGCCAAGTCCACGTTGACTACGAGTCTCTATACTGTGTGTGTGCACGCTGCATTCTGGGTATGTGTGTGCTTGTGGCTGATTGTGTCCCCCCCCCCCCCCTCTCTTTTTCTCTCTGTACCTACAGACAAGACAGAGGCCCACATTGACTATGAAGATAAGTTCACTGATGACGATCACCACCTCTCCTACGACACCCCTACTGAGGAGGAGGACACACATGAGGAACCGGTAGAAGAGGAGGTGCAAGAGGAGACAACATATGTAAATGTGGAGGAGGACACAGGAGAAGAGGGGCGCAGGGATCAGGAGCAGCAGGAGGCCAGCTTCAGCATGACGGAAGTAGAGGAGCAGGATGCGGAGACGGGAGGAGAGGAGGAAGTGCAGGGAGGAGAGGAGCTGTCTGTGGGAGAGGAGGAGCAGCAGGAGGAGAATGTGGGGGAAGGACTGGTGACTGGAAGAAAGGAGGAGGAGCTGGAAGACTCGACAGACCATCCCGTCGATGAGGAGAAGCAGGAGGAGGAGCAGGAGGAGGGGATGGGCATGTCGGAGGCGACTGAGGCGCCCGTCTCCCTGCTTTCCCAGAAGCACCTGTTCTGGTTCCCCTCAGAGGCCTTCCAGGAGGCGGGACATGTGGAACCCACCCACCCGCCAGTCACACAGGACACACCCCCTGAGGGAGACAACCGTGTCAGGGCCTCCGGCAGCGAATCAGAGGAGAGCAAGGAAGACAACAGCCAACCAGAGGAGACAAAAGATCATGACAGCCATGAGGGTCAATTCCAACAACCAATTGACCACAATGACCATGATGACCACGAAGATGATGTTGACCATGAACATATTGACCGTGAATATGATCACGACGATCGAACAGATCCTGACCACGATGAAAGTTCTGAACAAGTTTTTGATGGTGAAGACCATGCCATTGAACACCTTGACCACGATGATCCTGACACCCATGATGGCCATGAACATGATAACCATGAAAGCTATGATAGTGAAGAGGCCCACCGTGAGGACCAAGGAGAACACAGGGAGGATGACCATGAGAAGGGGGGTGCGTATGATAACGGACACGACGAGCATTACAACATGGGTGAACACGAGGAGGATGACCGCATTCAATATCACAGCCACGGTGAACATGATGATCATGAAGACCATGACCACGATGATGTAACGGATCACCATGACGATGATGATCATGACCACTCAGATCCTAGCGATCACCACGATGACCATGAAGACCAAGACCATGTCCACGACCATGATCACCTTGATGACCATGAAGACCAAGACCATCACCATAACGATCAAGATGATCATGGCCATGATGACCATGACCACGACGACCATGAAGATGGCCATGTAGTCCCTCCCATTGGAATGACAACAGGCGAGCCTCAGAATGTAACCCAGGAGGCGGCGGGAGGAGAACCCACAGCCAGCACAGACGAGACCTGGTTGGACGGCTACCCTGTCAGTCAGGAGGAGACTGACACTGATAAAGTGGGAGGCGGCTCCACAGAGGAAGGGGTGGAGCCTGAGGTGCGAGAGGAGGAAGAGGAGGGTCTTGTGGTTGTCGGGGTGACGGACCGGCCGAATGAGGTGGAGATGAGTCGTCCCGTCCCATTCACGGGCGTCCCTCAGGTCCCCCTGTCCCCCACGCAGGAGGCGGACCCTGTAGAGCAGGATCAGGACCAGGTGGGAGGACTCAGCCCTAAAGCCTCACCCGACTCACCCCTCTCCCCTGAGGCCACATCCTCAGATTCCTATTCAGCCGACTACACCACGCCCTCTCTGACATCGTCACTGGACGGCGTCACCCCCAGAAACGCAGCCAGGCCTTCTCCCACAGACTCCTGGGAAACCACGGATCATGTGCACCCCTTCCTGGAGCACGGCCCCGCCCCCACGGCGTGGACTGATGATGTCATTGACGAGGAGGAACGTGGAGCCGAGCACAACCTGACTCGACACAGCGGGGAGAGGGAGGGGGAGGAAGGGGAGAAGGAAGGCAAGACAGGGGAGGCAGGGTGTACCGGAGGTGAGGAGGACTGCCCTCCTCCCCCTCCTCCCTCCTCCGGCAGGGGGCCCACGGTGGCGGC
Source organism: Oncorhynchus nerka (assembly GCF_034236695.1). Taxonomy (NCBI): domain Eukaryota; kingdom Metazoa; phylum Chordata; class Actinopteri; order Salmoniformes; family Salmonidae; genus Oncorhynchus; species Oncorhynchus nerka. Next base: position 76,692,181 of record NC_088399.1, read on the forward strand.
CATTGTCATTGCTGTGTGCACGGTTGCCCTGGCAGCCGCCGTCGGTGCGTGGTGTTACCGACGGAAACAGCAGAAGAGCTCGATGTACGAGATGAACGGGAAGGGTCAGAGTCACAGCAGACATGGACAACAGATAGAGATGCAACAGAAGGTCTAAGAGAGAGAGAAAGAGAGAGACAGTGCGGCTGCAGAGAGAGTGGAGGGAGGCTCCAGGGAGGGAGGTGATGTGGGTTAGGGTATTTGGGGTGTGTGAGTTGAACAGCCACACACTACACCTGCAGACACAGAAGAATGAGTTGACGGGTGAGGAAGGGGTTGAGGGTTGAGGGTATTTGAATGGTGAGGTTTGGGGCTGAGGAAGTGTTGAGGGTTGGTGGTTAGGGTCAGGTAGAGGGACGAGGGAATGAGATGAGTGGCTATGCTATGCTAATGCTAGCAGGAGTTTTCAAATCTGGTGACGAACGAGAAGGGACTCCTCCTCCAGAGCTCTGGGACATTGTGGTTCAGAATCATACCTGTTTATTAATGTGTAATTACCATGTTGTTACTGTGTTATTACCATGTTATTACTGTGTTATTACCATGTTATTACTGTATTTGATGATATTTTGATTTCATTGTTCTTGTGTGAGACAATTGAACTTTGTTATGTTGTATTATTAGGGCTCTACCTTACTATGTAGTCGTGTAACATTGTGCATGATTGTAAGGATTCCTTGTTTCTCACCATGACATCAGCATTTGAAATTGCTGTCAGAGTTGGCACCCTGATTTGAGTGGATGCATTCAGGGTCCTATTCATAAGCACCAAATGGAAGAAAACAAAATAGACTGAAACAGGGAAGGATTACCTGAACTCGTCCCATAAGAAACGCTAGTTTTCGTTTTCCATTACAAAACGTTCTTCCCACAGTGTGATCTATTGAATACAACCAATTAGGTGTTCTAACGTCCATGTTTTCACATCCGCTTTGGAATACTGACTATCGATCCAAATGCAGCGGTGGTGGAAAAAGTACACAAATGTCATACTTGAGTAAAAGTACAGATATTGTAATGAAACAGCAGGGAGCAGGTCTCCAACCCTCGACCTTCGAGCCCGAGGTCCAGCGCTATCGACTGTACGGCAAAAGCACGCTCGTGCGGCAGGGTCGAATACCGCGCTTATAAACCCAGGGTCGTTACAATACCTTGATAGAAAATTACTTGGATAAAAGGGACTGTCACCCGGTAAAACACAACTTGAGTAAAACTCAAAAAGTATCAAAAGTAAAACTATTAATAATTTTAAATTCCTTATATTAATCAAACAGACACCACCATTTTCTTGTTTTTAAAAATGTATTTACGGATAGCCAGGGCACACTCTAACACTCAGACATAATTTACAAAGCGTGTGTGTGTAGGGAGTCCGTCAGATCAGAGGCAGTAGGGATGTTCTCTTGATAAGTGCATGAATTGGACAATTTTCCTGTCCTGCTAAGTATTCAAAAATGTAACAAGTACTTTTGGGTGTCAGGGAAAATGTATGGAGTAAAAAGTACATTATTTTCTTTAAGAATGTAATGAGGTAAAAGTAAAAGTTGTCAGATATTTAAAAAGTAAAGTACAGATACCCCAAAAAGCTACTTAAGTAGTACTTTCAAGTATTTTTACTTAAGTACTATACACCACTGCCAAACAGCAAGTTACAAGTGACCATATGGGATTTGTGTGTGTTCAGACAACAGTCATTTGCTGACATGGCTACGCTAGTTGTCATAGTTATGACGGGTGAGTGTGCAGTGGTGTAGGCTGATTGGTGCTCGTGCTTCTTATCACTCAGAAGTTATGTAGCAAGCTATGGTGACAACAATGCCTGCCATGGATGTTTCCCAGTCTCTTTGAATGTTCAAAATCATAGTGATAAAACACTTTTAATTAAAGCCTCAAAGGGAGTCATTTTTCTCAAGCCACAGCAGTCAACTAGCTAGATAGGTAGCTGTTTAGCTTTTGTGGCACATTCACTCATTTGTTTGTAAACCATTAAAGGGAGAACAAATATTTTTTACTACATATTCATCTCCAGCACCACCACAACATCAATATATACGAAAATGGATCGTTTCTATGTTTTGTAATAAAAAAGATAGTGGAAGATAAGTGTTTCCAATGACATCATCAGTGTGCATCATGTCATTTTAACCAATTATGGTTACAATGATGAGTAGGTATTGCCACACCAATGATGTAATTGGAAACACTTATTTTCCTCAATGTTTTATTACTACTAAACATAGCCATTTTCACATACAGTATGTTGATGTAGAGGTGGTGCTGGAGATGATGAATGTGAAGTTGTTCTTGTCAAACTGTAAGCAGAGTAGCTAGCATGCAACAAGACATGACAAATAACATTCTAAAAATGACTTGAGGGCAAATGTATCAGATTTGACTGTTCAGATACAAGTCGCATGGCGACAGATTTGTATCTGACTTCAAACCACCTACAAAGGTTGTTTGAAATGTGGCTTGACTGCAAATCGGATATGCAAAGTCACTTCAAACTGCCAATGTGAACAAGGCTTTAGATTGGCACCATATTATGGTGTGTATAAAATGTACATTTTTGAGTGGATGGAAGTTTGAACATTTCTGGGCGTTAACAAGAGGTGAGATATATTATCAGACAGTCAATGCAAGGTAGAGAGGAGAGGAAAGTGGGGAGAGGGGAGTGGGGAGGGGAAAGTGGGGAGAGGGGAGTAGAGGTAAAGGGAGAGGGGGGAATCAAACATATAGAGACTTGTCTAGATGGAGTGTGTGTGTCTGCTAAACGACTAAAATGTCAAACATTTGTGCGTGTGAGTGTTGGTTTTGACAGAGACGGCTGGAGAGAGTATTAGAGTAGGAGTCCAGACTGCAGACTCAGTTCAGAGACAGAGACGGGGGTCTAGGGGCATAATCTGGTGTCTGTGTGTGTGTGTGTGTGTGTGTGTGTGTGTGTGTGTATGTGTGTGTGTGTGTGTGTGTGTCTGTGTGTCTGTGTGTGTACGTGCATGTTTGTGTGCGTGTGTATATGTGTGTCTCACACCGGTGTGATCTGCTGGTCAGCGGTGTGACGTGTTTGAAGCTTTCCAGACTGCATTGGGAGACACCGCCGAGTAATCAGAACATCAGACTAACTGACGCTACCATGACAACACAGGCAGACTGACAGTCAGACAGACAGACAAAGACCAGAAGTGTCCCCCCCCCCCCTCCCGATTTTGATCTCTATATTTGGGTCAATTAAAATAAATGTACTAAGTTAGTCAGAAACTTCTAAAATCTTTATCAATGCAGAGTTGAAATGGAGGATGTTATGTGAACTAATATACAAGGGTATCTGCATTCGTTAGCATGTGGCCTTGATTAATATGTTAGCTTTTTTATTCATAAGAATAAATGTTTCAGAGGAATAATAAATGTTTATATTGTAATAAATGTTTCAGATGACAAAGACTACAGAGATGGACTAATAACATACAGTACATGGCTCCATTTTCCTCACACACAACAGCACAACATTGTAAAACTCACTACTATATTTATTGGGCTGCAGGTAGCCTAGCGGTTTGAGTGTTGGGACAGAAACTGAAAGGTCACTAGTTTGAATTCTGAGCCGAAAAGGTGCAAAATCTGTCGATGTGCCCTTGGGCAAGGCACTTTAAATTGCTCCAGGGTTGCCGTTGATATTGGCAGACCCTGGCTGTGACCCCACTCTCCGAGGGTGTCTCAGGGAGAGTTGGGATTCAAAAAACATACATTTCTAATACACGTGTGAAATGATTATAAAAGTTTATACTGCAGTGTAATTTAGGATTTGTTGTAGCTTCTTTAACCATGTCCATGACTGGAGTTTAAATAAACTAACAGCACAAAACACATGTAGCATAATACATACATAATATTGCCAAACCAACCCATCTATCAATGTTATGGTTCTTTTCATTGTTTGTGGGGAAAATGATGGCCATAGTGTTCTATAGTTGTAAAAAGTATCTGTATACTATTCAGTATTAAATGTCTTGTTTTTTGTAAACTGTGTTTTGAAGAGTGATGTTGGTGGTGAAGATGGGGGTTATGTAAAAAAAAAGTGTTTTTCTGTAATGAGGATTTAAGTGCTGTTCTGTAAGAGTAAAATAGCCAAATACCACACTGTCTGTACCTTCATGACAGTATTTGAGTCAATGATTGATTGATCGATAAATTCAGTTTCTTACCCACACAGGTGCCCAGCCCATTAGGTTTTGTAATATAATTATTATTGACAGAAACTGCTCAGATGTCCTCACAGGGTGAACTCTACTGCTTCCTGGTCTCTTTATGACATCATCTCTGTCTGGTCCATCCGTTTCTAGATATTGGTTCCATTGAACAACAGTGTTAGGATGAAGTGTGTTTGTGTGTGTTCTAATAATAAACTCATAAATCTATACTTTTGTGATGCTAAGCGGTGTGTGTGTGTGTGAGTGCGTGCTGGCACTTTTCAAACATAATGGAAAAGAACGAGACAATATGTACATGGCTAGTTTTCCAACATGAAGACAATGATTTTCAAAATAGGTAATATCAACTCTCAGTCGCTGTTGACTAAGTTTGGAATCTTTTCCTTGCTCTTCTCGACCTTGGCTGCCTCTTGATAATGAGAAGGGCACTTTCTTTCTCATCTTGATTTCATCTTGCGTATGTGTGTGTGTGTGTATTTGTGCGTGCACATGTGGTTGACTCTAAGTAAGTATAAGTGTCTCTCACATCTAATGGTCTCTCTGTGAGCTACGATCTACAACCTACGACTCCTCACAATCAGAATTTAACAGTGACCTGGTCTGAACTATGAACTCTGACCTCTAGCTGGCTCTCTGATGTCTGTACACCCACTCCTTCCACGTCTGCAAATTTCCTTTAGAAACAGAGAGAAAGACAAGGAGAGACAGAGAGAGGAGGATGAAGACAGAGAAAGAGAGGGGGGTAATAGAGAGAGAGTGACAGAGTAAGGGTGAGAGAGAGAATGTTCCCCAGTGGGTTTTTCTCACCACTGTGTGATAAATGGCACTGAGACTCCATGTTCAAACATGACTGTTTTCTCTGGCTGCTATCCTCTTCTCCGCTTAGCTCTCTGTCTCTCTGTCTCTCTCTCCTGCTTCCTCCACTCTCTCTCTTTCTCTCCCTTCCTCCACTCAGTTTTCTCTCTCCCTCGGATCCGCTTTGGCCCAGGCCCGATCCGGATTCATCAAATGGACCCGCACCATCTCATCCCCTCCTGTCCAGTAGAAAGACAGCTCTGTCAGGCTATATGTGTGCCATGACCCACCTTTTTTACAAAGAATAAAATAATAATTTTAATGTACAGTAAAACAAAGCACTGCATGTTTTTCCTTCACAAGATCAGTGAGAAGGTGACAACAGGAGCAACAAGGAAACATCTCAAATACATAGTTTGATCAAAACAATAAAGATTATTAGAAACATTATTGGAGCTCAAACAACTCCTATTATGCCTCACAACTCCTATTATGCCTCACAACTCCTATTATGCCTCACAACTCCTATTATGCCTCACAACTCCTATTATGCCTCACAACTCCTATTATGCCTCACAACTCCTATGATGCCTCACAACTCCTATTATGCCTCACAACTCCTATTATGCCTCACAACTCCTATTATGCCTCACAACTCCTATTATGCCTCACAACTCCTATGATGCCTCACAACTCCTATTATGCCTCACAACTCCTATTATGCCTCACAACTCCTATTATGCCTCACAACTCCTATTATGCCTCACAACTCCTATTATGCCTCACAACTCCTATTATGCCTCACAACTCCTATTATGCCTCACAACTCCTATTATGTCTCACAACTCCTATTATGCCTCACAACTCCTATGATGCTCTGTTGCCTATGTAATACACTGCAGGAGCAGTAGGACTGGCACAGGGCTGAGTGTTGGATTGAGAGCTGGGCATTGGGTTGAGGGCTGGGCATTGGGTTGAGGGCTGGGCACAAGGCTGGGCTTTGGGTTGAGGGCTGGGCACAAGACTGGGTGTTGGGTTGAGGGCTGGGCACAAGGCTGGGCGTTGGGTTGAGGGCTGGGCACAAGGCTGGGCGTTGGGTTGAGGGTTGACGGCTGGGCACAAGGTTGAGCGTTGGGTTGAGGGCTGGGCACAAGGCTGGGTGTTGGGTTGAGGGCTGTCCCGATCCTCTCTCCCTCGCTGGCTCACCTGCTCCTCTTTTTCTTTGCAATGAAAAACACTAGTGTGCATTTGGTCTTCGGTCTGTTGCGTGTATAATAGCTCAGCTCATTGATAGCCCCTACTTTAGTGAACTTGCACGAGACATTGCATGCCAAGAACTACAGCATTGCGATAGCCTACATCTTTTGATTACCGATGCACAGTTCTGACTGTCTGCCTTGAGGCCGACATGCCTACCTATTACCTATGCATGGCTGTGCCCCTCCCATCTCTCTCTCTCTCCCCTGCTAGCTCGCTCTGGCTTTGCTGTGTAATATGCGAGAGTTTGTGTTCTCGAAGTAGACTATGGAAAATAGTTTCCTCCGTGGCAAAAATACTGAATCTTAGGAGTTGATAGGTTGAAGCTTTGACACCCAGAAATGTGAGTCGACACCGGGAGTCTACTGGCAAGGAGTCGAGGAATCTATTATTTTGGAGTCGACTCCCACTTGTACTCTAAAACGGCTCAAACTAAAAATCACTGTTCTAAATCAACCTTTGGAAGGAAAATTCACCTGTGTTGGACTGGTAAAAAAAACATAGCGGGATAGGATGGCCTGAGATGGAGGTAAAAAGAAAGACTCACCAGCGATAGAGAGGTAGAAGTTGTTGACTTCCCTGGCTCCTTTTGAAACAGCCAGACACGTCTGACAGAGATTTAGTGCTTCCTTGTATAGCACTTACCTTTTCCAAGCTGTGTACAGAGTCCTATCAAAATATCTTATCCCAGTCACCTCAGGTGAACTTCATGAAGGTATCAACACCTGTGCTTTCATATCCTGACACCCACTCCCTCAATTTGAGGGAATGAAAATAACGTCCTTGTTTATTAACTGATTTGAAAGATAATTCATACAATAGGTCAATTTATTAGCAATGGAGAGGTTTCAGATTAGAATAGAATGATTACTTCTACATTCAGATATACCTTTGTTTTTTCAATGACATTCAATTCCGCATTGAAAAAGTAGCAAGTTTAAGTGTTTCACCTGAGAGTGTCTGACCACAAGTCAGAGACCACTATTATGACACACCAAATGTGGTTGATGGATTGGGAAAGTAATCCAAAAGTAACGGAAAATAATCGGATTACGTTACTGAGTTTGGATAATCCAAAAATTACGTTACTGATTACAATTTTGGGCAGGTAAATAGTAACTCTAACAGATTACATTTGTATGTTTGTGAAGTCAAGATTTCTATTCTACTCTATTCTCTGTGGATCAGACCCTTAAAAAAAAAATCCACTTAAAATGACATGCCCAAATCTAACTGGCTGTAGCTCAGGACCTGAAATGAATGTAGGAGAATATAACACATTAGATCTGGTTAAAGATGATACAAACAAAAAAAACATGCGTTTCTATTTTGTTTTATCTTTGAAATGCAAGAGAAAGGCCATCATATAATATTACAATTTAGGCGCAATTTAGATTTTAGAGCAGTGTGTGTGCAAAGTTTCAGATGAATCCAATGAAACATGGCAATACTGGACAATATTGTGTATCAGTCTGCCCATATGTGCCGAATTGTTCAATTGATACATTTTCAAGTACATAACTATAGAAAACATACACAAATAATATGGTGATACAACATGTAAGTTTACACACTCCCAGGAATGTAATGCATGAAGGATCATTAGCTTATACACTAACTTTCACACATCTAGATGGCCGGGCAGGGTGGGTGTGGAGCCAGAGACAGCAGGGGTTCAAACTGTAGAACCCAGTTCCTACATTTGAACATAAACATTTATTTTATCAAACAAAACTGTGCTACATTTTATTTCTGGGACCCTCAGGATGACAAATCAGAGCAAGATTCCTGAATATAAGTACATTAATTACCTTCAGAGGTGAATGTATCAAACCAGTTGCCGTGATAAAAGTGTTTTGTTGTTGTGCACTCTCCTCAAACAATAGCATGGTATTATTTCACTGTAATAACTACTGTTAATTAGACAGTGCAGTTAGTAAATTAGACATACAGCTGTATCTATGTCCTGGAAAGTTTGCTGTTGCTTACAACAGTCATGCTAATCACATTAGCGCACGTTAGCTCAACCGTCCCAGTATAGGGACACCGATCCCGTAGTTAATAACATCATACTAAACAGAAAGCAACGATCACTAAAGAGGGCTTGGTTTTACCATGTGGTTTTATTATTAAAGAACCATGTGAATATCTTTATATATTTCCTTGTAAGACAGTGAACAGTTTGATTTAAAATGTGGACAATAGACAAGAGGGGAGTGAACATACATAACAGAGAATGGCCACATATCACTATCACCAATTTAATACCACAATATCACTCACTGTCCGTACCTCTGCACTGTACATGTTAGTGCACATGATCCAGAACTATTCAAAAAACATGATTTAAAAGGTCATATAAGCACATAAAAAAAATTGAACCAATTTGAGCCAATCAGAACCTCCGGAACCTCCGAATAAATACGACCCAGTGGGAGGAACCAAGGCCCGGCGGCATTCTGGGAAAACCTGCCGTCGCTCGTTTCTGTCATTTAGTTCAGCTTTTTCTTTCTTTCTCTATATCTTTCTTTACTTCTTTATTTTCAGTGCGTCCAGAGTGTGCTACTGATCCTAAGCATCCAGGAACTCATCTAGAAACTCCATCACTTCCCCCTGTACACACACACACACACACACACACACACACACACACACATATATCATATCATTGAACCTGTAAGTATTCAACTGTAAGTATTTAACCTGAAGACTAACCATTCTCTATGGTTTCCTGATGGATATGCAGTGTAAATAAGGACTAACTACACTCTGGTCAGACAGAGCCTCCAATTGGGTCTCCAGTTCCAGTCCTGGAGCACTACTGGGTGTACAGGCTTCAGTTCCAGTCCTGGAGAACTACTGTGTGTACAGGCTCCAGTTCCAGTCCTGGAGAACTACTGTGTGTACAGGCTCCAGTTCCAGTCCTGGAGAACTACTGTGTGTACAGGCTCCAGTTCCAGTCCTGGAGAACTACTGGGTGTACAGGCTCCAGTTCCAGTCCTGGAGAACTACTGGGTGTACAGGCTTCAGTTCCAGTCCTGGAGAACTACTGGGTGTACAGGCTTCAGTTCCAGTCCTGGAGAACTACTGGGTGTACAGGCTTCAGTTCCAGTCCTGGAGAACTACTGGGTATACAGGCTTCAGTTCCAGTCCTGGAGAACTACTGGGTATACAGGCTTCAGTTCCAGTCCTGGAGAACTACTGGGTGTACAGGCTTCAGTTCCAGTCCTGGAGAACTACTGGGTGTACAGGCTTCAGTTCCAGTCCTGGAGAACTACTGGGTATACAGGCTTCAGTTCCAGTCCTGGAGAACTACTGGGTATACAGGCTTCAGTTCCAGTCCTGGAGAACTACTGGGTGTACAGGCTTCAGTTCCAGTCCTGGAGAACTACTGGGTGTACAGGCTTCAGTTCCAGTCCTGGAGAACTACTGGGTATACAGGCTTCAGTTCCAGTCCTGGAGAACTACTGGGTGTACAGGCTTCAGTTCCAGTCCTGGAGAACTACTGGGTGTACAGGCTTCAGTTCCAGTCCTGGAGAACTACTGGGTGTACAGGCTTCAGTTCCAGAACTGCTCTAACACACCTTATTCGGCTAATCAAGGTCCTGATGAACAGCTGGTTGGCTTATCTACATGTGTTAGAGTTGGGCTGGCGCAGAATCCTGCAGTAGGGTGGCTCTCCAGGAGGAGGATTGGCCACTCTTATCTAGAGGCGAGTCATGCTGCCCCCAAGTTAACAACTCTGGCACTACATCTATGGGTTATTATTAGACATGCCTTTATTGTTGTGAGTGAGCAGTGTGTGAGTGATCAGCGCCTCCCTGTGGTGAGGTCAGATACAGCAGTCTGGTAAACACTAGTCACATTGTACTGCTTGGACACAGGTCATGTGATGTGAGAGGAATCTGTAGTTTATCACTAGTTTACAGAAAGATTACATAGAAGACCCACTTCTGGACACATATATTGTATGACTCAACAATTGTGACATTAGACACACACACACGTACCTCGTCATCGCTCGCTAGGTGTTGTCTGGAGAACTCAAGCATCTCTAGCTGCATGGTGGTCTGGTTCAAGTACCGTACTGCCTCCTAAAACACACACACACAACACACACACACAAACCACACACAAGTCAGATCAACATCGATAAACAAACCCAAATGAAGACCTCAGCATTCAGTGAACCGGTTAAAACAAAAATCGATGACAGGGGCCAAATAACCTGCATAAGGAGATAGTGGAAATGCATGCGGTTTGTGTGTGCGCGCGTGTGCTGAAAAATGTCTGTATAATATGTGTGTGTCTTACCGATCTAGGTAGGAAATCTTCGTCGCTGAGTCCGTATTTGTCTCTGTGGTACTGGTAATACACCACGTTGTTCTTCATCACCTCATCACTGGGGTCAAACAACATGTAGCTGGTCACACACGGAACCGCGTTCTTCAGGTCATTCACTGGGGGGGGGTCAGTGTGTGTGTGTGTATAACCACACAGAACACAGAAGTCCTAAATGTACATGTTTGTAATAATATTGTAGTAACATACTCACTTGTGTCATAAGACTGCTATAACACATGCATGTGTAATAATAACAGTGGTATTTGTGATAATACAGCAATATGACACTCACGTTTGTAATAGGCGAACTGTAGGTAGTGGTACATGGTTGCTACAAACTTCTCTACGATGAATCCTCCAACCACAGGAGTCAGCTCGGCCTCACACCTCACCTTCCTCTCCAATACCTCTGTGTAGTGGTCTGGGAGGGAGAGAGGGGAATGGGAGAGAGATAGAAGAGGTGGAGGGGGGGGGGGGGGGTTATCATCACGAGTGACCTGTTCAAGATGATCAAGAGAAATCATAAATCCATTTGTCTAAATCAACCTTTGGATAGGTAAATATATCTGTGTTGGACTGGTAAATGACATGGAGGACATCCTCGCCTTAGATGGAGAGGATGAAAGAAAGATAGACTGACCAGCAATGGAGGGGTAGAAGTCTTTGAAGTCTTTGACCTCCCTGGCTCCTTCTGAAGCAGCCAGACATTCGTCGTAGACCTTGAAGAAATCCCTTAGAGCCAGCTCCATGTCTGACACTGAGGTACGGTAGTTATCACCGTTATACGCACGCACCGCTCGCACAAACAACATCTGGAACAACAACACACACACATTGATACAGATTACATTACGAAGTTCATTTGAACTATTGAACTAGATTAGACCAGAGCTCAGATTAGCCCAGGGCTCCCGAGTGGTGCAGCGGTCTAAGGCACTGCATCTCAGTGCTACAGACCCTGGTTCGATTCCAGGCTGTATCACAATCGGCCGTGATTGGGATTCCTATAGGGCGGTGCACAACTGGCCCAGCATCGTTCGGGTTTTGCCGGGGTAGGCTGTCATTGTAAATAAGAATTTGTTCTACATGACTTGTCTAGTTAAATAAATAAAAATACCAGATTTTATTCACCAGAGCACAACCTGCATCTGTGTAACACTACAGAGCTCCCTAAACCAGCCCAACTGAGACCTCAGACAATTGTCCCAAAGAGGAAGTGGCTACGGTCCATGTTTAGTCTTAGAGCTCTGAAAGGCTTTACATCCTCCTGTGACTTCAGTCTGCTCTCCTAACCACCTCTAACCCCAGCCATGGAGAGAAGTATTGGTGCATGTGTGTGTGCATCCATGTGTGTGCGTGTGTATGCGTGTGTATGCGTATGTACGCAAGTGTACGTGTGTGTACCTCGTAGGACTTGGTCTCCAGGTCTGTGAGGTGTTCTTCAGCTCCAGGTAGAGTCCTGTAGTAGGCCATGTTCCTCTGCATCATCTCATCATCAGGGTGCTTCAGGAGGAAGGTGTGGGCAGCAGACACTGCCTTGGCCAGGTTATCAGACTGGGGGAGAGAGGAGAGTTATACACACACACACACACACACACAAACTGAGGCAGACAGGTTCACACACAAAACAGAGGCAGGCATATACATCAAGCTACTCATATAAAGTGAACAAAAGCACAGGGCCCTCTTCCTTAGTTTAGCCACATTACTTAATAGAGTACAGTAGCATAACAGAGTGCAGAGTAGTGCTTGTAAACCACACAGTTCTAGTTATTGAAAACACACAATTTGTTTTGATCTAAAATACAACTTAGAAAGTACTTCTTTAAATATCAAATGCATTCAGTTATATTAGTTTTGAGAGACAGGCAGCTCGTCCACATATTTAAATTAACCCTCTCCTGCTCATAGAAAATACAAATGAAATACAAAATATATACTGCAGAGAGCCGCATTGATTTCACTCTCTCTCAAAGTGATTTCACTCACTTTGAAGTAGGCGAACTGCAGGTATTTATATGGTTCCCGTTTCTCGAACTCCTCCACGGTGTCCCGGCTGGGCATGGTCTGTCTGAAGGCGGGCAGCCCCTGTTTGCACCGCTTGAGACACTGGGCCCTCTTCATAACGTTACCAAACACACGCAGCTCCGGGAAGTCGGTAAACTTCTCCTCGTTGTCAAGTCGCACTGAGCTGCAGTTGAGGTTGCAGAAGGCCTCGCTGTCCCTGAGCAGCCTGTACAACCGGAGAGAGACCTCGAGATAGTCAACTGTCTCCTGCCATTTCTCTCCGGTGTACTGGTCCAGCGCGTATTTATACGCGGAGTCCAGCGGCATTAGTTCATTACGCGGAAAACTCCGGAAGCTGTATTTCTCGTACTGACAGAAGACTATTGTAACGGAAACCGCGAATAGAAGCAGAGAGATTAGCGGAGTGCTGGAGGTTGCCATCTTTAGTTTTTGTGTAGAGGTGGGACGGCTGGGCTACGTCTCTACTCTATTCTGCTCTCTGTGCCGTGCGAGGGTGGGACAGGGACCGCCTCTAACCCCACCACGTATCCGGATACAACTCTCCCTCCCCTGGCTTCTCTGGGCAGGGTGACGGGGTGAGGGGTGGCGAACCACCGGGGCTCCATGCACCTCCCCCTAAATCAGTGCTGTTCTAGAGAAATCTGGGAGTAACATGGGTTGGAAAATCAGACCACTGCACTATTTTACATCAAACTACATGTAAACGATTTGCCAAAATGACAGATCAAGTTAAGGAGTGATTTCCATTTGTGGCCCTCCAGACTAGATGTAATGTAATGTGATTAATCTGACGCAGCGACAATGAGAAGTAGCCTAGTGAAACTGCTTGTTCAGTAGAAGACTTTGGAGAGAGTCTGCAGTTGAAAGTCTGCTGCCTATACCTATTTAAACATGTCTATTTTTTATATTTATGTTCGGCTATGTATGTTTTATAAACGTGTTGGTTATGTTATATAAAACGTGTATATTCTTGTATAGGCCTATCACCCACTAATTAGGGTTGTCTCTGTAGCCTACAGACTTCCCCCTCCCCTGCCACGTCGAGACATTCCAGAGAGAGAGAGAGAGAGAGGGTCACACACAGAAACACCCCCTGAAAAACTCAGACACTGTTCCACCGCCACTCCATAGCCAAGCCTTGCGTAATAGCCCTATAGACTGTACATGTGTGACTGAATGTAAACTAGGCCTATTCTACAGTAGTAGTTTGTGTTTGTTGGTCTTGCGGTGGGGATGTAGTTTATTTGATCTCTAGCTGTGACTATAGGCCCTCCGTTTGGCGTTTCCACGTCTACATATCTGTTGTGTGCTACTGCGCCTGCGCCATACGTGGTACCCAAATCCTCCCATTCAATTCAATCCCGAACAGACAGGGATCAAGGGAAGAAGACAATAACTGGAAGCAGAAGACCAGAGGAATCGGAACAATCGGGGGGAAAAGAAAGAGAGCGATAACAACCGTTACAAGTCACGGTTATCCACCGGGGGAAAAAGAAAGAGAGCGATAACAACCGTTACAAGTCACGGTTATCCACCATACTTTTTGTCGGTAAAGGAGAGGCGTGTGAAGATGAAACAGTGCGTGCACGGGATGATATATCTGGCAGTTCTGGTGGCGTTTGCCGCCTGTGACGCCCCCCCGGTACCGTTAGATGACATCGTGATTGAGAAAACGTTCGTGCCAGAGCAGTGCGTGCGAGCTGTGAAAGTAGGGGATTATGTTCGCTACCATTATAATGGCATGTTCCCGGATGGAAAGAAATTTGACTCCAGGTAAGAAAGTTTTTATTTTCCACTCTTCTCCACTCCTGTAGTTCCTGCACGCAGTTCACGTTGCAGAGAGTAGCGTGCACGTCAATAAACTTAAGCGTGCGTTTTATTAGCCGGTCGGACCAAACAGCCACGCAGGCAGAGAGAACGAGAGCCCCCATTCACTGAGAGAGAGGGAGACTCTTCATGCTGTCTCCAAGTCTGAACTAAATAAATAGTGAAACTATATTTTCACTCCAGAGTAAACAGTCATATTCTGCTACTAAATACACCGGGTGATAATATATGGTTCGTTAACCAACTGCAAGGACGTACACGTGTAGGCCTTCCTAGCCTACTCCTATGCACACACAGGTAGCATATTTTTTTAAATATTTTTTTTACCTTTATTTAACCAGGCAAGTCAGTTAAGAACACATTCTTATTTTCAATGACAGCCTGGGAACAGTGGGTTAACTGCCTGTTCAGGGGCAGAACGACAGATTTGTACCTTGTCAGCTCGGGGGTTTGAACTCGCAACCTTCCGGTTACTAGTCCAACGCTCTAACCACTAGGCTACCCTGCCGCCCCGTTATATCTGGTGTGTGAGTGTATGGCCAGCAGAGTGATCATGTAAAATAAAAAAAATACTACAAATATGAATGAATTCATTAATGTAAACCCTTGGGCAGAAAGAGACCAGTAGGCCCAATAAGTAATGTGCGTGGCAGAACTGAGATACAGTTGGCCAGTGTAGTAGGCTAGGCCTAGTGATACGACATGGTAACCACAGTCTCACCGCAGCCAACCAAGTCATGACTGAGTGAATCAGTGAAGTAAGTGAGTGAATGAATACATGAACGTATGGACATTTTTTCTTGTCTTTTTTGTTTGAGATGTTGGCAGCTTCCATAACTTGTGTGTGTTGCAGCTATGACCGCAGCAGCACCTACAATGTGTATGTGGGTAAGAAGCAGCTGATTGAAGGGATGGACAGAGCTCTGGTAGGGATGTGTGTCAACGAGAGACGACTGGTCAAGATTCCCCCACAACTGGCCTACGGGAAGGAAGGATACGGTAAGTTCATAACATAGATTTTAACATTAATATACATCATATAATGGAGTTTTAGCTTATAATTGAGGTTTGGGAGCAAAGACATCTCAACTCCTCCCCTATAACCAATCAATAACTATATTTATACTTACCTGTGATACCTGTAACCTGTGTGTTTTGCATGTAACAATAAACATAGCTAATAACTTAGTTGATAATATAGCTTGTAACATGGTTATAGACATTGTTGTCTCTTGTCTGTTTGATTAATAGTGCAGCTGCACAG
Organism: Oncorhynchus nerka; assembly: GCF_034236695.1. Lineage (NCBI taxonomy): Eukaryota > Metazoa > Chordata > Actinopteri > Salmoniformes > Salmonidae > Oncorhynchus > Oncorhynchus nerka. The sequence continues at coordinate 76,707,943 of NC_088399.1, forward strand.
GTAGCAGTGTGTGTGTGTGTGGTTGGATCTGTGTGTTTTTAGGTTTGTGTGTGTGTAGAAGCTGGTGTTTACTGTTTGGAGGTATTCATAAACACCAAGCATTAATGCAAGCTTGACAGGAAGTGGGTGGTCCATGTTGAATTGGGTCACAGTGACATCACAGACCAGGAAGTGCTGCTTGTTAATGTTACTGTACGCTGCATGGTGGCCTGAGATTTTATTTATTTTATTTTATTTAACCAGGTAGGCTAGTTGAGAACAAGTTCTCATTTACAACTGTGACCTGGCCAAGAATAAAGCAAAGCAGTGCAACACAAACAACAACACAGAGTTACACATGGAATAAACAAACATACAGTCAATAACACAATAGAGAAAAAGTCTTAATACAGTGTGTGCAAATGAGGTAAGATAAGGGAGGTAGGCAATAAATAGGCCATAGTGGTGAAACAATTACAATTTAGCAAGTAAACACTGGAGTGATAGATGTGCAAAATATGAATGTGCAAGTAGAGATACTGGGGTGCAAAGGACCAAAACATTAATTAATAAATAACAGTATGGGGATGAGGAAGTTGGATGGGCTATTTACAGGTGCAGTGATCTGTGAGCTGCTCTGACAGCTGGTGCTTAAAGTTAGTTAGGGAGATATGGGTCTACAGCTTCAGTGATTTTTGCAATTCGTTCCAGTCATTGACAGCAGAGAACTGGAAGGAAAGGCGGCCAAACAAGGAATTGGCTTTGGGGATGACCAGTGAAATATACTTGCTGGAGCGCGTGCTACGGGTGGGTGGTGTTAATGTGACCAGTGAGATGAGACAAGGCGGGGCTTTACCTAGCAAAGACTTATAGATGACCTGGAGCCAGTGGGTTTGGCGACAAATATGAAGCAAGGGCCAGCCAACGAGAGCATACAGGTCGCAGTGGTGGGTAGTATATGGGGCTTTGGTGACAGAACGGATGGCACTGTGATAGACTGCATCCAATTTGCTGAGTAGAGTGTTGGAGGCTATTTTGTAAATTACATCGCCGAAGTCAAGGATAGTCAGTTTTACGAGGGTATGTTTGGCAGCATGAGTGAAGGATGCTTTGTTGCGAAATAGGAAGCCGATTCTAGATTTAATTTTGGATTGGAGATGCTTAAAACTTCTTGCGGATGAAACTTCTTGCGGACAACTTCCGGTGAAATTGCAGTGCGCGAAATTGAAATTACAGAAATAGTCATATTTAACATTCATGACAATACAAAAATAGATCACTTCTTTTTTTGGTGTTGAATTTGACCCATTTTTCTCCCCAATTTCGTAGTGTCCAATTGTTGTAGTAGCTACTATCTTGTCTCATCGCTACAACTCCCGTACGGGCTCGGGAGAGACGAAGGTTGAAAGTCATGCGTCCTCCGATAAACAACCCAACCAAGCTGCACTGCTTCTTAACACAGTGCGCATCCAACCCGGAAGCCAGCCGCACCAATGCGCAGGAGGAAACACCGTGCACCTGGCCACCTTGGCTAGCGCACACTGCGCCCAGCCCGCCACAGGAGTCGCTGGTGCGCGATGAGACAAGGACACCCCTACCGACCAAGCCCTCCCTAACCCGGGCGACGCTAGGCCAATTGTGCGTCGCCCCACGGATCTCCCGGTCGCGGCCGGTTACGACAGAGCCTGGGCGCGAACCCTGGGACTCTGATGGCACAGCTGGCGCTGCAGTACAGCGCCCTTAACCACTGCGCCACCCGGGAGGCCCTAAAAGCTTAACTTCTTGTTAATCCAGCCACTGTGTCAGATTTCAAAAAGGCTTTACTTGAAAGCACACCATGCGATTATCTGAGGACAGCGCCCAGCCCACAAAGCATGAAAAACATTTTCTAACCAGGCAGATGCGCCACAAAAGTCAGAAACAGTAATAAAATAAATCACTTACCTTTGAAGATCTTCTTCTGTTGGCACTCCAAAAGGTCCCAGCTACATCACAAATGCTCGTTTTGTTCGATGAAGTCCTTCATTATATCCCCAAAAACTCAGTTTAGCTGGCACGCTTCATTCAATAATCCACCGGTTTCCCTCCTTCAAAATGCATACAGAATGAATCCCAAACGTTACCAATAAACTTCACCAAACAAGTCAAACAACGTTTATAATCAAACCTTAGGTACCCTAATATGTAAAGAAACGATCAAATTTAAGACGGAGAATCGTTATTGTCATTACCAGAGATAAAAAACAAAGTACCCGCATTCACCAGAACGCGTAACAAACACTACAGCCAAAATGGGAGCCACTACAAATTACAAACTACAAATTCTAGCTAATTTTTCCAAAAACAAGCCTGAAACTCGTTCTAAAGACTGTTGACATCTAGTGGAAACCCTAGGAACTGCAATCTGGGAGGTTTTCCCTTCATATTAAAAATGACAGCCATAGGAATCAATGATGGGCTGAATTTCTTTTTTCTGGATGGTTTGTCCTCGGTGTTTCGCCTGCCATATCAGTTTTGTTATACTCACAGACATTATTTTAACAGTTTTAGAAACTGAGTGTTTTATATCCAAATCTACCAATTATATGCATATCCTAGCTTCTGGGCCTGAGTAACAGTTAGTTTACTTTAGGCACGCTTGTCATCCAGACGTCAAAATACTTCCCCCTAGCCCAAAGAGGTTAATGTGAGTCTGGAAGGAGAGTTTACAGTCTAACCAGACACCTAGGTATTTGTAGTTGTCCACATATTCTAAGTCAGATCCGTCCAGAGTGGTGATGCTGGACAGGCGAGCAGGTGCGGGCAGCGATTGGTTGAAGAGCATGCATTTAGTTTTACTTGCATTTAAGAGCAGTTGTAGGCCACGGAAGGAGAGTTGTATGGCATTGAAGCTCATCTGGAGGTTAGTTAACACAGTGTCCAAAGAAGGGCCAGATGTATACAGAATGATGTCGTCTGCATAGAGGGGGATCAGAGAATCACCAGCAGCAAGAGCGACATCATTGATGTATACAGAGAAAAGAGTCGGCCCGAGAATTGAACCCTGTGGCACCCCATAGAGACTGCCAGAGGTCCGGATAACAGGCCCTCTGATTTGACACACTGAACTCTGTCTGAGAAGTAGTTGCTGAACCAGGCGAGGCAGTCATTGAGAAACCAAGGCTGTTGAGTCTGCCGATAAAAATGTGGTGATTGACAGAGTCGAAAGCCTTGGCCAGGTCGATGAATACACTGTATTGTCTCTTATCGATGGCGGTAATGATATCGTTCAGGACCTTGAGCGTGGCTGAGGTGCACCCATGACCAGCTTGGAAACCAGATTGCATAGCGGAGAAGGTAAGGTGGGATTCAAAATGGTCGGTGATCTGTTTGTTAACTTGGCTTTCGAAGACCTTAGAAAGGCAGGGTAGGATAGATATAGGTCTGTAGCAGTTTGGGTATGGAGTGTCTCCCCCTTTGAAGAGGGGTATGACCGTGGCAGATTTCCAATCTTTGGGGATCTTAGACGATACGAAAGAGAGGTTGAACAGGCTAGTAATAGGGGTTGCAACAATTTCGGCTGATAATTTTTGAAAGAGAGGGTCCAGATTGTCTAGCCCTGATAATTTGTAGGGGTCCAGATTTTGCAGTTCTTTCAAAACATCAGCTATCTGGATTTGGGTGAAGGAGAAATGGGGAGGCTTGGGAAAGTTGCTGTGGGGAGTGCAGGGGCTGACCAGGGTAGGGGTGGCCAGGTGGAAAGCATGGGCAGCCGTAGAAAAATGCTTATTGAAATTCTCAATTATAGTGGATTTATTGGTGGTGACAGTGTTTCCTAGCCTCAGTGCAGTGGGCAGCTGGGACAGCTGGGAGGATGTGTTCTTATTCTCCATGGATTTTACAGTGTCCCAGAACTTTTTGGAGTTTGTGCTGCAGGGTGCAAATTTCTGTTTGAAAAACTAGCCTTTGCTTTCCTAACTGCCTGTGTATATTGGTGGGGGCTATTTGATGCTAATGCCGTACGCCACAGGATGTTTTTGTGCTGGTCAAGGGCAGTCAGGTCTAGAGTGAACCACGGGCTATATCTGTTCCTGGTTCTACATTTTTTGAATGGGGCATGCTTATTTAAGATTGTGAGGAAAGCACTTTTAAAGAATAACCAGGCATCTTATACTGACGGAATGAGGTCTATATCCTTCCAGGATACCTGGGCCAGGTCGATTAGGAAGGCCTAATCAAACGCTCCATAAATTGTTTCAGGGAGCGTTTGACAGTGATGAGGGGTGGTCGTTTGACCGCAGACCCATTACGGACGCAAGCAATGAGGCAGTGATTGCTGAGATCCTGGTTGAAGACAGCAGAGGTTTATTTGGAGGGCAGGTTGGTTAGGATGATATCTAAGAGGTTGCCCATGGTTATGGATTTGTGGTTGTACCTGGTAGGTTCATTGATAATTTGTGTGAGATTGACCGTATCAAATTTAGATTGTAGAATGGCCGCGGTGTTAAGCATGTCCCAGTTTAGGTCACCTAACAGCACAAGCTCTGAAGATAAATGGGAGGCAATCAATTCACATATGGTTTCCAGGTCACAGCTGGGGGCAGAGGGTGGTCTATATCAAGCGGCAACGGTGACAGTCTTGTTTCTGGAAAGGTGTATTTTTTAAAGTAGAAGCTCAAATGTTTTGGGCACAGACCTGGATAGTAAGACAGAACTCTGCAGGCTATCTCAACAGTAGATTGCAACTCCGCCCCCTTTGGCAGTTCTATCTTGTCGGAAAATGTTATAGTTAGGGATGGACATTTCTGGGTTTTTGGGGGCCTTCCTAAGCCAGGATTCAGACACAGCTAGGACATCCGGGTTGGCAGAGTGTGCTTAAGCAGTGAATAAAACAAACTTAGGGAGGAGGCTTCTAATGTTAACATGCATGAAACCAAGGCTTTTACAGTTACAGAAGTCAACAAATGAGAGCACCTGGGAAGTGGGAGTGGAGCTAGGCACTGCAGGGCCTGGATTAACCTCTACATCACCAGAGGAACAGAGGAGGAGTAGGATAAGGGTATGGCTAAGGGCTATAAGAACTGGTTGTCTAGTACGTTCGGGACAGAGAGTAAAAGGAGCAGGTTTCTGGGAGCGCTAGAATAGATTCAATGCATGATGTACATACAAAGGTATGGATGTGAACACAGTTGAGGTAAATCTACGCATTGAGTGACGATGAGAGAGGTATTGTCTCTAGAGGCATCAATTAAACCAGGTGAGGTCCCCGCATTTGACATGAACAAACCCTTATTGTAGACATATTAATCTGCTGACCCTCTTGAACTGAGACATAGAGGTGAACTCTGCTTTAGTGTTGTAGGAGTGCCCTTCATTCACAGTGAGACAGACATCACAGCCCAGACCGGTGGCTTCGCCGGCATTACCCACAGTTACATGCACAGCATTAGGAATGTGTTTGCTATTCGTATGTGGGTATTAGTGTGTGTATTTGTGTGTATTAGGGTGTGTTTGTGTGAATAAAGAGGTCACCAAGCGGACTGGTTGATTTTGCATGAGGAGAGATTAAAACAGAAATGTGTGGCCTTACTTGAAATGTAGGGACTGGTAAAGAGAGAGAGCAAGTGAGATGGAGAGAGAGAAAGGAAGATGTGGTGGCATGTATGGAGTGATAAATGTAGGTGTCTACTTTGTAGAGGGAGAAAAGGAGGAGCGAGTCTCTGCCAGCAGAGAGAACAACTGCCAACTCACCAGTATGGATTTAATCACAGCCATCCTCAACTTCCCTACCCCTCCTTCTCACCTCCTCTCATCTTCCCTCCCTCATAACAATGTCTGTTCCATATATGGTTTATAATCTCTGATTAATTGCCTTCTTCATAGAGATAATTCCATGTTCATCTGTCTAGTTTAACAATGAGAGAAAGAAGAGAGAAAGTGGAGAGACAGAATGAGAGAAAGAACGAGTGTAACTAATGTCATCCTCCCTTACTCCTCCAGGTGATGTAATCCCTTCAGATGCGATCCTCCATTTTGATGTTCTGTTGTTGGACGTGTGGAACCCTGATGATGTGGTTCAGATGAAGACGTACTACACCCCTGAGAACTGCTCTAGGAAGGTAGAGGTGTCAGACTACGTACGTTATCATTACAACGGAACACTGCTGGACGGAACACTGTTCGACTCCAGGTGAGACACGAGATAAGTTGTCGACGACAAAACACTACTAACACACACGTCATGCTACTAACACACACTACACTCTACTAACACACACTACAACTATTATCACACACTACTAACACTCACTACATACTACTAACACACTATAACTACTAACACACACTACTAACACAGGCTACACACTACTAACACAAACTACACACTACTAACCCGCACTACACACTTCTAACACACGCTACACACTACTAACACACACTACACACTACTAAGAAATCTACACGCACAGGGAGAGGCATGAAGAGAGGCCCTGCAAGGAAGGAGATGATAGAGGAGAGGAGGGTTACATTTGTAGGATTTCCAATAAATAAATATCTGCTGTGTTTGTGGTCTTCTAATAAGTATTTTCTCATTCATTTCCCTCACCTCTCCCTCCCCCTGTAGCCACACCCGTATGCGTACCTATGACACCTATGTGGGGATTGGCTGGCTGATCGCTGGCATGGATCAGGGGCTTCTGGGCATGTGTGTCGGGGAGAAACGCATCATCACCATGCCCCCATCGCTAGGATACGGATCAAACGGTGATGGTTAGTAGGTGCTGCGGGGTAATGGAGTTGTTTCTGAGTGTTATCCCAGTCCAGGCCTCTCTAGTACTACTGGACCAGAGATGGCATCATAAGTGTAACCGTCTCTCCAGGTAGTGATATCCCTGGTGTTTGACGTGGTCCTACTGAACTTACATAACCCTAGTCTAACCCTCCTATCTCTCCTCCCCTTTCCATCCATCCATCCCATCCCTCTCTAGGTAGTGATATCCCTGGTGTTTGACGTGGTCCTACTGAACTTACATAACCCTAGTCTAACCCTCCTATCTCTCCTCCCCTTTCTTTCCATCCATCCATCCCATCCCTCTCCAGGTAGTGATATCCCTGGTGTTTGACGTGGTCCTACTGAACTTACATAACCCTAGTCTAACCCTCCTATCTCTCCTCCCCTTTCCATCCATCCATCCCATCCCTCTCTAGGTAGTGATATCCCTGGTGTTTGACGTGGTCCTACTGAACTTACATAACCCTAGTCTAACCCTCCTATCTCTCCTCCCCTTTCTTTCCATCCATCCATCCCATCCCTCTCCAGGTAGTGATATCCCTGGTGTTTGACGTGGTCCTACTGAACTTACATAACCCTAGTCTAACCCTCCTATCTCTCCTCCCCTTTCTTTCCATCCATCCATCCCATCCCTCTCTAGGTAGTGATATCCCTGGTGTTTGACGTGGTCCTACTGAACTTACATAACCCTAGTCTAACCCTCCTATCTCTCCTCCCTTTCTTTCCATCCATCCATCCCATCCCTCTCCAGGTAGTGATATCCCTGGTGTTTGACGTGGTCCTACTGAACTTACATAACCCTAGTCTAACCCTCCTATCTCTCCTCCCCTTTCTTTCCATCCATCCATCCCATCCCTCTCTAGGTAGTGATATCCCTGGTGTTTGACGTGGTCCTACTGAACTTACATAACCCTAGTCTAACCCTCCTATCTCTCCTCCCCTTTCCATCCATCCATCCCATCCCTCTCTAGGTAGTGATATCCCTGGTGTTTGACGTGGTCCTACTGAACTTACATAACCCTAGTCTAACCCTCCTATCTCTCCTCCCCTTTCTTTCCATCCATCCATCCCATCCCTCTCCAGGTAGTGATATCCCTGGTGTTTGACGTGGTCCTACTGAACTTACATAACCCTAGTCTAACCCTCCTATCTCTCCTCCCCTTTCTTTCCATCCATCCATCCCATCCCTCTCCAGGTAGTGATATCCCTGGTGTTTGACGTGGTCCTACTGAACTTACATAACCCTAGTCTAACCCTCCTATCTCTCCTCCCCTTTCTTTCCATCCATCCATCCCATCCCTCTCTAGGTAGTGATATCCCTGGTGTTTGACGTGGTCCTACTGAACTTACATAACCCTAGTCTAACCCTCCTATCTCTCCTCCCCTTTCTTTCCATCCATCCATCCCATCCCTCTCCAGGTAGTGATATCCCTGGTGTTTGACGTGGTCCTACTGAACTTACATAACCCTAGTCTAACCCTCCTATCTCTCCTCCCCTTTCTTTCCATCCATCCATCCCATCCCTCTCCAGGTAGTGATATCCCTGGTGTTTGACGTGGTCCTACTGAACTTACATAACCCTAGTCTAACCCTCCTATCTCTCCTCCCCTTTCTTTCCATCCATCCATCCCATCCCTCTCTAGGTAGTGATATCCCTGGTGTTTGACGTGGTCCTACTGAACTTACATAACCCTAGTCTAACCCCCTCCTATCTCTCCTCCCCTTTCTTTCCATCCATCCATCCCATCCCTCTCTAGGTAGTGATATCCCTGGTGTTTGACGTGGTCCTACTGAACTTACATAACCCTAGTCTAACCCTCCTATCTCTCCTCCCCTTTCTTTCCATCCATCCATCCCATCCCTCTCCAGGTAGTGATATCCCTGGTGTTTGACGTGGTCCTACTGAACTTACATAACCCTAGTCTAACCCTCCTATCTCTCCTCCCCTTTCTTTCCATCCATCCATCCCATCCCTCTCTAGGTAGTGATATCCCACAGCAGGCCTCCCTGGTGTTTGATGTAGTCCTCTTGGACCTCCATAACCCTAAAGACGGCGTCAGTATCATCAACCAGGACATACCTCAACCCTGCCACAGGAAGAGTGTTGCTGGGGACTTCATCAGATACCACTATAACGGATCACTACTGGACGGGACCTTCTTCGACTCCAGGTGAGGAAGAGAGCGATGAAGAGAGAGTGTGTGTGACTTCATAAATGTGTAGGTAAAAAATGCTTCCTTATTGCCTTCGGGCATTGTTTTCTCTTTATTTGTAATTCTTCTTTTGTCCTCACGGTGGCAGTAACCTTAAACTAAACTAGATAGACAAATGAGTTCAAGATTTACTGAATGAATCCAACCAGGAGAATAAAAATGGCACTTTTATCTTACAAGAAAACAAGTAAATTTAAGTTCAGACTGAATAGGGTGTAGAATTTAGAATCTACAACTTAGAGTTACTTAGATTTAGAAATGTAGGCAAAGGTTTTGTGTTTGTAACATGTTTCATTCTGTACATGTGATTATTGTCCTCTCAGCTACTCCCGTAGCCGTACATATGATTATTGTCCTATCAGCTACTCCCGTAACCGTACATATGATTATTGTCCTCTCAGCTACTCCCGTAGCCGTACATATGATTATTGTCCTCTCAGCTACTCCCGTAACCGTACATATGATTATTGTCCTCTCAGCTACTCCCGTAACCGTACATATGATTATTGTCCTCTCAGCTACTCCCGTAACCGTACATATGATTATTGTCCTCTCAGCTACTCCCGTAACCGTACATATGATTATTGTCCTCTCAGCTACTCCCGTAACCGTACATATGATTATTGTCCTCTCAGCTACTCCCGTAACCGTACATATGATTATTGTCCTCTCAGCTACTCCCGTAACCGTACATATGATTATTGTCCTCTCAGCTCTGTAACCGTACATATGATTATTGTTCTCTCAGCTACTCCCGTAACCGTACATATGATTATTGTTCTCTCAGCTACTCCCGTAACCGTACATATGATTATTGTCCTATCAGCTACTCCCGTAACCGTACATATGATTATTGTCCTCTCAGCTACTCCCGTAACCGTACATATGATTATTGTCCCCTCAGCTCTGTAACCGTACATATGATTATTGTCCTCTCAGCTACTCCCGTAACCGTACATATGATTATTGTCCTCTCAGCTACTCCCGTAACCGTACATATGATTATTGTCCTCTCAGCTCTGTAACCGTACATATGATTATTGTCCTCTCAGCTACTCCCGTAACCGTACATATGATTATTGTCCTCTCAGCTACTCCCGTAACCGTACATATGATTATTGTCCTCTCAGCTACTCCCGTAACCGTACATATGATTATTGTCCTATCAGCTACTCCCGTAACCGTACATATGATTATTGTCCTCTCAGCTACTCCCGTAGCCGTACATATGATTATTGTCCTCTCAGCTACTCCCGTAACCGTACATATGATTATTGTCCTCTCAGCTACTCCTGTAACCGTACATATGATTATTGTCCTCTCAGCTACTCCCGTAACCGTACATATGATTATTGTCCTCTCAGCTACTCCCGTAACCGTACATATGATTATTGTCCTCTCAGCTCTGTAACCGTACATATGATTATTGTTCTCTCAGCTACTCCCGTAACCGTACATATGATTATTGTTCTCTCAGCTACTCCCGTAACCGTACATATGATTATTGTTCTCTCAGCTACTCCCGTAACCGTACATATGATTATTGTCCTCTCAGCTACTCCCGTAACCGTACATATGATTATTGTCCTCTCAGCTACTCCCGTAACCGTACATATGATTATTGTCCTCTCAGCTACTCCCGTAACCGTACATATGATTATTGTCCTCTCAGCTACTCCCGTAACCGTACATATGATTATTGTCCTCTCAGCTACTCCCGTAACCGTACATATGATTATTGTCCTCTCAGCTCTGTAACCGTACATATGATTATTGTCCTCTCAGGTACTCCTGTAACCGTACATATGATTATTGTTCTCTCAGCTACTCCCGTAACCGTACATATGATTATTGTCCTCTCAGCTACTCCCGTAACCGTACATATGATTATTGTCCTCTCAGCTACTCCCGTAACCGTACATATGATTATTGCGGTCTCAGCTACTCCCGTAACCGTACATATGATTATTGTCCTCTCAGCTACTCCCGTAACCGTACATATGATTATTGTCCTCTCAGCTACTCCCGTAACCGTACATATGATTATTGTCCTCTCAGCTACTCCCGTAACCGTACATATGACACCTACGTGGGTAAGGGCTATGTGATTGGTGGGATGGACGAGGGTCTGATTGGAGTCTGCATCGGAGAGAAAAGACGCATCATTATCCCACCTCACCTCGGATACGGAGAGGAGGGCACAGGTATGTATAAAATAGTGTATTTGTGTGTGTGGTGTGTGTTGAGGTTTTCAGTGTACCATCATTTATAGAGAGGTGATTTCATCATCGCCCCCTCCTCTCTCCCCCACCAGGTACTAAGATCCCAGGTTCTGCTGTCTTGGTGTTTGATATCCACATCATAGACTTCCACAACCCATCAGACACAGTGGTGATCACTACCAACTATAAACCAGTGGTGTGTGAGACTCTGGCTAAGAAAGGAGACTTTGTTAAATACCACTACAACGCTTCACTCATGGATGGATCCTTCATCGACTCCACGTGAGTAGGAAGATACACATGGACATGCAAGCACACGCACGCACACACCACACACTTCTAACAATCGCTCTCTCCAGGTATAACTATGGGAAGACGTATAACATTGTGCTAGGAGCCAACCAGGTGGTTCCAGGGATGGAGGAGGGGCTGAAGGAGATGTGTGTTGGAGAGAGAAGACACCTGGTCATACCTCCTCATCTGGGCTACGGAGAGAGGGGAGTGGGTGAGTTACACACACGCCCACACACAAACTTGGGCACAGACAAAGACACAAACAAACTACAAACTTGTCCACTTGCTGTTATTAACCCATTCATGTTCATTGGTGTGTTATAGATGGTGAAGTGCCAGCCAGTGCTGTCCTGATCTTCGACATCGAGATGATTGAGATGGAGGCGGGACTTCCTGATGGCTACATGTTCATCTGGAACGAGGACGTATCAGCTGACCTCTTCACTGAGATGGATGCAGATAAGGACCTACAGGTGTTGGCCTCAGAGGTACGCATCGCAGCTAAATCCCACCCTCAGCTACACACTAATAGACATACACATGACACTGTGGGTCCTCATGCATCTCACCTATTTTTTATCTGCTCTATTTGAAGACAACTGGACAGCGTATGGCTGCATCTCAGTAGTCTTAAATAGCCTCCTCTCCATCTGCACTGATCTGTAAACACAAGACAAGTAAAAGCAAATATGGTGGAAGAGAAGCCCTACAGAAATAATGTTTTGTATTTCACCCATCCAGTTAATTTTGATCAGTTCAGGAAGAGAGGAGACAATCTAGTTGATTAACCGAGGCAACTGGCTAACCAATTCACAATTCTCCCTCCCCCTCTCCCTCTGTCCAGTTCTCAGACTACATTCTGCGTCAGGTGAACGAGGGTAAAGGACGTCTGGCCCCTGGGTTCGACGCATATCGCATCATTGAAAACATGTTTTCTAACCAGGACCGTAATGGAGACGGAAAGATCACAGAGGACGAGTTCAAACTGAAGGCCGACGAGACCACACACGATGAGCTATAAGAGAGGGGTGCAGAGTGTGTGTGTGTGTGTATGAGGGGGCTTATATGATGGCAATATAAGACAAGGAGGGTGTGTGTGTGTGTTTGTGTGTGTGAGGGATTATATTGTTGGAGGGTGGCGGGGTGAGATGTATAGAATTAGAGTTGGTCAGATGTCTATAGAGAACCAAAGAGAGAGGCAGGATGTATTCTGAGTAATGGGCTGAGAATCAAATGGTGGTTTAGTTAGTTTTGACCTGTCGTCTTCGGTGACCAGAGCAGTCTGGTGTTGGCATGGGGAGGGAATGAGGGGAGAATAGGAAAGCAGGAGGAATACATTTTGAGGAGATGAGCAATGTAAGAGCATTAGGACAAAGGCCCACGTTTTTGTTAGTAGAGCAGTTTCCCAAATCCAGCCCTTAAGTACCCCCAACAGCACACATTTTCTTTGAAGCCTTGGACAAACTCGTCTGATACGTGTCAACTAATCATCAAGCCCTGGATGAGTTTAATATGGTGAGTTTTACAACAAAACGTGTGCTGTTGAGGGTAACGTTACTGGAGGACTGGAGTTGGGAAACATTGCATTAGAGGAGCTTGATGTGTTTCTATTGTTGATGATGATGATGTACCTTTGTTCACCTGCTCTGGCATCACTGATGTGTTTATTATTTTATTATTGAGTTACTGTTCAGATGGTGTTTTTTAAATATTTTGTTGGTGTTGCCTTTTTCATCTGTGAGAGAATAAGTGCCTGACAATGATTTAGTGACAAACTCTCCACTTTCTGAAGATGATCTCTGGATCTATGTTCTATCCCCCGTGTTTAATAGGTAGTTATTGTCTGTGGGTCAAACGGTTTCAATTTCAAATCTTCTGTCCCACCAACATATCTTATAGAGCACAATTACAGTACTATAAAAATGTTATTTATTGTATTAACAAACACCATGATGGATGCAGTCAGGTGATTGCAGAATTGCTTCTACAGTACCATCTATGCAAGTTCCATACTATCCAGCTAACGTGTGTGTTTTAGTAAAGGTTTGCCAAATGATTCAGGTGCTAAAACTTTGTTTATATTCCTTGTTGTCATGTGTACAAACGCTTCCTGTATTCTCTGCTGTCTAAGCCAATCAAGTACAATGCTACACATCTAGTCATTCAGCTGCCCACTCACAACACTGTCTCCTATGCAACATTTACCTAAATGTTGGTGCCACTATCAGGTAGTTCATTGTTTGTTCCCCCCCCCAATAGATTGTGTTATAATTACGCTATGCTCTGCACACACACACCTCACCTGCACCAGCTTTGGCAAAGTGTGTGAAGTGTGTACGTGTGTGTTTGCAACAGTTGAGTTGGTTTTATATCTGATGCCTCTGTGTGAGAGTAATGATGCTGTAAATGTGTCGTTTCTAAGGTGCATTTGAATAAATGCACATTCCAACCCCTTTACAACAAGACCTGTCTGTCTCTCTTTAGGTGCAATGTGTGTGTGTGTGTGGCTTGCATATGGTGGGAACTGCGCAGCCGGAATAAAAACAGCCAGGGGGCGACAGGAAGGGAGGGAGAACGGAGGAGTAATGAGATAAAGAAAGAGAGAGAGGGGAAAAAAAGTGCCGGTTTGAAGTGAAGATATGAAACTCCACTTCTTGGTCAAGGACATCAGAACAGAAACAGTTGTTTTCTAAGTTTGGAATGTATAACAACCATGGAGTCTTTAGCGCGAGCCCGCCTGCTCCTGCACACACACAGTTTCTGGCCGAGGCATAGAATTGTTTTATTGGCTTATATGGATAGGGCTAAATGTAAACGTTTCTTACAGAAGAAATATGAAAAGCATATGCATAACCATGGTAGCAACTGAAAGGGAAACGTTTGGAGATAATGTGAGTCCAACAGTTCATCTAACACCAGACTGATTCCAAACATTACACTTGATTATATGTGCATTTGACATTTAATGTATTTTCCACAGCATTTGTTGACACTCTGGATACATTCAGTAACATGACAAGACTATTCCTGGAAAATATGCAACATAAAAAACTAAAAAGGGTTTGAGTAAGGAAACTGGTGTCTCCAAGTGGCCACACACATCTCCTAAATCATTTCAATGCACTTCTATGACTCAAAGGAAAGTCTTAAACTTGAAAGTATTTTTTTGAGCTCTCCTAGCTGTGCCGTTGAGGAACGAGAGCAAGAACACTTGTAGTTGTTTCATTTGGAACACAACCCTGCATTCCCGCCATCACAGAATTACTGCTGTTGTTTACACAGTCCATTATAAACCGCAATGTGGGTAGGGTGGGCATGATTTGAAAGCTCGTTCTATTGCCAAAATGTGTCATAAAATAGGATCTTGCAGTGTTAGGCTTTCACAAGGCAATTCAGAGAAACAGATGGTCATGTTGGGGCGCATAGAAAGGAGTCATGAGAGCATTCGGTGCGTGTGGAGCCTCTAGTTTCTGTCAAACAAACAAACATAGGCTATTTCTGTTCAGAACAACCCAGGGTATGATGCCATGTCATCTTGTAACTACATCAAACATGGTGGTGCTAAATGTTGATACTGTAGTAAACATGAGTTTTATGATTTGGAAATGTGAAGTGCACATTTGGACACACAGTTGTTTGGCTTGCTTGTATGACATCAAAGCGGTATTTATTATAATACTCAAATTCTCATATTTCAAAATACAAGTAATCACAATTTATAGCATTTTGCTCACTCAGACAACAAAAACATTTCAAAAGTTGGCCAGTTACCGGGAGGGATAGGGGCAACTTCTTGTTGCGCACGGTGCTCAAGTTCAGAACGGCTGTCAGTCAAAACCCATACAGCGCTGTGAGGCACACAGCCAGAACTCTAACGTCATGTATAGCATGTTACTGAAAAGCCACTACGTTCCAATTTAGGAGCTTATTAGTGCCCCAAATCTGTATACGGGTACGAGAGTAAAGGTCTACCAACGTATAAGATACAAAAATAATATTCACATTAAACATAATAATCCACATTCAAGAAAACAACATCAACTGAATCTTTTATGCCTTATTTAAATGGTGAACATTGCTTGAGTATAACATTTGCTTGGTTTGCAATTAAAATATACTGTCTTGTATCTTTAAAAAAGTAAATACAAAAAAATAGTAGTAAACATAAAAAAATATTGTTTGCTCCTCTTATGCCACAATCAGTAGTCATTGAAACTAAACAGCTTTCAAGTGATTGGATGGGAGTTTATTCTGACAAGATTAGGCCCCTCCCACAGGGATGTAACTACTTCTGCTGAGCCACCAGCGACAGATCAAGCTCTGGCAAGAGGGTTACCTTTAAGTAATTCAAAATAGAGGAAAACCAAGAATGTTCATTTTAAAACTGACATTCGGTAACAAAATTTGACTTGATCAATCTGTGTGTGTGTATACGTCTCCTCCATGTCCAGCGATTGTCCAGTAGTCAGTGCTTCACCTGGAACACATGCACACACACTCTGGTCAGTTCCCTAATTTCTTAAGCACTTTGAAACAATGTTATGATCTTAGTCAGATATCACTGTACTGGCAGCAGAACAGGAGCAAATGGCTCAGCTTCAAAATGTTAGTGATCAATTTAGTGATACTGGAGTCCTGCTCGTACACTGATGTACACTGATGAAAAAACGGGACGTTCCCGGCCTTAACCCAATGTATAATGTTGGGGCCTGCCTGGCTCGGGTAGCAGAGCTCTTACTCACATTAAGGAAATCCAGGCCGGCGGGGTCCTCACTGAGGGCGTGGCAGATACTCTGTAGAAACAGACACACACATACAAGATAAATTACAGGTAAACTCAGCAACAACAAAAAAATAACGTATTTTTCAGGACCCTGTCTTTCAAAGATAATTCATAATCCAAATCCATTGTAAAGGGTTTAAACACTGTTTCCCATGCTTGTTCAATGAACCATAAACAATGAATGAACATGCACCTGTGGAAAGGTCGTTAAGACACTAACAGCTTACAGACGGTAGGCAATTAAGGTCACATTTATGGAAACTTGGGACACTAAAGAGGCCTTTCTACTGACTCTGAAAAACACCAAAAGAAAAATGCCCAGGGTCCCTGCTCATCTGCATGAACGTGCCTTAGGCATGCTGCAAGGAGGATTGAGGACTGCAGATGTGGCCAGGGAAATAAATTGCAATATCCGTACTGTGAGACGCCTAAGAAGGCGCTACAGGGAGACAGGACGGACAACTGATCGTCCTCACAGTGGCAGACCACGTGTAACAACACCTGCGCAGGATCGGTACATCCGAAACATCACACCTGCGGGACAGGTACAGGGTGGCAACAACAACTGCCTGAGTTACACCAGGAACGCACAATCCCTCCATCAGTGCTCAGACTGTCCGCAATAGGTTGAGAGAGGCTGGACTGAGGGCTTGTAGGCCTGTTGTAAGACAGGTCCTCACCAGACATCATCAGCAACAACGTCGCCTATGGGCACAAACCCACCGTCACTGGACCAGACAGGACTGGCAAAACGTGCTCTTCACGGACGAGTTGCGGTTTGGTCTCACCAGGAGTTACGGTCGGATTCACGTTTTTCGTCGAAGGAATGAGTGTTACACCGAGGCCTGTACTCTGGAGCGGGATCGATTTGGAGGTGGTGGGTCGGATCAGAGGGTGAGGGCTAGGGCTATTCCCCCCCCCAGAAATGTCCGGGAACTTGCAGGTACCTTTCTTGTAAGAGTGGGGTTCTCACAGCAAGAACTGGTAAATCTGGTGCAGTCCATGAGGAGGAGATGCACTGCAGTACTTAATGCAGCTGGTGGCCACACCAGATACTGACTGTTACTTTTGATTTTGACCCCCCTCCCCTTTGTTCAAGGACACATTATTCCATTTATGTTAGTCACATGTCTGTGGAACTTGTTCAGTTTATGTCTCAGTTGTTGAATCTTATGTTCATACAAATATTTATTTAAGTTTGCTGAAAATAAACGCAGTTGACAGTGAGAGGATGTTTCTTTTTTCGCTGAGTTTAGTTATACAGTACAGCAAATACACCATCACATTTGAGTAATTTAGTGAGGGCTCTTATCCAGAGTGGCTTACATTGGTGAATTAATCTTAAGATAGCTAGGTGAGACAACATATCGCAATTGTAGCAAGTACATTTTCCCTCAACAAAGTAGTTATCAGCAAAGTCAGTGTTAGTAGAAAAAGACAAGTGCATTACAGTGTTACAGCAAAGATATTGTAAAGCAATAGAGACGGAGCACTCATCACCCAGCACTACAACACTGGGACAGTCTCTGTCTTAATATGGCCACAGAGGGCAGGACCCTTCCTCCATGCTGGGAGGGGGAGGGGCAGGCATCGCCATAGCATCGCTTAGCATAGCAATAGTAGCCTAGTAGCCATAACATTGACATCAGTAGTAGGTGAAGCAGCTTTAGCTACATCTGTAGCAGAGGTGCTAGCTGTTAGCAATCACGCTAAGAGAAGCAGAAGGGAGAAAAGTGGTAGCTGCAGTGACAGTGCTAGCCGAGGGAGATGAGGTAGCCGTAAGAGGAGAGGTAGCATTAGCAGTAGTATTAGCCGTAGCATTAGCCGTAGCATAAGCCGTAGCTTTAGCAGGCAGGTTGTTTTTGGTCTTGATGACATTGCTGCAGTAGCGTGCCCACTTCCGTGCTGGCTGAGGGAGAACATAATAGGCAGGGGGTCTGAGGAAGAAGTTGGCCCATGGGTACCAACCACCAATAGTAGTACCTGCTGTGCTGGTTTCAATGGCAACCCCGGTGTCAGTAGCAGTCCAGGCGGAGTAGCTGGCTGGGTCAAGTGATGGCTTGGTCAAGGCGAAATAGCTGGGGTTGGCTGGAGATGGTGTGGTAGAGTAGAGGCTTCCTGGGGGCATAACAGTCCCAGTAGAGCCGAGTCCAGTCCCAGACCTAGGGTAAGCCTGTCCACGGCAGTCCATGTCTGAGTAGCCCATCTCTGGGTAGAGCAGAACTCCAGGGTAGCCAGGTCTACTTCCAGAAGAGACAGCTCCAGGGTAGGAATTACCAGCTAGACCTGTTGTAACATAGCCTGCCCCTGGGTAGCCTGCCTCTGGGTAGCCTGTTCCCCAGTTGCCCCCAGACCACCTTGCCTGTGGCTGTGACTGTGTGTTACTGGGGCTGGGGATAGGGTTAATGGGGGAGTTGGAAGTGAACTGACTAACACTGACAACTCCAGCGTAACCTGAACCAGGGTAGGTGTAACCAGGGTAGGTGTAACCAGCGTAGGTATAACCAGGGTAGGTGTAACCAGGTAGAATCTCTGGGGGCTGTGGGTCAGTGGGGTTAGGGCTAGAAGAAGAAACTGTAACCCCTCCAGTGTAAACCCCCTGGGCTAGTGTGGCATTGGTAGTGGGGGTATAACTCTGGAAGTTGGGGTTAGAGTTGGAGTTAGGGTTCTGGAAATTGGGGTTAGGGTTCTGGAAGTTGGGGTTAGAGTTAGGGTTCTGGAAGTTGGGGTTAGGGTTCTGGAAGTTGGGGTTAGGGTTCTGGAAGTTGTGGTTAGGTTTGGAGTTAGGGTTCTGGAAGTTGTGGTTAGGTTTGGAGTCAGGGTTCTGGAAGTTGTGGTTAGGTTTGGAGTCAGGGTTCTGGAAGTTTGGGTTAGGTTTGAAGTTGGGGTTAGGTTTGGAGTTGGGAGTGAACTGTCGGCTCTCGTAGTTCCAGGGGTCTCTGTCCTCGGGTTCCTGTAGGGATAGCTTCCTTTTTAGCGGGTTGGGTAATGCCGCCACTATGGCGATGGCATGACCTTTTGAGTCACCCCTCATCTTCTCCCCTCCAGGGTTAGGGCCTGTTGCCCTGGTATGAGCCTCAGCGCTCTCTGCACTCTCTGGGGTGGTTAGGGCAGGAGGAAAGTGGGGGGAGCGCAACAAAGAGACAAAGTATTCCACAAATTGATCACAGTCTACGATGGAAGTCTTCTTCTTAACCCCAGAGGCGTAGACAGGATCTGGCTGGGGTGGAGGTGGAGGAGTGAGGCAGGGAGGGATTGCCGGGGTTGGGGGTCATGGGTCCGGGTGGGGGGTCATGGGTCCAGTGGGGGGTCCTGGGTCCGGTTCTTTCTGGGTGCAGGTGGGGGTAAGAGGTGTTGTTGGGAGGGTTGGCCTGGGTCTGGAGAGGTCTGACTGCTGAGGTTGGGTTGGGAGGTCTCTTGGTTGGTTGGCTGGACTGTTTGGGTAGTTGTTTGTTGACTAGGCAGGAAGGTTGGCTGGGTTTGACCTGGCTTAGGCTCGCCGCAGAAGTGGCTCTGGTGGGGGAGAATGCAGCGGGGGAGTAGGGGGAGAGCAGGGGGGGCTCAGAGGGACTAGCTCTGGGGGAGGCTTTGGAGGAACGTCTGGAGCTACGATTATGTCTCTTAGAGCGGGTGTGAGAGCGTGAGTGGTCAGAATGTCTCTTAGTGTGTTTGCGGTCACTGTGTGTGCGTTTGGTCCTGTCACTGTGTCCGTCTTTGGCTTTGTCAGTGTGTGTGAGGTCACTGTGTTTGCGAGTGTGTGTGCGGTTTCTGTGTGTGCGTTCACTGTGTGTGCGAGTAGGTTTAGCCTTTTCAGTATGTTTCTGAGACTCAATTTTGTCCGAATGTTTGTCAGTGAGCTTCTGGCTATTGGATAGTGTGTGTGTGGGTTTGCACAGTGTGTGAGTGGGTTTCTTGCTAGAGGACTCTTTGGCAACAGTCAGGCTGTCGGCAGGGATACCGGAGGGCTTGGTGGCAGAATGGGGAATGAGTTTGGGTCTAGTATATTCTGGGGCTGTTGAACTGGGTTTGGGGTGTGTGCGTGAAGGTTTAAGTTTAGTTTGAGAGTCAGAGTGTGTGTATGTGAGTTTCGGCTTAGTGTTGGATTGTGTGGGTGAGGGTGTGATGGTGTGTGTCTGGTTGACAGTGTGTGTTTCAGAAGACTTGGTGACTTCAGGAGATGATAGACAGATGACAGGGGCAGTGTTACCCTCAGGGGGACTAGACACCTTTTTCTTCTTCACCTGTTGCTGACCCCTCACCTCTGACCCCTCAACGTTAGAACAACGTTTTCCTGAGAGACAGAGAAGGAGGGAGGGAGAAATATATATATTTAATTGAATAGAGTGAGAGATATACTTAATAAGGCCCAAAGTGTGGGATATGGCCAATATACCACGGCTAAGGCCTATTCTTATGCATGACGCAACGCTAAGTGCCTGGACTCAGCCCTTAGCTGTGGAATATTGGCCATATACCACAAACCCCCGAAGTGCCTTATTGCTTTATAAACTGGTTACCAACATAATTACAACAGTACAAATATTTGCTATGATATGATATACCAAGGCTGTCAACCAATCAACATTCAAGGCTCGAACCACCCAGTTTATAATTACATTATTATCATCATTTTCTGTTGCTTAACAGTAAGATAGTATTCAATTCACCCGTGTTTCTCCTACATCTCTGTGGCGGTAGGAATTGCCCCAAGGCCTGATGGGAGACCACCTGGCACTCCACAATCTCCTGCTTGACCACTATTGGTTCAGGTTTGCTGGTGACCATGGTGAGGAGTTCAGTCTGGTTCTGCTCTCTACAGATCTCCTGCAAACGGGATACAGCTGGAGAGGGAGGGAGGGAGAGAGGTTTACAAACATATATTATGATAAATAGAGATGAAACTTGTGGTAAAAATGGTAAAATAAGTATAGCCAGTTATAATTGTAATGGCTTAGCAGACAATAAGAAAAGAGTATCAGTATTTACCTGGCTGAAAGAGAAGGAATATAATATATATTGTTTACAGGAAAGTCATTTAACAATTTTAAATGAAGTTGTGTGGAAAAATGATTGTGTGGTTGGGGAGGTGGGCTTGTGAAATATACTTATTCCATGGGCAAAGCGGTGGTGATATTAATTAACAATTCATTTTAAGTTTTCAGTCTTTTTACTCAGTACTTTGTTGAAGCACCTTTGGCAGTGATTACACTGATGTTCAATCATGTTCAAGTCCAGGCTCTGGCTAGGCCACTCAAGGACATTCAGAGACCTGTCCTGAAGCCACAACTGCGTTGTCTTGGCTGTGTGCTTGGGGTAGTTGTTCTGTTAGAAGGTGGACCTTCTCCCCAGTCTGAGGACCTGAGTGCTCTGGAGCAGGTTTTCATCAAGGATCTCTTTGTACTTTGCTCTCTCAGTATCTTTGCCTCGATCCCAACTAGTCTCCCAGTCCCTGCCGCTGAAAAACATCCCCACAGCATGATGCTGCCACCACCATGCTTCACCGTAGGGATGGTGCCAGGTTTCCTCTAGACATGACGCTTGGCATTCAGGCAACCCTACCATAAAGGCCTGATTGGTGGAGTGCTGCAGAGATGATTGTCCTTCTGGAAGGCTCTCCTATTTTCACAGAGGACCTCTGGAACTTTGTCAGAGTTGCCATCGGGTTCTTGGTCACCTGCCTGACCAAGTCCCTTCTGCCCCCCCGATTGCTCAGTTTGGCCTGGCGGCCAGCTCTAGGAAGAGTCTTGGTGGTTCCAAACTTCTTCCATTTAAGAATGATGGAGGCCACGGTGTTCTTGGGGACCTTCATTGCTGCAGAAATGTTTTGTATACCCAGATATGTGCCTTGACACAATGCTGTCTCGGAGCTCTACGGACAATTCCTTCGACCTCATGGCTTAGTTTTTGCTCTGACATGCACTGTCAACATCGGGACCTTATGCTTTATTGTGAATAGACATGTAATCCATGTTAGAATAAGGCTGTAACGTAACAAAATGTGGAAAAAGTCAAGGGGTATGAATACTTTTCCGAATGCATTATATATGGGGGATACAACCTTCCCTGTTCTGCAGATTTTGCTCCAAAGAGACAGAATCATTAGTTCATTTGTTTTGATACTGTCCAAAAATAGCTTGTTTTTGGTCACAGTTTCAGGAATGGATGAGGAATTGCACCATTTACCTGGAGCGAACTCTGCAGATAGCACTGCTGGGTGATTTGAAAAGTCATAGTCAATCTATCAATAATACTCTTAGATAACATGTTTATTTTATATACAATCTGTAGAAACTATGACAATAGAAAGGTTCAGAACTTTTGTGAAATATCACAGCACAGTTGAAAAAGATATCGTAAATAGAAAATCGGATGGTATTCAGAGATAGGAGGGGTTGAGTGGAGCTGAAGGATGGGACTAAAAAGAACAAGATAACTAATGTAAAATATACTGTATCCGTAAAATGTATATATAATGTATAAGTTGGAAGTAGAAGCCCAAGTGTTGTTGTCCAGTGTTTGGTAAAATATAAATAAATATATAAAAATATACATACGTGTGTGTGTGTATATATATATATATATACCATGGAGGAGGAGGTGTGATGATGTGGGGGTACCTTGCTGGTGACACTGTCGGTCTGTGTCTAAGGCACTGCATCGCAGTGTGTATATATATATATATATATACCATGGAGGAGGAGGTGTGATGATGTGGGGGTACCTTGCTGGTGACACTGTCGGTCTGTGTCTAAGGCACTGCATCGCAGTGTGTATATATATATATATATATACCATGGAGGAGGAGGTGTGATGATGTGGGGGTACCTTGCTGGTGACACTGTCGGTCTGTGTCTAAGGCACTGCATCGCAGTGTGTATATATATATATATATATACCATGGAGGAGGAGGTGTGATGATGTGGGGGTACCTTGCTGGTGACACTGTCGGTCTGTGTCTAAGGCACTGCATCGCAGTGTGTATATATATATATATATATACCATGGAGGAGGAGGTGTGATGATGTGGGGTACCTTGCTGGTGACACTGTCGGTCTGTGTCTAAGGCACTGCATCGCAGTGTGTATATATATATATATATATATACCATGGAGGAGGAGGTGTGATGATGTGGGGGTACCTTGCTGGTGACACTGTCGGTCTGTGTCTAAGGCACTGCATCGCAGTGTGTATATATATATATATATATATATACCATGGAGGAGGAGGTGTGATGATGTGGGGGTACCTTGCTGGTGACACTGTCGGTCTGTGTCTAAGGCACTGCATCGCAGTGTGTATATATATATATATATATATACCATGGAGGAGGAGGTGTGATGATGTGGGGGTACCTTGCTGGTGACACTGTCGGTCTGTGTCTAAGGCACTGCATCGCAGTGTGTATATATATATATATATATACCATGGAGGAGGAGGTGTGATGATGTGGGGTACCTTGCTGGTGACACTGTCGGTCTGTGTCTAAGGCACTGCATATATACACACTGCGATGCAGTGCCTTAGACACAGACCGACAGTGTCACCAGCAAGGTACCCCCACATCATCACACCTCCTCCTCCATGGTATATATATATATATATACACACTGCGATGCAGTGCCTTAGACACAGACCGACAGTGTCACCAGCAAGGTACCATCACACCTCCTCCTCCATGGTATATATATATATATATACACACTGCGATGCAGTGCCTTAAGACACAGACCGACAGTGTCACCAGCAAGGTACCCCCACATCATCACACCTCCTCCTCCATGGTGGGAATCACACATGGAGATCATCCGTTCACCTACGCTGTGTCTCACAAAGACACAGCGGTTGGAACCAAAAATCTCAAATTTGGACTTTCCACCGGTCTAATGTCCATTGTTCATGTTTCTTGGCCCAAGCAAGTCTCTTCTTCTTATTGCTGTCCTTTAGTTGGGGTTTCTTTACAGCAATTCGACCACGAAGGCCTGATTCACGCAGTCTCCTCTGAACAGCTGATGTTGAGATGTGTCTATTACTTGAACTCTGTGAAGCATTTATTTGGGATGCAATTTCTGAGGCTGGTAACTCTATGATAAGGGAATTTATATGTTTAAAGTAATGACTAAAGGATTCCATCCTGAAATCATATAATTGTATGAAATGTGTTAGTAGTCATAATTCCATAATATGTGTGACTAGACCATTGTGTTGCTGTGTAGTGGTGTAAGAGTTGAGAGAACAAAGGACAACAGGAAAGAGGCTCCTTCCAAGGTCCCTCTAATCTAGGGAGGGAGGGAACGGCCAGCTTGGTAGTGATAAACGAGGAATGTGGACTGTGGGGAAAGATACAGCCCGCCTACTGTTTGTGTGTCTGTGTAAGTAGGTGTGTGTGTGGGGGGGGGGTGTTATAAAATGACATGTCTTTGCACTTTTGACGTTAGAACGTTCTCTGAATAAGCCTTACGGAACTTTGCCTAATTATTATTAAACCCAGAGTCTTACAAACCTCGGGGATTGGTAAAAGCTTAAATAATTGTTTAGTTATCATCATTGGGATTGAAAATTCTCGTGACACTCTTATGAACTTATCCTCTGCAGCAGAGGTAACTCTGGGTCTTCCTTTTCTGTGGCGGTCCTCATGAGAACCAGTTTCATCATAGCGCTTGATGGTTTTTGCGACTGCACTTGAAGAAACTTTCAAAGTTGACATTTTCAGTATTGACTGACCTTCATGTCTTAAAGTAATGACGGACTGTCGTTTCTCTTTGCTTATTTGAGCTGTTCTTGCCATAATATGGACTTGGTCTTTTACCAAATAGGGCCATCTTCTGTATACCATCCCTACCATGTCACAACACCACTAATGGTCTCAAACGCATTAGGAAGGGAACAAATTCCACAAATGTACTTTTTATAAAGCACACGCATTAATTGAAAGGCATTCCAGGTGACTACCTCATGAAGCTGGTTGAGAGAATGCCAAGAGTTTGCAAAGCTGTCATCAAGGCAAAGGCTGGCTACTTTGAAGAATCTCAAATATAAAATACATTTTGATTTGTTTAACACTTATTTGGTTACTACATGATTCCATATGTGTTACTTCATAATGTTGATGTCTTCACTATTATACTACAATGTAGAAAATAGCAAAAATAAAATAAAACCCTGGAATGAGTAGGTGTGTCCAAACTTTTGGCTGAAGTGTTATACATGCAAAAAATATATATTGGGGATTGGAAATTATGCAGACAATTACATTGATGGTAGCCACAATATTAAAGCTGATCTACCACCTTAAAAAAAGGAAGAGAAGTGAGTGAGTGATTTAAATCTACAGGTTCCGAAGCAACATGCAGATAATCACACTAGTCCCAGATCACCCAGAAGTCTATCAACAATCACTCACCTTTATCAAACAGCATCCGTTTGATCTCGTCAAAGTCAGCAGGGGCCAGAATCACCTCCTGTAGCGTGCCAGGCTCATCATGGTTCTGCTCCTCCACCTCCTTAGCAATCTGCATCAGTCTGGACTGTTCTGCCAACCCTCGGGCTGGTACCACACCAAGGAAATACCACGGGTACCTCATTGTCTGGGCGTGGTGGGGAGAGACTAGCGGAGATTAGCTGATGTGTCGTGAGTGTACCTTAAATATTCATTTTTATATATTTTTTTTTAACTTAGATTTTATTTAACTTTTCCAATATAAAAACAGAGCAGCAAAACAGAATTGCAGAAACAAAAGCAAAAAATAAAACAACTCATGCCATAAGGTAGGAACAGTACAATATATGACATTTTCTTTCAAAAACTGTTTTTGTCTTAAGGCGTATGTCAAACTTTCCATGACATAGATTATTTTAATTATATTTCTTTTTAGTTGTGTCATTGTTCTACAATCACCATTTATGTGAGTATCTAGTGTGTGTATGGTTGAGTAAGAGGTGTGTACGTGTGTGTGCCTCACCAGGTACAGCTGTCGGTGTCTGTATTTAAGGACATGGCTGATGAGTAGAGTTTTTTCAATTTTGCTGCCACACGACACACACAGGTAGAAGGACACCTGGCCCTCACTGCAACACTCTATCATTGCACTGAGACCTACACACACACACACACACACACGAGAGAATGACAAAGCCCTTACAGTACTGTGGCACACACCACACGCTCACTCACATACACACGCACAGTGAATACAGACTCACAGAGGTAGAAAGACAAAGGTACTAAACACTGTTATCTGAACACACTCCTGGGACACTGACCGACCAAAGGCAGGCTGTTGTTGACTGAGTCTCGCAGGTTCTTGGTGGGGTGAAGGGAGTTCTCTGTGGCCCCTCCTATTCGTGTCACCTCTTGGCTGTGTCCTGGGACGGTCCCCTGGTACTCCACCTCACACACACCTGAGAGAACACACACATACAATCATCTACTTCTATCACCATTGCAGTCAATTCTGTGTGTGTCTCTCGATCTCAGTCTCACCAGCCAGGTTCTGTACATCTGGGGAGAACTGGACTATGTGTCCATACAGGGAATCTTACAGAGGAGAGGACTACAGCGGTTAATAAATAGGTAATAACCCAAAAACAGAACTATGTAAGTACCAGCTTGTAATTACAACTAAGTTACTATGTATTTGACCACACTGTGTTGTTACATTGGTCAGTAGAAACTCATGCGTCCTACCCTTTAAGGGGTCCACCTCAGGCTGGGTATGAGGATGGGGCTGAGGTTCCACCTTGGGGTCCACAGGCTCCTGTTTGACAATGACTGAAGGAAGAGAGGTTGAAACCTCACTGACCTCCATTGCTCTAACCAATACAGTAATTACATACTTTAAATCACTGTAAACTCTGACCAATACAGTAGCCACCAATCCAAGTAAGAGTACAATGTTGAACAATTGTAAACAATCTCATCCCTCCTCCTCTCACCTGTGTTGTCTTGGTCCAGATGTGGTTCTGAGAAGTTCTGTGGCATCCAGGCTCTTTTTGGCTCAGTGTTCTGTGGTGTCTGGAATTTTATTGGGTCAGAATTCTTTGGCGTCTTGGCTCTGATTGGCTCAATGTTCTGTGGTGTCTGGTCTCTGATTGGCTCAGAATTATGTGGTGTCTTGGCTCTTATTGGCTCAGGGACCATCTCTGTTCTCTCTGAGCTCTGGCTCCACTGGGGCTGATCCGGGTTCTGATTATCTGGCCGTCTGTCTGCGGTCTGTATGCACTGGCCTGACTCCAGCTGATCTCCAGTCAGTTTACCAGCCACTGTATCTGCTGTCTGCAGGAGGTGATGGGGCTCAATCTGATCCATGGTCAGTTTATCCATCACTCTGTGGTTCTGGTCAAAGCCCTGCTCCGTTGCTGGGTCAGGACCAACTGGGTGAAAAAGCTGATGTCTGCTTGCTGTGTGTAGACACAGGGCATTCTGATTCTGTTCCTGCAGCATGTACATGGCTACACACACACACAAAAAAAAAATCAGTCAGCAGATCATCAAATACAATTACAATCAAATACACGGCACAAACCCACCAACACACAGACATAGGCACACACACACCTTCGTAGAATGGAGCTGACTGCACAAGGTTATACCACATCTGATCCAGCAGCATCACCTAGGCAACACAACAGAGACAGGTACATTATGATCTATGAGTCCCATTCCAGTCTGCTGTGGCATCACAGATCGACAGACAAGTGTGGTTAGAAAATCCTGTAGTTCGGTCTTTTCTTACACAAATGGATAGAGGCTTGACTACCACAAAAACCAACAGTAGGCTTAAAAATAACCCTTTCCCTGTCCAGAACCCTGAACCCTAACCTCTAAAGCCTAATGTATACCTTATGGATGCAAGATACGCAAAATGATCTCCGTTTTGCGTAGCTAATTGTAATTCTTATGTTGCGTTCTGTGTAGGGTATAAATAAGCCTTAACCTTGACCACATCTACACCCTAAACCATTCAATGACCCTGTGTTGACCAGCCACTGAACCCTGAACCCGAAGGTTTCCATGTTTACCTGTGCATCTAGATCCACCTCCAGTTGTGACAGTGCTGAAGCAACCTTCCTGAGGAGCTGTGGACTCGGAGGCTGCTGCTGCTCTCTCAACCAATCACAGCGCATAGGACTATACTGGGAAAACTGTTAAGAACATTCACATATTACACACACACACACACACACACACACACACACACACACACACACACACACTTTCGTAGTTTCTAGTGATATCACTCACCATGTAGCACTGCTGGTGTTGCGCGCTGATGATGTGTTCACAGATGTGTGTACTGGAGAGAGTCTCAGCACAGCTCACACACATGAAAAACGTAGCCTGGGATATACCTCTACACTCCACCACACTGCCCAGACCTGGAACACACACACAATATTTTCCAGGTATTTTACAAACATTCCATCTCTAGAATAAATCATTTATCACCAGGGTAACCCTGTATTTCCCACCAAAACGAGAAGTGTCATTCTGTGTCTTCAGATATTCAGTGTCTTGGCAATTTCTCGCATGGAATAGCCTTCATTTCTCAGAACAAGAATAGACTGACGAGTTTCAGAAGAAAGTTCTTTGTTTCTGGCAATTTTGAGCCTGCAATCGAACCCACAAATGATGATGCTCCAGATACTCAACTACTCTAAAGGCCAGTTTTATTGCTTCTTAATTCAGCACAACAGTTTTCAGCTGTGCTAACATAATTGCAAAAGGGTTTTCTAATGATCAAATAGCCTTTTAAGATGATAAACTTGGATTAGCTAACACAACGTGCCATCGGAACTCAGGAGTGATGGTTGCTGATAATGGGACTCTGAAGCCTATGTAGATATTCCATTAAAAATCAGCCGTTTCCAGCTACAATAGTCATTTACAACATTAACAATGTCTACACTGTATTTCTGATCAATTTGATGTTATTTACTGGACATTTTTCTTTGCTTTTCTTTCAAAAACAAGGACATTTCTAAGTGACCCCAAACTTTTGAACGGTAGTGTACGTTGTAATATTGTTCTATGGTGGTATTAAACATTTTGTATTGTGGCTATGTAGTGGTGTAATAATGTTATATGATGTACTGTTTTATCTTTTATGTAATGTAAGTGCCTTAATATGTTTGGACCCCAGGAAGAGTAACTGCTGCGTGGCAACAGCTAATTGGGATCCTTAATAAATACAAATACAAACAGTTTGTGACAAAACTATTGGTAAAGTTGAAAATGCAATGGAAACACATTGAACTTTTGATTTTTAGTCAGTACATGAAAACTTAAGCAAAAAAAAAATCTGTTGCCAATTGGATGGAAACCTAGTTACTGGCTGAAAAAATAAACAGATGCACAACCAAATTTCGAAGTTGCACCTTGTGTATTTTACTATTCTAACTCTCAACATTATGTTATTTGAGAGGGAGGGTTCTTCAACATCTTAAAGAACAATCTGGCCTTAATGGCAATGTACTCTTATAATCTCCAGAAGAGGACTGGCCACCCTTCAGAGCCTGGTTCCTCTCTAGGTTTCAGCCTTTCTAGGGAGTTTTTCCTAGCCACCGTGCTGTGCTTCTCCACCTGCATTGCTTGCTGTTTGAGGTTTTAGGCTGGGTTTCTGTATAGCACTTTGACATTGGCTGATGTAAAATGGGTTTATAAATACATTTGATTGATTGATGGGGCCCCTAGCGGCCTGGGGCCCTAAGCGACTGCTTATGTCGCTTATGCCTGGAGCTGGCACTGTTGCAATGGTATGTAGGAGAATGTGTCGCTCGCAACCATTTCTGCTAGAATTTCATCCAGTGCTTGCATTGGCTTGAGGTAAGACTGCATCTTGCGTTGGCTTGAGCTAAGACTGTACTTACTTGAAGCCCCCACTACTCTCTCTGCACTTGTCTCGCATGTGTTCGGGGTGTAGGCCTCCATGTCAGATCAATCTACTTGTCGAACCGCCTGTAGGCTACACTTTATTCTCCCCTTGCAGATTTAGCATTCTGCCTTGGTGGCATTCGTTTAAGTGAAGCTCTGCTACACATCTGACAATTTCTGAATGAATAAAAGTAGTTACCCTACTGGAAGCTCAAAAGTTGTAGACTATTTTGTTACCGTAGGCCTACTAACTGCATTTCAAGGTTGAAACTGCGTGTACAGTTTCAGCATAAACAATACAATAGGCCTTTACAACAGCACATACTCTCACACACACTGAGCATTGATTGATCATGCAGATAGCAGAGCAGAGAAGGATTTTGACATTGCATTTAACAGTTCCATTTTAAGTCATCCTGTTCATAGAAATCATTTATTTTAATATACCTGTTTCTCGCAGTTATTTATCCAGGGAAACTGTAGTGGGTTTGGGGCGGGAAATCTCTGTAACCTAGTTCCCTGTTAAACCCTAACACACAATCGGAGAGATCACTCTACATTCTACCAAACATCTTAGATCTGGAGCACGCACGCACACACAACTGACCTATGATCGGTTCTGTGTTGTGAAGGCCCTTCACTTTCAGGTATTTGGACAGGTGGCTGGGGCCGACAACCCTCTTTGCTGTGAGTGACACACCAGACAATCAAATCAACACCAAGTATTATTAGAGTGACACATCATTCAGCCTATAAACACCAAGTATTCCTCAGAAAAACACAGTCAATCAACACATCCATTGTCACAAGAAGCCTTCTCTCACCTGCGGGTGTGTCCGGCAGCAGATACACCTGTGGAACACTGAGCCAGCTTGCTGGGGCCTGCTCGAAGTGTGTGTGTTCACTGTGCTGATGTGTGTGTTCACTGTGCTGATGTGTGTGTTCACTGTGATGATGTGTGTGTTCACTGTGATGATGTGTGTGTTCACTGTGATGATGTGTGTGTTCACTGTGATGATGTGTGTGTTCTTGGTCTTCGTCCAGGTCTCCCTCGGAGTAGTCCGCCCGTCTGCCTCCCTCGGAGTAGTCCGCCCGTCTGCCTCCCTCGGAGTAGTCCGCCCGTCTGCCTCCCTCGGAGTAGTCCGCCCGTCTGCCTCCCTCGGAGTAGTCCGCCCGTCTGCCTCCCTCGGAGTAGTCCGCCCGTCTGCCTCCCTCGGAGTAGTCCGCCCGTCTGCCTCCCTCGGAGTAGTCCGCCCGTCTGCCTCCCTCGGAGTAGTCCGCCCGTCTGCCTCCCTCGGAGTAGTCCGCCCGTCTGCCTCCCTCGGAGTAGTCCGCCCGTCTGCCTCCTCGGAGTAGTCCGCCCGTCTGCCTCCCTCGGAGTAGTCCGCCCGTCTGCCTCCCTCGGAGTAGTCCGCCCGTCTGCCTCCCTCGGAGAAGTCCGCCCGTCTGCCTCCCTCGGAGGAGTCCGCCAGTCTGCCTCCCTCGGAGTAGTCCGCCCGTCTGCCTCTCTCTGAGTAGTCTGCCCGTCTCTCTCTCTCTGAGTAGTCTGCCCGTCTCTCTCGCTCTGAGTAGTCTACCTGTCTCTCTCTCTCAGAGTATTCTAGATGAGTCTGTCGGTTTCTCTCAGTGTATGCAGTCTGTCGGCCTCTCGCTGAGTATTCAATCTGTCTGTCTCTGTCCGAGTAGTCCAGAAGAGTGTGTCTGTCTGGTATTTCTAGAAGCGTCTGCGTCTCTCTGCATTCTGGGCTCTTCCGCTCCCACCACTCTGGACTCAGAGAAGTCTCCCAGTCCTTCAAATGTGTTGAGCTCCTCAGAGCTGAGAGAGGTGCAGAAACAGGGACAGAGACAGGGGAGGGGTGTGTCGTCTTCTCTGTGGACAATGAGGGGGTGTGGGATGGTATGGAGGAAGAGAGGGAGGGTGAGGTAGATAGGACAACTGTGGAAAGAGAGGTAGAAAAGGGGTTTGAGGGAGAGAGGGAGGGAGGGATTGAGGAAGAGAGGGGGATAGGGTGAGGTGTAGAGAGTGGGAGAGGGATGGAAGTAAGGGATGGCTGATCCTGGAGGAACGGGGAAGGTACTTGTAGGGGTTCCTGGTCTTCTCCCAAAAACACTGGGGGGGGGGGAGCAGGCGAGAGCGAGAGAAGGGTGGAGAGAAAGAGCAACGTTATAACATGGCACTCAGGTAAAGAACCACACCCCTATGGACAGATAGAGATATTTCTGTGGCTCACTTGAGATCTGAACCAGGAGCGTCTGGTCATTCTCCTCCTCTGATAGACTGACAGGGAGAGGACACACTCCCTCGGTCTCACGTGACTCTGCCCCACACATACCTGAGGGAGATGAAACGATGAGTGGAGACACAGCAGATGCTTTAACTTCGGTTAAGAACAGTTTCAGCTAAAATACAGCTTCAGTAGAACAGTTTCAGCCAAAGAACAGTTTCAGCTAAATAAAAGTGTCACGACTCTCCTGTGAGGATCCAAAGATCAGGTTACAATGGATCAATGTCCACTAGACCGCTCTCACCCGCAGAGGGGAGGAGGGATTGATGTAGGGGTTTATGACACCTCACGCCAATCGTAAATTGTATTCAGCAGGGAACTCTTTTTGGTGATTGGAATGTTTTTTGTTACAGAGACATTTTGCAGCCCAAAAACTCAAACGTCCAAAAGTGAACACTGGGACAATATTTCTAAACAAGAGATGGTCTATGGAACATTAATGTCTATTTTGTGACAATTATATAACTAAAATATTGTAACTTGAAGAGATTTCACACTGTGTATGTCAAGTTTACATCATTTACATTGTGTAGGAAATATCAAGGATGAAGATAATATGGGACTGGAACATCCCTGCCGGCCAAATCCACCCCTAACCCAGACGACACTGGGCCAAATGTTATTTGTCACATGCGCTGAATACAACAAGTGTAGACTTTCAGTGAAATGCTTACTTACAAGCCCTTGACCAACAGTGCAGTTCAAGAAGAGTTAAGAAAATATTTATCAAGTAGAAAAGTAACACAATAAGAATAACAATATTGAGGTGATATACAGGGGGCACTGGTACAGAGTCAGTGTGCGGGGGTACAGGTTAGGTCATTTGTACATGTAGGTGGGGGTGAAGTGACTTGCATAGATAATAAACAGCAAGTAGCAGTGGTGTACAAAAAGGAGGTGGGGGGGGTCAATGTAAATTGTCTGATGGCGATTTTATTAATTGTTCAGCAGTCTTATGGCTTGGGTGTAGAAGGAGCCTCTTGGTCCTAGACTTGGCGCTCTGGTTACGCTTTCTGTGCAGTAGCAGAGAAAACAGTCTACAACTTGGGTGACTGGAGTCTCACAATTTTATGGGCTTTCCTCTGACACCGCCTATTATATAGGTCCTGGATGGCAGGAAGCTTGGCCCCAGTGATATACTGGGCTGTCCGCACTACCCTCTGTAGTACCCTACGGTCAGATGCCGAGCAGTTGCCATACCAGGCGGTGATGCAACCGGTGAGGATGCTCTCGATGGTGCAGCTCTAGAACCTTTTGAGGATCTTGAGGACCATGCCAAATCTTTTCAGTCTCCCGAGGGGGAAAAGGTTTTGTCGTGCCCTCTTCACTACTGTCTTGGTATGTTTGGACCATGACAGTTCGTTGGTGATGTGGACACCCACTCAACTACAGCCCCGTCAATGTTAATGGGGGCCTGTTCGGCCCGCCTTTTCCTGTAGTCCACGAGCAGCTCCTTAGTCTTGCTCACATTGAGGGAGAGGTTGTTGTCCTGGCACCACACTGCCCAGTTCTATGATCTTCTCCCTATAGGCCGTCTCATTGTTGTCCGTGATCAGGCCTACCACTATCGTGTCATGAGCAAACTTTATGATGGTGTTCGAGTCATGTTTGGCCACACAGTTGTGGGTGAACAAGTAATACAGGAGGGGAGTAAGTACACACCCCTGAGGGGCTCTAGTGTTAAGGATCAGCGTGGCAGACGTGTTGTTGCCTACTCTTACCACCTGGGGACGGCCCGTCAGGAAGTCCAGGATCCAGAGGGAGGTGTTTAGTCTCAGAGTCCTTAGCTTAGTGATGAGCTTTGTGGGCACAATGGTGTTGAACGCTGAGCTGTAGTCAATGAACAGCATTCTCACATAGGTGTTCCTTTTGTCCAGGTGAGAAAGGGCAGTGTGGAGTGCGATTGAGATTGCATCATCTGTGGATCTGTTGGGGCGGTATTTGAATTGGAATGGGTCTAAGGTGTCCGGGAGGATGTCGTTGATGTTAGCCATGACTAGCCTTTCAATGCACTTCATGGCTACCGACGTGAGTGCCAAGGGGCGGTAATCATTTAGGCATGTTACCTTCGCGTCCTTGGGCACGGGGACTATGGTGGTCTGCTTGAAACATGTAGCTATTACAGACTCGGCCAGGGAGATGTTGAAAATGTCAGTGAAGACACTTGCCAGTTGGTCCGCGCATGCTTTGAGTACACGTCCTGGTAATCCATCTGGCCCAGCGACTTTGTGAATGTTGACCTGTTTAAAGGTTTTGTTCACATCGGCTAAGCTACCAAGAGCATTATCACACAGTCATCTAGGACAGCTGGTGCTCTCGTACATGCTTCAGTGTTGCTTTCCTTGAAGCGAGCATAAAAGGCTTTTAGCTCGTCCGGTTGCTCACGTCATTGGGCAGCTCACGTGTGGGTTTTCCTTTGTAGTCTGTAATAGTTTTCAAGCCCTGCCACATCCGACAAGCGTCAGAGCCGGTGTAGTAGGATTCAATCTTAATCCTGTATTGACGCTTTGCTTGTTTGATGGTTTGTCGGAGGGCATAGCGCTCCTTGAAAGCGGCAGTTCTAGCCATTAGCTCGGTGCGGATGTTGCCTGTAATCCATGGGATATATACGTACAGTCATTGTGGGGATGACGTCGTCAATGCACTTATTGATGAAGCCGATGACTGAGGTGGTGTACTCCTCAATGCCATTGGATGAATCCTGGAACATATTCCAGTCTGTGCTAGTAAAACAGTCATGTAGTGTAGCATCCGAGTCATCTGATCACTTCCCTATTGAGCGAGTCACTGGTACTTCCTGCTTTAGTTTTAGCTTGTAAGCAGGAATCAGGAGGATAGAATTATGGTCAGATTTGTCAAATGGAGGGCGGTGGAGAGCTTTGTATGCATCTCTGTGTGTGGAGTAAAGGTGGTCTAGGATTTTTTTTTCTCTGGTTGCACGGGACATGCTGGTAAAAATTTGGTAAAACTGATTTAAGTTTGCCTGCATTAAAGTCCTTGCGGCACTAACAGTCATCAGATTAATTTAAATCAAGTCACAACAAAAGTTGACACCAGAATCTGTGAACCCACTTTTATGTTCTCGGCACGATTCGTAGAGAATAAAGGGGCTGTGCTTTTACTGGTTGGTTCTCCTTTATGTATCTCATGCCAAGACCCACACACCCTAGTGCTGCCCCCCACAGTTTCAGTACAACAGTTTCAACAACAGGAATACAACTTCAGGTGATTGACCTCAGTTTCTCCTCTAAGGAGTCAGATATTACGCGTTCTGCTGAAACTCTAGCCCCAGATGGCTTATACTTACCTTGAGCTGGACATTGGGCTGCATCGGGATTGGACAAGGGAGCTGTCTGTCTCAGATCCTCTGGGTTGTGATTGGTCGAGGGAGCTGTGTGTCTCAGATCGCATGGCTCTTGTTGCCGTCTGATGATGGCTTGCAGTTTACTGACACCTGTGGATCAAGACCACAATAACAACCATATATCAACCACAGTAATTAAAAGAAAGATTAACCCATTTAGAATGTTATTTTGTTAATCTCTGAGCGATGTTCTATCGATTCCTGGGTCATTTCATGTGTATCTGAGCTATTGCAGTTCACGCAGGCAGAAATACAACTTGTCATACCGGCTGTATTATGCTTGAATATGCTTGAAAGGCAATAGCCCAGATACATATGAAAACATGACCCCTCAAACCGATACAACATCACCCAAAAATGCACAAAAAACAATATAATATTCAAAATGGGTGGATTTTTCCTCTGTCCAAGCTTACCTTCCTCCACAGGAAAGGACAACAGCTCTTTGTACTCATCAGCTTCCACTTCTACCTTCTGTTACACAAAGAGAGAACATCAGCAAATGTGAGTTTGGTGCTAGTGTGAGTTTGGTCCTGGTCGAGCGTGTGAGTTTGGTGCTAGTGTGAGTTTGGAGCTAGTGTGAGTTTGGAGCTAGTAAAGTGTGTGAGTTTGGTACTAGTAAAGTGTGTGAGTTTGTGCCAATATGAGTTTGGTGCGCTAGTAGAGCATGTGAGTTTGGGATGCTAGTAGACCGTGTGAGTTTGGTACTAGTAAAGTGTGTGAGTTTGGTGCTAGTATGAGTTTGGTGCTAGTAGAGCATGTGAGTTTGGGGTGCTAGCAGAGCGTGTGCGTTTGGTGCTAGCAGAGCGTGTGCGTTTGGTGCCAGCAGAGCGTGTGCGTTTGGTGCTAGTGTGAGTTTGTATGTGTCTGTGGGGCCTAAAATAGTTTGAGTTTAATTTACAGGAAAGAGGCACACAATTTTCCCATAGCAGTACGCAACAGTCAACAGGGTTCATCATGCTTTGTGACACAGAGACAACCTGACTGACGCAGGCCCCAACGAACGAAGCACAGACAACTTCCACCCTGACAATTGTAAGTGTGCGTGTTGACCTGCATGCCCATTCCTGCGTCTCTGTCGACCTTCTCCAGGTGAACGGCCATTTTGAACAGCTTCTTCTCCATCTCTACCGGGCTGGAGGTCCAACCAGGGTACTTCAACCTCTACAAAAGACAACAAGTGGAATTTAATGCATGTCAAACATCCCCCAAATAAATGGTTATTGATTGACATCCCTGTAATGATGCACAACTTACTAAATAAAAAGATAGACTTAAAAACACACGCACCACATAGTTGTGTCGGTGGCTGAGGCTGGTCATGTGATCAGAAATAGCGTGTTTCATCCTGACAGAACATAGCTGACAGTAGTAC
Organism: Oncorhynchus nerka; assembly: GCF_034236695.1. Classification (NCBI taxonomy): domain Eukaryota; kingdom Metazoa; phylum Chordata; class Actinopteri; order Salmoniformes; family Salmonidae; genus Oncorhynchus; species Oncorhynchus nerka. Next base: position 76,745,100 of record NC_088399.1, read on the forward strand.
TGTTTCCTTCTCCTGTGAGACACCTGGACCAGGAAGTTCACACCTACACACACGTATGTAAATGTATCAACACCCACGCACAGGTCACTTCAAAATAGTATTACGGTCCAAACTTGAGATACTGTCCAAACAGAGACGGCAGCCTTGATAACAGGAATACTGACCAACCACAGGGTTGCTCCTCCTCTTGTTCCTCTTTTCTCCTCTAGGGGGCTGGGACGGTACTATGGAGTCAACCGGTTCCTCTTTCACAGTGAGAGGAGGTGAGCCGTTCTGGCTCTGCTGGGCAGTCTCTGAAACACACACAAAACCATTCACAGGAGGTGAGTGTGTGTATGTTTGTGTGTGCATGTGTGTGTTTGTGTGTGCGTGCGTCTTACCTTCAGTATTGGTAGTGGTTGTGTCTCCAGCAGCAGGTTCTCTCTTTACCACCTTCATAACAGAACAGATCATTTGATTGATTGGTTTATTGAGAGATTGATTGGTTGACTAATTCATTATTTGATGGAGTTTGCTGTGGGTTGTCCTGTTCCCTCCTGTGTCTCCAGTTCAGTGTATTGAGGACAGTGATCAGACAAATATTGATTTTGAAGGGTTTTAACCATATAGTCTGTTAAAGGAGCAATCTGCAGTTGCTACACTACATCCATTTTTGGACTTAAAAATGTATGATATTGATTCTTGAAGAATATAACTCATAAACACCTCATGAACACCTGCTGTACCCATCAGAACCAAAACTCTAACATGCTGCCCACACCGCTCGCGTCACAAAATAGATGTCACAAAATAAATGTACACAAATGTTATTCAATCATTACACCTACACTGTCCGTGCGCGTCAACGAGCATCTGCATAGCCAGGCGCTAAAATAGAATTTGATTCTATTTGTGACGCTTGACGCACTGTAAGTCCCGCCTCTCCCATCTCCTCATTGGTTTTTAGGAGCATATACCCACGTGGGTGATTGAACGATGAACTGAGGTCCACACTCCAGTCCATTTGGTGGTGGTAATGCACCTTAAAGTTGGTTGCGAACCGCCATATAAACTCCGAAGAAGAAGAAAAAGCCTGAAAGAGGAGAGATTACTAGAATCTAACTAGGTTTACCTTTTTATCTGTGGATTATTTGTCGAAGTAGTGAACCTTGTGCATTTCAGGTCAAATAACAACCCAATGATTATATCCCAGGACAAATCTGCTAGAATCAGCAAGCTAGCTAGCTAAATGTCCATAAATGTTTAATGCTTTATGCTTTTTGACCTGTTCCCAAATTAATGTAGTTGGTTCAGAGTTCATTTTGATATTGCATCCTGCGTATCCTGATCGCGTCTGGTGTAGGTGGACAAAATCAACATGCGTGAGCGGTCTGGTCAGCACGTACTCCAATGTTTTTAAGCAAAATAAAGTAAACAAACATGATTAAAACCATAATTTTTGATATCATGGATGGTCAGTCCTTGTCTATGAATTTGAGAGTGGGTACATTTCTCAAGCGCCACCCCTCAGCTTTTTACCAAAACATTGGTGCGGTGAACCACTTCGTTACTGTTTCAGCTATGGATTGGCCCTTTAACCATACAGTCTGTTTAAACCATATAGTCTGTAAAAATAAATAATAATAAAAAGTATGTTTTAACCATAATGCAGTTTACACACCAGAAGTACCTTGAAATCCTTGTGGGTTACCCAGTATGTTAGAGGCACACCAGTCAACCCTAAAGACCCTAGGGCCCTTTGCAATGTAACTGCAAGGCCTTGTGAGCCTGTTAAACCACCATACGTTACGGTCCAAGTTGTTATCTGGGGGAACGTCAAAGTTAGAATGACTGACCCCCTTCCCCCAATACGGCAAGAAACATCTGGTATTCATTTACATTTGGTTGGTCCATCGAGATTTATGATTGTTTATGCATAGATTCCACAGGATGCAGGGAGGCAGACTCTCCTATATACACTGCTGTTTGGTTTTATTGACGTGTATTGTTTGTATGCTTCCCAGCTTTATTAAAATCTAAAATTTTATTCAAGTGTTTATTGTCCTCAATATCTTAAAAACCGTCAAGACTCAGGACCCTAAAATTAGATGATTATAGTTATAGTTAATCGTGGGTTGTCCCGTTCCCTTTGGTGTTTTCAGTTCAGTGTATTGATAAGGGCAGTGATCAAACAGATATTGATTAGATGATTATAGGTTATTAATTACCGTGAGCTGTCCTAGTCCCTCCTGTGCCTCCAGTTCTGCAGCTCTCACTCTCAGCTCCTCATGAAGAGGCCCCGCCTTCACCGTCAGCTCTGGGCTCACTGGCCAATCAGCAGCCAGCTCAGGGTACACTAGTTTCTATGACAACACAGTCCAGTGGGAAATGTCACTTACGGAGTTCAGTATGTATGGAGCTTGAACATGAAACACAAATCAGACCTGGGTCAGAAATCCGCTCGTCTTTGAAAGTACACTACATGACCAAAAGTATGTGGACACCTGCTCGTGGAACATCTCATTCCAAAATCATGGGCATTATTATGGATTTGGTCCCCCCTTTGCTGCTATAACAGCCTTGACTCTTCTATGAAGGCTTTCCACTAGATGTTGGAACATTTCTGCGAAGACTTGCTACCATTCAGCCACAAGAGCGTTAGTGAGGTCAGGCACTGATGTTTGGCGATAAGGCCTGGTTTGCAGTCGGTGTTCCAATTCATCCCAAAGGTTTTCGATGGTGTTGAGGTCAGGTTTCTGTGCAGGCCAGTAAAGTTCTCCACACTGATCTCAACAAACCATTTCTGTATGGACCTCGCTTTGTGCAAAGTTGGCATTATCATGCTGAAACAGGAAAGAGCCTTCCCCAAACTCTTGCCACAAAATTGGAAGCACAGAATCAATCGTCAGTAGTGAGTGTTGCAACCGAGGACAGACGATTTTTACGCGCTACGCACCTTCAGCACTCGTCTGTCCCGTTCTGTGAGCTTGTGTTGCCTACCACTTCGCGGATGAGTTGTTGCTGCTCCTAGACGTTTCCACTTCACAATAACAGCACTTGCATTTGACTGGGGCAGCTCTAGCAGGGCAGACATTTTATGAACTGACTTGTTGGAAAGGTGGCATCCTAGGATGGTGCCACGTTGAAAGTCACTGAGTAAGGCCATTCTACTGCCAATGTTTGTCTATGGAGATTGCATGGCGGTGTGCTTGATTTTTATAAACATGGTCAGCAACGGGTGTGGCTGAAATGTCCGAATCCATCCCATCCATGAAGGGTTGTCCACATACTTTAGTATATATAGTGTATTTGACCCAGGTCTGGACATAATGTAGTGTGTGTGTGCGTGCGTGTGTATGTAGTTTGTATGTAGTGTGTGTGTGCATGTGCGTTTATGTAGTGTGTGTGCAGTCTGTAACCCACTATGTAGTGGTAGCGGTGTCGAGCAGAGATTAGGTGTCCAATGAGGGATGACGTAAACATCCTGTGAGAACAGCAGCGGCAGAGGAAGTAGTCACCATGTCTGTCTGGCAACTCTGTCAACATACTGACACCTGGAGGAGAGGGGGAGAGAGAGGAGGGAGGCAAAGAGATGAGAAACACAGATACTCATTTCTCATCAAAAGTTAACTATGAAGTGCACATTAAACAATAACACACACTTACCGATGACAGGCTGTGTCCTGGTGGAGGCATTCAGGTAGGACCACAGAGCTGTAGAGGTCAGGGTGGGGTTGCTGACCTCTGACACCTGGAGTGAGGGGTCAGGGCTGACCTGGGGTGAGGTGTCAGGGGGTTTAGGGCTGACCAACAGTCGGGGGTCAGGTGAAGGGTCACCATTTATGACCTTCATTACAATGTTCAGGCCTGGAGAGACGAACCAACACACGGTTGAAAATATTAAATTATTCACAGACAGTAGTTATAGGCAAATAGTTATAAAAAGTCCCAGTAACATTATTATTGACTCACCAATGGCAAAGGATCTTTCTGCAACAAAATTGTAAGTGTTTGCATCCAACTCCGTTACCTACACACACAAAGACAGGTAAGCGCCAACACACACATTAGTGATGCACGGGTTGACTCATAACCCGCGGGGTGGACGGGTTTAGGGTCATTAAATATTGTATGGATAAAGGGCGGGTTGAATAAGCAGAAAACAATTCCTTAAAAAATCCATAAATGTATAATTGACATTTTTGTCATTTAGCAGACGCTCTTCTCCAGAGACTTACAGGAACAATTAGGGTTAAGTGCCTTGTTCAAGGGCACATTGACAGATTTTTCACCAAGTCAGCTCAGGGGTTCAAGCCAGCAACCTTTCAGTTACTGCCCAACACTCTTAACCACTAGGCTACCTGAGTGTATTATTATTTAATGTGCACTTCATAGTTACCTTTTGATGAGAAATTAGTGTGTTTATCATCTCTCTCTTTGCCTCATTAGTGCATAAGCCTACGCTTTAGGGCCTAACTGTGTACACGCCAAATAGCCTACATGCTAATCACCAAAGGCTTTTGGGAACGGGCAGAAAAAGTTTACATCAATCCACGGAGGCAAAAAGGACAATGTCGGAGTTGAATTCAATAAGAGAAAAGCTGTGAAAGGAGTGTTGAAAATAAAGAGAAGTAAGGGCCAGAAAAGTCATGTTTGAGGAAGGTTTGGTGAAGTTGTAAAGGAGAATTATAGTGTGATGCGTGATGATTGTGAGGCGCTATACAAGACAGGGACTTCAAATAGGCCTATGGACACTGACTGTAGGTCTATAACCACTCACATAATCTTAACATTTTAAAATGCTACAATGTAGGCAACATTTTAACTCAGGAACAGGAGTTCCTTTCAGCATCGTGAGAGAATGTGAATGCTCAGTTATATACCATCTGTAGAAGTGCTATCTTGATCAGCATCATAAAAGATGAGTATTTCATCCACATTAAATAATCATCCAAACTGAAATCTTATCAGAAACACGTTGGGTCGTTTTCACAGCTTTCTATTTCCTTACCACCGGTCAAACTGATATAACATGGACATCTTGCAAATAAAATCATTTTTACATTTTTTTGTTATTGCATTTTCTCCCCAGTGTCTAAACGTCTTTGCTTCACAAAAAAAGATGACAGAGAACTTTACCGATGTCAACTAGATGGAAGCATTCATTCTATTGATTTCTGACATTCTAGTGATCAAGGGTTTATTAGTGTTGTAGGACAAAATATAATGACAGAGGTTGACTATCAAAATGTAGTAAATTATGAGCAGAAAAACACGAGTGTATAATATATATATATATATATATATACTGCTCAAAAAAATAAAGTGAACACTTAAACAACATAATGTAACTCCAAGTAAATCACACTTCTGTGAAATCAAACTGTCCACTTAGGAAGCAATACTGATTGACAATAAATTTCACATGCTGTTGTGCAAATGGAATAGACAACAGGTGGAAATTATAGGAAATTAGCAAAACACCCCCAATAAAGGTGTGGTTCTGCAGGTGGTGACCACAGAACGCTTCTCAGTTCCTATGCTTCCTGGCTGATGTTTTGGTCACTTTTGAATGCTGGCGGTGCTTTCACTCTAGTGGTAGCATGAGACGGAGTCTACAACCCTTACAAGTGGCTCATCCAGGATGGCACATCAATGTGAGCTGTGGCAAGAAGGTTTGCTGTGTCTGTCAGGGTAGTGTCCAGAGCATGGAGGTGCTACCAGGAGACAGGCCAGTACATCAGGAGACGTGGAGGAGGCCGTAGGAGGGCAACAACCCAGCAGCAGGACCGCTACCTAAGCCTTTGTGCAAGGAGGAGCACTGCCAGAGCCCTGCAAAATGACCTCCAGCAGGCCACAAATGTGCATTTGTCTGCTCAAACGGTCAGAAACAGACTCCATGAGGGTGGTATGAGGGCCCGATGTCCACAGGTGGGGGTTGTGCTTACAGCCCAACACCGTGCAGGACGTTTGGCATTTGCCAGAGAACACCAAGATTGGAAAATTCGCCACTGGCGCCCTGTACTCTTCACAGATGAAAGCAGGTTCACACTGAGCACGTGACAGAGTCTGGAGACGCCGTGGAGAACGTTCTGCTGCCTGCAACATCCTCCAGCATGACCGGTTTGGCGGTGGGTCAGTCATGGTGTGGGGTGGCATTTCTTTGGGGGACTGCACAGCACAGTATTTAATAAGAATATTTCATTCATTCAGGTCTAGGATGCGTTATTTTAGTGTTCCCTTTATTTTTTTGAGCAGTGTATATGCATACATACATACATACATACATATAAATATATACATACACACACACACATACATATACACACATACATATATACATATTTTATTTTTTTATTTCACCTTTATTTAACCAGGTAGGCAAGTTGAGAACAAGTTCTCATTTACAATTGCGACCTGGTCAAGATAAAGCAAAGCAGTTCGACACATGCAACAACAGAGTTACACATGGAATAAAACAAACATACAGTCAATAATACAGTAGAAAAATAAGTCTATATACAATGTGAGCAAGTGAGGTGCGATAAGGGAGGTAAAGGCAAAAAAAGGCCATGGTGGCGAAGTAAATACAATATAGCAAGTAAAACACTGGAATGGTTGATTTGCAGTGGAAGAATGTGCAAAGTAGAGATAGAAATAATGGGGTGCAAAGGAGCAAAATAAATAAATAAATAAATACAGTAGGGAAAGTGGTAGTTTGGGCTAAATTATAGATGTGCAATGTACAGGTGCAGTAATCTGTGAGCTTCTCTGACAGCTGGTGCTTAAAGCTAGTGAGGGAGATAAGTGTTTCCAGTTTCAGAGATTTTTGTCGTTTGTTCCAGTCATTGGCAGCAGTGAACTGGAAGGAGAGGTGGCCAAAGGAAGAATTGGTTTTGGGGGTCACCAGAGAGATATACCTGCTGGAGCGCGTGCTACACGTTGGTGCTGCTATGGTGACCAGCGAGCTGAGATAAGGGGGGTAAAGTTTACCTAGCATGGTCTTGAAAATGACCTGGAGCCAGTGGGTTTGGCGACGAGTATGAAGCGAGGGCCAGCCAACGAGAGCGTACAAGTCGCAGTGGTGGGTAGTATATGGTGCTTTGATGACAAAACAGATGGCACTGTGATAGACTGCATCTAATTTATTGAGTAGGGTATTGGAGGCTATTTTGTAAATGACATCGCCGAAGTCGAGGATTGGTAGGATGGTCAGTTTTACAAGGGTATGTTTGGCAGCATGAGTGTTGCGAAATAGGAAGCCAATTCTAGATTTAACTTTGGATTAGAGATGTTTGATGTGAGTCTGGAAGGAGAGTTTACAGTATAACCAGACACCTAGGTATTTGTTGTTGTCAACATATTCTAAGTCAGAGCCATCCAGAGTATTGATGTTGGACAGGCGGGTATGTGCAGGCAGCGATCGGTTGAAGAGCATGCTTTTAGTTTTACTTTTATTCAAGAGCAATTGGAGGCCACGGAAGGCGAGTTGTATGGCATTGAAGCTCGCCTGGAGGGTTGTTAACACAGTGAATACAAATATATACACACACAAAAATATATACACACACAAATATATACACACACACACACAAATATATACACACACACACACACAAATAAATATATACACACACAATATATACACAAACAAATAAATATATACACACACAATATATACACACACAAATAAATATATACACACACACACACACAAATAAATATATACACACACACACACACAAATAAATATATACACACACACACACACAAATAAATATATACACACACACAAATAAATATATACACACACACAAATAAATATATACACACACACACACTTGGAAGTCGGAAGTTTACATACACTTAGGTTGGAGTCATAAAAACTCGTTTTTCAACCACTCCACAAATTTCTTGTTAAAAAACTATGGTTTTGGCAAGTCGGTTAGGACATCTACTTTGTGCATGACACAAGTAATTTTTCCAACAATTGTTTACAGACAGATTATTTCACTTATAATTAACTGTATCACAATTCCAGTGGGTCAGAAGTTTACATACACTAAGTTGACTGTGCCTTTAAACAGCTTGGAAAATTCCAGAAAATGATGTCGTGGCTTTAGAGGATTCTGTTAGGCTAATTGACATCATTTGAGTCAATTGGAGGTGTATCTGTGGATGTACTTCAAGGCCTACCTTCAAACTCAGTGCCTCTTTGCTTGACATCTTGGGAAAATCAAAAGAAATCAGCCAAGACCTCAGAAAAAAAATTGTAGACCTCCACAAGTCTGGTTCATCCTTGGGAGCAATTTCCAAACGCCTGAAGGTACCGCGTTCATCTGTACAAACAATAGTACGCAACCGGCATACTGCTCAGGAAGGATATGTGTTCTGTCTCCTAGAGATGAACGTATTTTGGTGCGAAAAGTGCAAATCAATCCCAGAACAACAGCAAAGGACCTTGTGAAGATGCTGGAAGAAACAGGTACAAAAGTATCTATAGCCACAGTAAAATGAGTCCTATGTAGACATAACCTGAAAGGCCGCTCAGCAAGGAAGAAGCCACTGCTCCAAAACCGCCATAAAAAAAGCCAAAGATCTTACTTTTTGGAGAAATGTCCCTCTGGTCTGATGAAACAAAAATAGAACTGTTTGGCCACAATGACCATCGTTATGTTTGGAGGAAAAAGGGAGAGGCTTACAAGCCGAAGAACACCATCCCAACCGTGAAGCACGGGGGTAGCGGCATCATGTTGTGGGGGTGCTTTGCTGCAGGAGGGACTGATGCACTTCATGAAATAGATGGCTTCATGAGAAAGGAAAATTATGTGGATATATTGAAGCAACATCTCAAGACATCAGTCATGGTCGCAAATGGGTCTTCCAAATGGACAATGACTCCAAGCATACTTCCAAAGTTGTGTCATAATGGCTTAAGGACAACAACGTCAAGGTATTGGAGTGGCCATCACAAAGCCCTGACCTCAATCCCATAGACAATTTGTGGGCAGAACTGAAAAGCATGTGGGAGCAAGGAGGCCTACAACCTGACTCAGTTAAACAAGCCCTGTCAGGAGGAGTGGGCCAAAATTCACCCAACTTATTGTGGGAAGGTTGTGGAAGGCTACCCGAAACATTTGACCCAAGTTAAACAATTTTAAGGCAATCCTACCAAATACTAATTGAGTGTATGTAAACTTCTGACCCACTGGGAATGTGATGAAAGAAATAAAAGTTGAAATAAATAGCAGTGATCCTAACTGACCTAAGACAGGGAATTTTTTACTAGGATTAAATGTCAGGAATTGTGAAAAACTGACTTTAAATGTATTTGGCTTAGGTGTATGTAAACTTCTGACTTCAACTGTACATACATATATATTAGTGCATTCGGAAAGTATTCAGACCCCTTCAGCTTTTCCACATTTTGCTTTTCTCTTCAATCTACACACAATACCCCATAATGACAAAGCAAAAACATGTTCGTGGAAATGATTCCCCCCCCCAAAAAAAAATGTCGCATTTACATAAGCATTTTCTACTCTGTACTTTGTTGAAGCACCATTGGCAGCGATTACAGCCTCGTGTCGTCTAAGGTATGACGCTACAAGCTTGACACTACTGTATTTGGGGAGTTTCTCACATTCTTCTCTGCAGATCCTCTCAAGCTCTGTCAGATTGGATGGGGAGCGTCGCTTGCACAGCTATTTTCAGGTCTCTCCAGAGATGTTAGATCAGGTTGAAGTCCGGGCTCTGGCTGGGCCACTCACGGACATTGAGACTTGTCCCCAAGCTACTCCTGTGTTGTCTTGGCTGTGTGCTTAGGGTCGTTGTCCTGTTGGAAGGTGAACCTCCTCCCCAGTCTGAGGTCCTGAGCAGGTTTTCAAGGATTTCTCCGTACTTTGCTCCATTCATCTTTCCCTCGACCCTGATTCGTCTCCCAGTCCCTGCCACTGAAAAACATCCCCACAGCATGATGCTGCCACCACCATGTTTCACCGTAGGGATGTTATTGGCCAGGTGATGATCGGTGCCTGGTTTCCTCCAGACGTGACACTTGGCATTCAGGCCAAAGGGTTCAATATTGGTTTCATCAGACCAGATAATCTTGTTTCTTTAGGTAACTTTTGGCAAACTCCAAGTAGGCTGTCATGTGCCTTTTACTGAGGAGTGGTTTCCGTCTGGCCACTCTACCATAAAGGCCTGATTGGTGGAGTGTTGCAAAAATGGGAGAACCTTCCCGAAGGACAACTATCTCCACAGAGGAACTCTGGAGCTCGGTCACAGTGAATCGCACTATTGTTTTTGGTCACCTCCCTGACCAAGGCCCTGTCCCCCGATTGCTCAGTTTGGCAGTGCAGCCAGCTTTAGGAAGTGTCTTGGTGGTTCCAAAGTTCTTCCATTTAAGAATGATGATGGCCACTGTGGGGACCATCAATGCTGCAGACATTTTTTGGTACCCTTCCCCAGATTTGTGCCTTGACACAATCCTGTCTCGGAGCTATGAACAATTCCTTAGACCTCATTGCTTGGTTTTGCTCTGAAATGTGGGACCTTATACAAACAGATGTTTCCCATCCAAACCATGTCCAATCAATTGAATTTACCACAGGTGGACTCCAATCAAGTTGTAGAAACATCTCAAGGATGATCAATGGAAACAGGATTCACCAGAGCTCAATTTCGAGTCTCATAGGATAGGGTCTGAATACTTATGTAAATAAGGTATCTTTTTTTAAATAGATTTTTTATATATATTTGCAAAATTTTCCAAAGATAACCGTTTTCGTTTTGTCATGATGGGGTATTGTTGTGTAGATTGATGAGGATTATTATTTTTATTTAAATCCATTTTAAGGCAAAATGTGGAAAAAGTGAAGGGGTCTGAATACTTTCCCAATGCACTGTATATTCAGTCATCCCCCCGCACGCACGGACACACACACCTCAGCCTCTCCATATCCCATGGTCCTCTCCAGCTTCAAGGCAGCTCTCCTCAACTTCTTATGGAGCTGGTTCCCTTTGGGGACAACCACTGTCTTCAGCGACCTCTGTCAATGGACACACGGGCACAAACACGTTACTCAAGCAGGCTACATGCCCACACAACACACACATTACACAGGCAGACACACACACACTTTAATGTTGACACTCATGCACATTAACATAAGTCCATATATTGTATATACTCGCGCCACATGGGTCATTCCAACTCAAAAGTACAAGAAAGAGGATTGACAACCACCATCTCAGATTGCTCTGAAATCGTTTCTGTAGTTAGAAACCAATAAAATTCCTGCAACATTTTGAAATATAATTAGATCTATGATCAATTATGCTAATTGATACACCCAAATTGCACCCAAATATTCATAGAATATGAGTAAGACATGAGGAATCCCCAAAAATGTTAAGACACTCACGGACCCCCCCACACCAAACCCACCCCCAAAACCAGTATAATTTTCATTGTCTGACAAGTAGTATACGGGCGGCATTTAGCCAAGTGGTTAGAGCGTTGGGCCAGTAACCAAAAGGTTGCTAGATCGAATCCCCGAGCTGACAAGGTAAAAATCTGCCGTTCTGCCCCTGAACAAGGCAGTTAACCCACTGTTCCTAGGCCGTCATTGTAAATAAGAATTTGTTTAACTGACTTGCCTAGTTAAATAAAAAATAAAAAAATTTAAATATAGAGCTGCGACTCGCACTATTGTTTATTCCCAGTAAATTATTTGGTCATAGTTTTTTACCCGTTCAGAGAAATTGGTCATTGTAGTTATTAGGTTTATGTCCCATCATACATCCTGATATGACCAGATTCTGATCACTAGATGGTGGTCTATGGAAAAGTTATGACAGCAATCCATGCGTTGGTGTTGTTTACCTGCCCATTGTCGGCTACCGAGAGCATGATCACACAGTCGGCCGGAACAGCTGATGCTCTCAGTGTTGCTTGCCTCGAAGTGAGCATAGAAGTTATTTAGATCATCTGGTAGGCTCGTGTCACTGGGCAGCTCGCTACTGTGCATCCCTTTGTAGTTTGTAATAGTTTGCAAGCCCTGCCACATAAGACACGCATCAGAGCCAGTGTAGTATGATTCAATCTTAGCCCTGTATTTACGCTTTGCTTGTTTGATGGTTCGTTGCAGGGCATAGCAGGTTTTCTTGTATGCTTCCGGGTTAGAGTCCCGCACCTTGAAAGCGCCAGCTCTACCCTTTAGCTCAGTGTGGAATGTTGCCTGTAATCCATGGCTTCTAGTTGGGGTATGTACGTCAGTGGGGACGACGTCCTCAATGCACTTATTGATAAAGCCAGTGACTGATGTGGTGTACTCCTCAATGCCATTGGAAGAATCCCGGAACATGTTCCAGTCTGCGATAGCAAAACAGTCCTGTAGTTTAGCATCTGCTTCATCTGACCACTTCTTTAATAGACCGAGTCACTGGTGCTTCCTGCTTTTATTTTTGCTTGTAAGCAGGAATCAGGAGGATAGAGTTGTGGTCGGATTTACCAAATGGAGGGCGAGGGAGTGCTTTGTACGTGTCTCTGTGTGTGGAGTACAGGTGATCTAGAATTTTTTTTCCCTCTGGTTGCACATTTAACATGTTGATAGAAATTTGGTAGAACTGATTTAAGTTTCCCTGCATTAAAGTCTCCGGTCACTAGGAGCGTCGCCTCTGGTTGAGTGGTTTCCTGTTTGCTTATTTCCTTATACAGTTGACTGAGTGCGGTCTTAGTGCCAGCACCCGTCTGTGGTGGTAAATAAACAGACACGAAAAGTATAGCTGAAAACTTTCTAGGCAACTTTCTGGCCTGCAATTTATCACAATATACTCTACTTCAGGCGATTAAAATCTAGACTTCCTTAGATTTCGTGCACCAGCTGTTTTTCTTGAACCTATGGGGGCGCTGTGTCATTATTGGATAAAAAGACGTGCCCATTTTAAGCGCAATATTTTGTCACGAAAAGATGCTCGACTATGCATGGAATTGACAGCCTTGGAAAGACAAAACTCTGACGTCTCCAAAACTGCAAAGATATTATCTGTGAGTGCCCCAGAACTAATGCAACAGGCGAAACCAAGATGAACTTTCATACAGGAAATGCCCCAGATTCTGAAGGCGCTGTGTTCCAATGTCTCCTTATATGGCTGTGAATGCGCCAGGAATGAGCCCGCGCTTTCTGTCTATTCCCCGAGGTGTCTGCAGCATTGTGACGTGTTTGTAGGCATATCATTGGAAGATTGACCATAAGAGACTACATTTACCTGGTGTCCCGCCCGGTGTCCTGTGTGCGTAATCTGTAAATCCATGCGCGTTCCATTTCTTCAGAAGAGAAAGTAAAAATCCATCGTGGCAGTTATCGTCGATAGATATGTGAAAAACACCTTGTGGATTGATTCTAAACATCGGTTTGCCATGTTTCTGTCGATATTATGGAGTTAATTTGGAAAAAAGTTCGCGTTTTAATGACCTTTTTTTCTTTTTTTTTCTTACCCAAACGTGATGAACAAAACAGAGCGATTATAGTCGACACAAATAATATTTTTTGTAAAAACGGAACATTTGCTATCTAACAGAGTCTCCTCATTGAAAACATCTGAAGTTCTTCAAAGGTAAATGATTTTATTTGAATGCTTTTATGTTTTTGTGGAAAATGTTGCATGCTGAATGCTAACGCTAAATGGTACGTTAGCCATCAATACTGTTACACAAATGCTTGTTTTGCAATGGTTGAGAAGCATATTTTGAAAATCTGAGATGACAGTGATGTTAACAAAAGGCTAAGCTTGAGAGCAAATAGATTCATTTCATTTCATTTGCGATTTTCATGAATAGTTAACGTTGCGTTATGGTAATGAGCTTGAGGCTGTAGTCATGATACCGGATCCGGGATGGCTCGACGCAAGAAGTTAAAATATGTACAGACCGCCCCCCCCCTCGTCTTACCGGAGTGTGCTGTTCTATCTTGCCGGTGCAGCGTGTATCCCGCTAGCTGAATATCCATGTCTTCATTCAGCCACGATTCCGTGAAACATAAGATATTACAGTTTTTGATGTCCCATTGGTAGGATATTCGTGATCGTACCTCGTCTAATTTATTGTCCAATGATTGCACGTTGGCGAGTAGTATTGACGGTAACGGCAGCTTTCCCAGTCGCCTTCTCCGGGTCCTGACCAGGCATCCGGCTCTTTGTCCTCTGTACCTGCGTCGCTTCCTCTTGCAAATAACCGGGATGTCGGCCCTGTGGGGTGTTTGGAGAATGTTTTATGCGTCGCCCTTGTTGTAGAAAAAAATCTTTGTCTAACCCGAGGTGAGTGATCGCTGTCCTGATATCCAGAAGCTCTTTGTCTAATCCGAGGTGAGTGATCTCTGTCCTGATATCCAGAAGCTCTTTTTTGCCGTAAGATACGGTTGCAGAAACATTATGTCCAAAATAAGTTACAAATAACGCAAAAACCCCCACATAATAGCACAATTGGTTGGGCGCCCGTAAAAACGGCCATTTCTTCCGGCGCCATTTTAGACAACATTTAAGTACTCACTTTTACGTTTTTTTATTTTTATAATTTTTTGAAACAAGTGAATTTTTCCATTTCACTTCACCAATTTGGACTCTTTTGTGCATGTCCATTACATGAAATCCAAATAAAAATATATTTAAATTACAGGTTGTAATGCAACAAAATAGGAAAAACGACAAGGGAGATGAATACTCTTGCAAGGCACTGTATTACCTCAATTACCTCGACTAACCGGTACCCCCTGTATATAGCCTCACTACTGTTATTTTATTGTTGCCCCTTCAGTATTTAAAAAAAAATGTAAGTTTAGTTTATTTCAGTAAATACTTGATCACTTTTTTCCCCTAAAACGGCATTGTTGGTTAAAGGCTTGTAAGTAAGCATTTCACTGTACCTGTTGTATTCGGCTCATGTGACAAATAACATATGATTTGAAATCCCATTGTGCTCTCTACTCTGAATATCTGGAAACAACTGTCAGCATTTTACACATTCTGCCCGTTCTCTTTTAAGCCCAATTTGTAACAATCATCTATTTATACCTGCCAAGCTTGACCAGGCTATTGTTTGTGGCGGGAGAGAGTGGTATGTTTCAAATATTTATTTTTAGATGGGACCTTTGCCAGTTTGAATGATCTTGGAGCTAAATGTAATTGGCCTCAATCAAATCTTTTCCGCTATTTCCAAGCTCAAAATGTTCCTACCTTTCCTCAATCACCTCCTAACACACTATTAGAAGGAATCCTGTCGCTCCCGCAGATTCGGGGAGGTCTGATCTCGGGAGCTGACTGGTGGGGAAGAGGTCCTTCTTCGGGTTCACTCTACATCTTTCTGTACTCGGTTACATTTTAATTCAGTTCAAAGTTTTCTGTATTTTTTTTTTTTTATACATTTGCAAAAATGTCTAAAAACACATTTTCACTTTGCCATTATGGGGTATTGTGTGTGTATATGGATCCAAATCTATTTAAATCAATTTTGAAATCAGGCAGTAACTAAATGTGGTCTAAATACAAGTCTAAATACATTTCCTACCTGCCAATGTGACAGACTGATTTCAATGTGACATAATTAACCTCTGAACAGAAGTCAGAGTGTAAGATTGTGACTTTGCCTCTTGATAGATTGTACATAATTGTGGTTTGTGTGAATAATAGCTTTTGTGTGATTAAGGAGAAGTAGAATGAGGCGTTAAGTTTCTGGGATATTTTTGTATAGAGTTTACATTGGAGTAATTTAGCAGACTATCCTTTTTCGCACTGGTTCCCCATGGGAATCGAACACACAACCCTGGCATTGCAAGCACCATGCTGTACCAACTGAGCCACACGGGACACCGTTATAGTGAAAGTAGAGAAAAGGTCATTGCATACTAGGGTGTGTGTGGTTTTGGGGAACTGTCCGTTAAAAAGCTTGTGACTGGAAACCACAGGGATGCTCCGTGGCCTAACAGCAGGATGATAAGAGGAAGTGGCGCCAACAGCGGTTGAGACTGTCACAACTCCTGGGTCATGGTTTGCAGATGAACCTGTCTTAATAAGGGTCAGTGGAAAGTGCTGTGTCATGTTAGTGGAAAACTACTGAAGTATACTGTATCACTGTATAGGCGGGGGGAGCTTTGCTTGAATATAAAAGAGTGCTGCGCCACTCGAAAGGCACGTATTCAGCTGTTGCATCTTTTGTTATTAAACAATTGAACTTTACTCTGAGTTGACAACAAGCAAACAAGTTCATTGCATATTGAATAAAACGTATCACTATGAATGACGAGTTACATAGTACTCTATATAATCTGAGTGATAAATCACCTGGTAATCTACATACCTTAAGTGGCTAGTCACCTGGTACTCCATTATACTCCGAGTGACTAATCAACTTGTACTGGAGATTCTTCATTAATCTTGCATTTATGTCCAGGACTAGGGTTAATCAGTGTCCGGGAAACAACCACTATAGAGCCTAAATGGCTAGTCACCTGGTCCTATATACCCTGAGTGACTACAGTAGTTACATGTTACTATATACACTGATTGATGAGTCATCTGGTACTCTGTATAGTCGGAGTGACTATTCACCTACTACTCTATATACTCAGCGCGACTAGTCACCTGGGCCTGGTTTTCCCCTCATCATTTCCCTTGAAGTTTCCTTAACTTTAAGTCAGTTGCACAAATCATTTGATGTTGAATTTCCCCCTTAAATTAAGTGAAAGGTTAAGGGGGCCATAACATCCCTTAACTGCTTCATGTAGTATGGATATCAATGTAAACAGCATTTGTGAAGGTGAATGTGTCATTCACCCTATTCCAACGAAACTACTGAAAGAGCTGCTTCCTGTGCTTGGCCCTCCTATGTTGAACATAATAAATGGCTCCCTATCCACCAGATGTGTACCAAACTCATTAAAAGTGGCATAAATAAAGCCTCTCTTGAAAAAGCCAAACCTTGAACAAGAAAATATAATAAACTAAAAATCGGCCTATTTTGAATCTCCCATTTCTCTCCAAACTCTTAGAAAAGCTGTTGCGCAGCAACTCACTGCCTTCCTGAAGACAAACACTATATACGAAACGCTTCAGGCTAGTTTTAGACCCCATCACAGCACTGAGACTGCACTTGTGAAGGTGGTAAATTACTTTTTAATGGTGTCAGACCGAGGCTCTTTATCTGTCGTCATGCTCCTAGACCTTAGTGCTGCTTTTGATATCATCGATCATCACATTCTTTTGGAGATTGGAAACCCAAATTGGTCTACACGGACAAGTTCTGGTCTGGTTTAGATCTTATCTGTCGGAAAGATATCAGTTTGTTTAAGTAGATGGTTTGTCCTCTGACAAATCAACTGTAAATTTCGGTGATCCTCAAGGCTCCATTTTAGGACCACTATTTGTTTCCCTTTATATTTTACCTCTTGGTAAAAACGTTCCTTCAGAAAAGGTTTGTACATTTCGATGAAACATGGTGAAGCCCCAAAATTGCCCTCCCTGGAAACCTGTGTTTCAAACATAAGGAAGTGGATGGCGGCAAATGTTCTAACTTTAAACAGACAAAACAGAGATGCTTGTTCTAGGTCCCAAGAAACAAAGAGATCTTCTGTTGAATCTTGATGGTTGTACAGTCATCTAAAAAAAAACTGAAGGACCTCGGCGTTACTCTGGACCCTGATCTCTCTTTTGACAAACATATCAAGACTGCTTCGAGGACAGCTTTTTTCCATCTACGTAACATTGCAAAAATCTGAAACTTTCTCTCCAAAAATTGATTAAAAAATAATACATGCTTTTGTCACTTCTAGATTAGACTACTGCAGTGCTCTACTTTCCGGCTACCCAGATAAAGCACTAAATAAACTTCAGTTAGTGCTAAACACGGCTGCTAGAATCTTGACAAGAACCCTAACATTTGATCATATTACTCCAGTGCTAGCCTCTCTACGCTGGTTTCCTGTTAAGGCAAGGGCTGATTTCAAGGTTTTACTGCTAACCTACGAAGCATTACATGGGCTTGTGCTTACCTATCTTTCCGATTTGGTCCTGCCGTACATACCTACACGTACTCTACGGTCACAAGACGCAGGCCTCCTTACTGTCCATAGAATTTCTAAGCAAACAGCTGGAGGCAGGGCTTTCTCCAATAGAGCTCCATTTTTATGGAATGGTCTGCCTATCCATGTGAGAGAAGCAGACTCGTTCTCGACATTTAAGTCTTTATTGAAGACTCATCTCTTCAGTAGGTCCTATTATTGAGTGTAGTCTGGCCCAGGAGTGTGACGGTGAACGGAAAGGCACTGGAGCAACAAACCACCCTTGCTGTCTCTGACTGGCCGGTTCCCCTCTCTCCACTGGGATTCTCTGCCTCAAACCCTATTACGGGGGCTGAGTCACTGGCTTACTAGTGCTCTTCCATGCCGTCCCTAGGAGGGGTGCGTCACTTGAGTGGGTTGAGTCACTGACGTGATGTTCCTGTCTGGTTTTGCGCCCCCTCAGGCTCGTGCGGTGGAGGAGATCTTCATGGACTATACTCAGCCTTGTCTCAGGATAGTAAGTTGGTGGTCTGTTAATATCCCTCTAGATGTGTGGGGGCTGTGCTTTGGCAAAGTGGGGTAGGGTTATATCCTGCCTGTATGGCCCTGCCTGGGGGTATCGCCAGTATTTATGCTGCAATAGTTTGTGTCAGGGGGCTAGGGTCAGTCTGTTATATCTGCAGTATTTCTCCTGTCTTATCCAGTGTCCTGTGTGAATTTAAGTTCTCTCTCTCTCAAGACAGCAGGTATAGTAGAGATACTCTGAATGATCGGCTATGAAAAGCCAAGTGACATTTACTCCTGAGATGCTGACCTGTTGCACCCTCTACAACCACTGTAATTACATGAACATTTGAACATCTTGGCCATGTTCTGTTATAATCCCCACCCAGCCCAGCCAGAAGAGGACTGGCCACCCCTCATAGCCTGGTTCCTCTCAAGGTTTCTTCCTAGGTCCCTGCCTTTCTAGGGAGTTTTTCCGAGCAACCGTGCTTCTACACCGGCATTGCTTGCTGTTTGGGGTTTTAGGCTGATGTAAGAAGGGCTTTATAAATACATTGATTCATCTGCTCGAGTTACAAAAGGAAAACATCAACCAGCTAGCTATTTAGGGGCGGCAGGGTAGCCTAGTGGTTAGAGCGTTGGACTAGTAACCGAAAGGTTGCAAGTTCATATCCCCGAGCTGACAAGGTACAAATCTGTCGTTCTGCCCCTGAACAGGCAGTTAAGTTAACCCACTGTTCCTAGGCCGTCATTGAAAATAAGAATTTGTTCTTAACTGACTTGCCTAGTTAAATAAAGGTAAAATAAAAAATTTGCTAAACGATGGAAGGTGCACAATCCTCTGCAAGAAACATGGTTTTTATCTTCTGAAGCAATTTGGTTATCCTGTCTTGATTGTACAAAATTAAAGGGATCTCTTTGATGAGACGTTTAGTAAGTGAATCAGGCCGTCTCCATGGTAACCAGATACTCTTTCTGTCATACATGCCTTCAAACTACCGTAAAGCCCCTTAACCTCTTGCTTCTACTTGGGACGCTTGCGTCCCAACTAGAGCTCTGGAAATGCAAATGCGCTACGCTAAATGCTAATAGTATTAGTTAAAACTCAAAAGTTCATTAAAATACACATGCAGGGTATCAAATTAAAGCTACACTCGTTGTGAATCCAGGCAACAAGTCAGATTTTTAAAATGCTTTTCGGCGACAGCATGAGAAGCTATTATCTGATAGCATGCACCAATACACTACAACACAAAAGCACAGCAGGGGACGTAAACAAAATAATTAGCATTTCGGCGTTACACAAACCGCACAATAAAATAGAAAACAGTCATTACCTTTCACCATCTTCTTTGTTGGCACTCCTAGATGTCCCATAAACACTATTGGGTCTTTATTTCGATTAAATCGGGCCATATAAAGCCAAGATATCGTTATATGTAGACTGTGTGATAAACGAAAAAAACAGCGATTTCACAACGTAACGTCATTTTTAAAATTCAAAAAGTAGACGATAAACTTTCACAAAACACTTCGAAATACGTTTGTAATGCTACTTTAGGTATTAGTAAACGTTAATAAGCGATAAAAATCATCCGTGGCGATGTAAAAATCATTAGCTGTCGTCTTGGAAAAAATTTCACGAGAGAGCTCTTCCAGAATGATCTGGGCGGAGACTGGAGGTAAGTGGTGCCCCTGTTTCGGTTCAACCAAGAATCAAAGCTGATTCAATTCACAAGACTCTAGACAACATGGGGATGCTGTGGGAGTTGAATGCTCGGTCTTATCTAATTCAGCTCACTGTTAACAATTGCTGGAAGTGGCGCAAGGATATTTATTTCCATTTTCTGTGATCAGGTTTTCCTGCGCTTTCCGATGTAACGCACGTTATGTTATAGCCACAGTCGTGATTTAACCAGTTTTAAAAACGTCCGAGGGTTTCCTATCCACACATTCTAACCATATGAACGTACTATATTCCTGGCATGAGTAGCAGGGCGCTGAAATGTTGCGCGATTTTTAACAAAATGTTCAAAAAAGTAGAGGGTAGGAGCAACTGGTTAAATATTTCCTTAAGTAAGGGCATAGTTGAGGGTCTCTAGGCTACGCCTTTGAACAATTCCCTTAGGTAAGGGAATATTATTCCTTAACTTTTAAGATGTTTTATGCAACCGGGCTCTGGTATTTATATAATCTGAGTTCACCTACTACCCGTGTTGTGTTCGAGACCAGCTAAAGCGAGACCGATTCAAGACCAAGACCGGAGCAAATTGAGTCCAAGTCAAGACCAAGGAGGGGGACAAGGGGACTGAGACACAGTCAAGACCAAGACGAGAAAAATGCAAATCCAATTCAAGACCATGATAAGAGCTCAAAATGTCCAGTATTTTTGTGTTCATATTTCAACAGAACATATGGATTCTTTAGACTTTCAGAATAGTGAAAACATTCTGAGGGAAAATATAGCCACTGTACAAATGATTACCAATCCAAACACAGTAGGAGCAATGGGCCTTTTTACACCTTCAGAGAAAGGCTCAGGATTTATAAAATTATTATAAAATTATTTCATATTATGTTCTGATTTAATCTCTTCAGTTTTTGTTGGAAAGGAAAGAATAAAAAATAAATTATCTTTGCTGGTCTCTGGGGAGATAAAAATCTAGCTTTCTAAGTCAGCCATGAGCTAGGCCATCAGATGCTAGATAGAAGGCAAAGGTTACATTTCAAATGATCAACTGGTGAGTGTAACTGAGAATTGTTTATTGCAGATCGCCTGCTGTTAGCCATCTCTTTGAAAATAACTTGTGTGTGAAACATTGTTGCATTTAAACTTTAGGTCACCGGTTACTTTGTGTGTTAAATGTTTTTTTTTGCTTAGCCTATTGGCTGTGTTTTTGCATTCTTATGATTGGGACCTACTAGCTTATTATGTTAATGTGAATGGACTGCTTATCATTTATCCTTATCATGCAGTGTGTGACTGTGGTCTTTCCATCAGCCCTATGCAGTGGTGTCTGGGGAAGTGAGTAAACTCGAATTTTGCCAAAAATACCCCGAAAAGGCACCCTGTGTGAAAAACCCAGGTTTTTTTCACTCTCAAAATCACACCTGTGTCCACCCAGGCCCACCCATGCCTACACCTCTGATGCAAACAGCTCATGATGACCGAATTGGCGATCTCAAATAGCTTACAAACCAACACTTTGGACCAAACTTTTTCAATAGCTTGTTTGCATACCCATTATTACCTTAATTAGCATTTACTGGTAGACAGCGTAAGCTGAAAAGTATTTCCTATTTGGCCTGGAGAAGTGGTTTATGCCCTGACTGAATGGAAGCTTATAATTTCTTCCTGAGACCAGTGAAGTGAAAAACTACGAGTCTTCACTGTCCGAGACAGAGTAGAAATGTTTCCGACTAGACACTCAATGTGGTCTCAAGACCGGACTCGAGTACTACAACGCTGCCACCTACTCTATATACTTGGATGGACTAGTCACCTGGTACTTACAGTGCATTAATAAAGTATTCAGACCACATCCCTTTCTCCAAATTTTGTTAAGTTACAGCCTAATTCTAAAATGTCAATTTTTTTTACTCGTCAATCTACACACAATACCCCATAATGACAAAGCGATAACAGGTTTAGACATTTTTGCAAATGTATTAAAAACAAACAAATACCGTATTTACATAAGTTTTCAGACCCTTTGCTATGACACTTGAAATTGACCTCCGGTGCATCCTATTTCCATTGATCATCCTGGAGATGTTTCTACATCTTGATTGGAGTCCACCTGTGGTAAATTCAATTGATTGGACAAGATTTGGAAAGGCACACACCTGTCTACATAAGGTCTCACAGTTGACAGTGCATGACAGACCAAAAACCAAGCCATGAGGTCGAAGGAATTGTTCGTAGAGCTCCGATACAGGATTGTGTCGAGGCACAAATCTGAGGAAGGGTACCAAAACATGTCTGCAACATTGAATGTCCCCAAGAACACAGTGGCCTCCATCACTCTTAAATGGAAGAAGTTTGGAACCACCAAGATTCTTCCTAGAGCTGGTCACCTGGCCAAACGGCACAATCGGGGGAGAAGGACCTTGGTCAGGGAGGTGACTAAGAACCCGATGGTCACTGTGACAGAGCTCAGAGTTCCTCTGTGGCAATGGGAGGACCTTCTAGAAGGACAACCATCTCTGCAGCACTCCACCAATCAGGCATTCATGGTAGTGGCCAGAAAAGTCACATGACAGCCCGCTTGGAGTTTGCCAAAATGCACCTAAAGTACTCTGACCATGAGAAACGAGATTCTCTGTTCTGATGAAACCAAATCTGAACTTTTTGGCTTGAATGCCAAGCATCACGTCTGGAAGAATCCAAGCACCATCCCTACGGTGAAGCACAGTGGTGGCAGCATCATGCTGTGGGGATGTTTTTCAGTGGCAGGTACTGGGAGACTAGTCAGGATTGAGGGACAGATGAATAGAGCCAAGTACAGAGAGATTGTTGATGAAAACCTGCTCCAGAGTGCTCAGGACCTCAGACAGGGGTGAAAGGTTCACCTTCCAACAGGACAACAACCCTAAGCACACAGCCAAGACAACGTAGGAGTGGCTTCGGGACAAGACTCAATGTCTTTGAATGGCCCAGCCAGAGCCCGGACTTGACCCGATCGAACATCTCTGGAGAGACCTGAAAATAATAGCTGTGCAGCGACACTCCCCATTCAACCAGATAGAGCTTGAGAGGATCTGCAGAGAATAATGTGAGCAGCTCCCCAAATACAGGTGTGCCAAACTTGTAGTGTCATACCCAAGAATACTTGAGGCTGTAACCACTGCCAAAAATGCATCAACAAAAGTATTGAGTAAAGAGTCTCAATACTTACAGTGGCTTGTGTAAGTATTCACCCCCCCTTGGCATTTTTCCTATTTTGTTGCCTTACAACCTGGAAATAAATATATTTTTGGGGGGTTTGTATCATTTGATTTACACAACAAGCCTACCACTTTGACGATGCAAAATATATTTTATTGTGAAACAAACAAGAAATAAGACAAAAAACTACAAACTTGAGCTTGCATAACTATTCACACCCCCAAAGTCAATACTTTGTAGAATTACAGCTACAAGTCTCTTGGGGTATGTCTCTATAAACTTGGCACATCTAGCCACTGCTCCAGCTGGTGTACAGCAATCTTTGGTAAGTCATACCACAGCTTCTCAATTGGATTGAGGTCTGGGCTTTGACTAGGCCATTCCAAGACATTTACATGTTCCTCCTTAAACCACTCAAGTGTTGCTGTACCAGTATGCTTAGGGTCATTGTCCTGCTGGAAGGTAAGCCTCCATCCCAGTCTCAAATCTCTGGAAGACAAACAGGTTTTCCTCAAAAATGTCCCTGTATTTAGCACCATCATTCCTTCAATTCTGACCAGTTTCCCAGTCCCTGCTGATGAAACAAATGGATGATGTTCTCGGGGTGATAAGGTGTTGGGTTTGCGCCTGATAAAATAATTCAAATGTTGAAAGATAATGATGAAATAATTCCACTCTGAAGCCTTATAATTGTATGAAATTAATTAGAATCATAAAATGATTAATCTGATGTGTGTAGTTGTAGTCAGAATTAGGGTAAAACAATATATCTGTATAGTAGAAAAACACACTGTCTGAGCAAAATTTGGTGCCGACCTGGCTAGGCTTCTGAGAGTCTTGGGAAAGGACAGGGAGTAATTCTCAAGGTCTCCCTAATCTCGGGGGAATGGAACTGTCGGCTGGGTAGTGATACAGTATGTCCGTAGGATACCTACTGTTTGTGTGTGAAGGTATGTGCGTAAGGAGCCAGCATAAAATGGATGGTTTTGTACAATGGGGGAGAGCGCTCTCATGAATAAACATTTTGACTATCGTAGCTGGGCCTCCGTCTGTTTCATTCAACCAGAATCTTACAAACAGTTGCAGACTGAGTAGTTCAATTGAAGTGGTTTATGAACACTTTTCCTTGATGGCCAAAAAGCAACATTTTAGTCTCATCTGACCAGAGTACCTTCTTCCATATGTTTGGGGAGTCTCCCACATGCCTTTTGGCGAACACCAAATGGGTTTGCTTATTTGTTTCTTTAAGCAATGGCTTTTTTCTGGCCACTCTTCCATAAAGCCCAGCTCTGGAGTGTACGGCTTAAAGTGGTCCTATGGAGAGATACTCCAATATCCGCTGTGGAGCTTTGCAGCTCCTTCAGGGTTATCTTTGGTCTCTTTGTTGCCTCTGATTAATGCCCTCCTTGCCTGGTCCGTGAGTTTTGATGGGCGGCCCTCTCAACAGGTTTGTTGTGGTGCCATATTTCTTTCCATTTTTAATAATGGATTTAATGGTGCTCCTTGGGATGTTCAAAGTTTTGGATATGTTTTTATAACCCAACACTGATCTGTACTTCTCCACAACTTTGTCCCTGATCTGTTTGGAGAGCTCCTTGGTCTTCATGGTGCCGCTTGCTTGGTGGTTCCCCTTGCTTAGTGGTGTTGCAGACTCTGGGGCCTTTCAGAACAGGTGTACATATACTGAGATCATGTGACACTTAAATAAAGTCCACCTGTGTGCAATCTAACTAATTATGGGACTTCTGAAGGTAATTGGTTGCACCAGATCTTATTTAGGGGCTTCATAGCAAAGGAGGTGAATACATACATGCACGCACCACTTTTCCGTATTTTATTTTTTTTAGAAGTTTTTGAAACAAGTTATAGTTTTCATTTCACTTCACCAAGTTGGACTATTTTGTGTTTGTCCATTACATGAAATCCCAATAAAAATCAAATGTATGTTACAGGTTGTAATGCAACCTAGGGATGAATACTTTTGCAAGGCACTGTATGTAAATGTAATATTTCCATTTTTATTTGTAATACATTTGCAAAAATGTTTAAAAAAACGTTTTTTTTTTATTTTAGTTTTTGCTTTGACATTATGGGGGTAGTGTGTAGATTGATGAAGGAAAAAAACGATGTAATCACTTTTCGAATAAGGCTGCAACGTAACTTAATGTGGAAAAAGTTGAGGGGTCTAAATACTTGCCGAATGCACTGTATATATGTTATAAGTGTCTAACCAACTTATACTCGGAGTGACAGTGTCATGGAAATATTCAGTCAATAATATTTCTCAAATACCAGAGCCTGTGAGTTCAAATAGACTATTACAAAGTAACAAGCCGAGCTGGTCCAAAGATCAACTGATTTTCTAGCCTCGGCACACACTTTTAATCCAGTTTTCAACCTTACGTCACACACATAGTAACTCCTCTTTATGTTAATGATTCATCCCCTCTGGCATTTAGCCACCATTATCTTTTTGCATGGCAATAATTTTAGCTTGGTTTCACATTCCATTAGTGGAGTAACCATAGCAAATGGTACAAGGGTAAAAATTAGGCCATAGCAATGGTACCAAAATAAAACAGACATGCACACTCCCAAGGCAGGTGCATGTCTAATGGTGCTTAAGTAATACAAACCTATGCTCCTAATATACGTCTAACGAACCTCATTGGACTAGGTAATGGCTTCCCTTAGCCTAATGATTAGACACACATATAGAGCGCACTTAATCTGCTTACTACTTATTCGGCTTACTACTCTGATGTATAATGTGCACACATGTACTGGAAAATTCCCAATACTAGTTATGTGGTACTCCATATGATCTAAGTGATGGTTCCTTGTTACTTACCAGGTAGGAAAGTCGGTGGCAGTCTGTGGTTACATGGACGATGATGGCGTTCTGGAAGACTTTACACCCACACACCTGGCAGAGGTAGAGGGGGGGCTGGCCGTGACTGTGGCACTCGATGAGTGCATTCAGACCTGGGGGTGGAGGGAGAACTAACAGCGTCACCACAAGGCTTATAGATTTCATATTTCTCAGGGCTTTAACCATAACGTCTAGCTCTGGGAAGAAGGTACAGGACAATCTGTAGGACAACACCTTTATAGTCAACTCTGAATCTCAAAGGACAGTCCAGACCAAACAGTATCAGCTAATGAGACAAGGCAAGACAAAAACCACAACTTTACAAAAATATTTAGTAGGACATCAGGTTGGAGAGTTCAAAATGTACCATCGTACAGTTGTTTTTATTTGGTAAATCAGGCTGACTAGCATATATTACTTTCGTGGATGTATGCACGTAACATAACTGGCATCGTAGCATCTTTCAACAGACTGTGGGATGCAACCACTAACGAGGAACATTGTTCCGGTCTGCAGATTTTGTCACAACTTTCGTCAACTTTGGATGGATAAATCACAATTTCATAGATGATCGATCTTTAGAATTTCAGAAGGTGAGGGGACATTTGGCCAATAGACTTGCCCGTAACTTGCAAAGAAAATCGTTCTAGTTATTATTATTATTTATTTTTTTGTGTAATTTGTTTAGCCCCTTTTTCCTCCTCAATTTTGTGACTACGTTCATCTTATTGCTGCAACTCCCAAACAGGATAGGGACAGGCAAAGGTCGAGTCATGCCTCCCCCAGAAACATGACCTGCCAAACTGTTGTTCTTAACACCTGCTTGCTTAACCTGTAAGCCAGCTGCACCAATGTGTTTGTGGAAACACCGTTCAACTGACGCCCGAAGTCAGCCTGCAGGCGCCCGGCCCCCAACAAGGAGTCGCTATAGCGCAATGAGCTAAGTAAACCCCCACGGCCAAACCATCCCCTAACCCGGACGCTGGGCCAATTGTGCACCACCCTATGGGACTCCCGGTCACGGCCGGTAATGACACAGCCTGGGATCGGGGAAAAAGATGATTGGATATGCTTAAAAATGACAGTATGTTAAACTCCTTTTGGCTTTCAATGCAGTAGAATTTGCAGCACACTTTTGAAGAAAAGAAGCATCTTTTCAGACCCACAGGTGATTGACAACAGCTGATATTAGATATAAGGACAGGCTGTACCAAAATGAACTAGTGAGAAACAACGCAATTGCGAATTATATGATGCATTCTCAGTATGGATAAGCCTAGTATGTTGACACTTGTTGCTTATAACAAATTAAGGTCATATAAACAATATTGCTAATTATACATGACAATGGATTCAGATATTGCTCCTACAGCATCCCATTTGTTTTTATATTTCCCTTTGTCTTAATTACCCACCCTAACTCATCAAGTTTGCTAACTAAACACTAAAAGGTCTGAAAATTGTTAATTATCTTATGCTTTACTTTAAATTGGTAATACCTTAAGACCTAAAAAAATATGCTGCTTAAGAGACTCCATGTGTTAGGCTGGCACATGCAGTAACTGTGTAATGATAGGGCATGGAGAACTGGGGAGGTTAGGGAGGGGGTTTACAGGGAGGGTTTTCTGGGTGGGAACGACCAATGGGTGAGTTTCCCTGTGGGTCCTGCTTTTTGTTACACATCCATGGGCTTATCAACACTAAAGATAACAATTATATCATTAATATAACATTTCTTTCTGAAAAACAATGGCAACACTAGCTGTTCATGTTCCAGCTGTCGTGACATCCAAGCAAGAAACCATAATATTGATATAGCAATGCTCCAAAAACACACCTGCTCCATTAGGACGCACATAGAAAGCAGAACCATTTGTACAAAATTACTGCTTTTTCATCAGCCCCAAACAAAACTGATTGTGTAATCATAATGATGAATAAGAAGCTCAAAATCACCATATTGGGTTAAGGCGAAGACCAAGAAAGCAGAAACGGACTTTATTACTGTACTGTGTATGCTCCAAATTCATATGATCCTATGTATTTTCATTCTCTGAATAGCATAATGTTATAATTAACTGAATTGGGACAGACATGAATGCCATTTTGAACATGCGGGACAAAACTAATAAAACCAATTACAATCCAGGCTCTCCAACATATACCCTCTGATTACAACCTCATTGATGCCTGGTGAGCACATAATCCAAAAGCAAACAAGTACACTTTCTACTCAAATAGGCTTAAAACATTCTCCTGAATAGATTTTATATTATCTACATCTCTATTTTCTCAAATTAAAAAAATAGAAATTCGACATGAACTTTTCCGATCACCACGCCTACTACTACCAATTACAAAATGTCAGAATTTCCTAAAAGAGCCACAGGATTGCGTTTCAATGTTTAAATTTCTACAAAATCCTATATTCTGTGATCAATTTGAAATTGAACTAAATACATTTATACTGATCAATACAAATTCAGTCGATGACCCCCAGATTCATATGGGATTCCACCAAGGTTTTATAAAAAATAATGCAACTGCATTTGCATCTGGGTTGAATAAATCACGATTAAAAAGAAAATAATCAGAATTGGAATTCTTAACTGCGTTAGAGCATTCTCAACAAACACTTTTTTCATACCAGGTAGCTATTAGCACACACATTCCTGGGTCGCTCCTCTTTTCAGTTCTCTGCAGCTAGCGACTGGAACGAGTTGCAACAAACACTCAAACTGGACAGTTTTATCCTAATCTCTTCATTCAAACACTCAACCACTCCTTTATTGGGGGTGTCTTGCTAATTGCCTACAATTTCAACCTGTTGTCTATTCCATTTGCACAACAGCATGTGACATTTATTGTCAAATCAGTGTTGCTTCCGAAGTGGACAGTTTGATTTCACAGAAGTGTGATTGGCTTGGAGTTACATTGTGTTGTTTAAGTGTTCCCTTTATTTTGTTGAGCAGTGTATATATCAAGTGTCTGTGGGGTCATATTGCACTTCCCAAGGCTTCCAATAGATGTCAACAGTCTTTAGAACCTTGTTTCAGGATTCTACTGTGAAGTGGGAGAGAATGAGAGCTGATTGAGTCATGGGTCTGCCAAAACGCCATGTGCTCAGTCCAGCGCGCGCTAGTGAGAGTTAGCACCGTTCCCTTTTTTATTTTTATTTTATTTCACCTTTATTTAACCAGGTAGGCTAGTTGAGAACAAGTTCTCATTTGCAACTGCGACCTGGCCAAGATAAAGCATAGCAGTGTGAACAGACAACACAGAGTTACATATGGAGTAAACAATTAACAAGTCAATAACACAGTAGAAAAAATGGGCAGTCTATATACAATGTGTGCAAAAGGCATGAGGTGGTAGGAGATTAATACAATTTTGCAGATTAACACTGGAGTGATAAATTATCAGATGGTCATGTACAGGTAGAGATATTGGTGTGCAAAAGAGCAGAAAAGTAAATCAATAAAAAACAGTATAAAAACAGTATGGGAATGAGGTAAGTGAAAATGGGTGGGCTATTTACCAATAGACTATGTACAGCTGCAGCGATCGGTTAGCTGCTCGGATAGCTGATGTTTGAAGTTGGTGAGGGAGATAAAAGTCTCCAACTTCAGCGATTTTTGCAGTTCGTTCCAGTCACAGGCAGCAGAGTACTGGAACGAAAGGCGGCCAAATGAGGTGTTGGCTTTAGGGATGATCAGTGAGATACACCTGCTGGAGCGCGTGCTACGGATGGGTGTAGCCATCGTGACCAGTGAACTGAGATAAGGCGGAGCTTTACCTTGCATGGACTTGTAGATGACCTGGAGCCAGTGGGTCTGGCGA
Organism: Oncorhynchus nerka; assembly: GCF_034236695.1. Lineage (NCBI taxonomy): Eukaryota > Metazoa > Chordata > Actinopteri > Salmoniformes > Salmonidae > Oncorhynchus > Oncorhynchus nerka. The sequence goes on from NC_088399.1 coordinate 76,775,236, forward strand.
CGAATATGTATCGAGGGCCAGCCGACTAGAGCATACAAGTCGCAGTGGTGGGTGGTATAAGGTGCTTTAGTGACAAAGCGGATGGCACTGTGATAGACTGCATCCAGTTTGCCGAGTAGAGTGTTGGAAGCCATTTTGTAGATGACATCGCCGAAGTCGAGGACCGGTAGGATAGTCAGTTTTACTAGGGTAAGCTTGGCGGCGTGAGTGAAGGAGGCTTTGTTGCGGAATAGAAAGCCGACTCTTGATTTGATTTTCGATTGGAGATGTTTGATGTGAGTCTGGAAGGAGAGTTTGCAGTCTAGCCAGACACCTAGGTACTTATAGATGTCCACATATTCAAGGTCGGAACCATCCAGGGTGGTGATGCTAGTCGGGCATGCGGGTACAGGCAGCGATCGGTTGAAAAGCATGCATTTGGTTTTACTCGCGTTTAAGAGCAGTTGGAGGCCACGGAAGGAGTGCTGTATGGCATTGAAGCTCGTTTGGAGGTTAGATAGCACAGTGTCCAATGACGGGCCGAAAGTATATAGAATGGTGTCGTCTGCGTAGAGGTGGATCAGGGAATCGCCCGCAGCAAGAGCAACATCGTTGATATATACAGAGAAAAGAGTTGGCCCGAGAATTGAACCCTGTGGCACCCCCATAGAGACTGCCAGAGGACCGGACAGCATGCCATCCGATTTGACACACTGAACTCGGTCTGCAAAGTAATTGGTGAACCAGGCAAGGCAGTCATCCGAAAAACCGAGGCTATTGAGTCTGCCGATAAGAATATGGTGATTGACAGAGTCGAAAGCCTTGGCGAGGTCGATGAAGACGGCTGCACAGTACTGTCTTTTATCGATGGTGGTTATGATATCGTTTAGTACCTTGAGTGTGGCTGAGGTGCACCCGTGACCGGCTCGGAAACCAGATTGCACATTTCATTTCTAAAGACAAAGGAATTCTCCAGTTTAAACATTAGGATGTTTTTATCATAAATCTTCAATAAAGATTGATTATATACATCGTTTGACATGTTTCTACGAACTGTAATAACTTTTTTGACTTTGTCTGGACCTAGTGTCTGCGCATTTGGATTACTGTACTAAATGCACGACCAAAAAGGAGGTATTTGGACATAAATGATGGACTTTATCAAACAAAAAACTAACATTTATTGTGGAAATGGGATTCCTGGGAGTGCATTCTGACGAAGATCAAAGGCAAGTGACTATTTATAATGCTATTTCTGACTTTTATTGACTCCGTAACATGGCGGGTATCTGTATTGCTTGTTTTGGTGTCAGAGCGCTGTACTCAGATTATTCCATGGTGTGCTTTTTCCGTAAAGCCTTTTTGAAATCGGACACAGCAGTTGCATTAAGGAGAAGTATATCTTTAATTCCATGCATAACAGTTGTATTTTCATCAACATTTATGATGAGTATTTCTGTAAATTGACGTAGCTCTCTGCACTTTCACCAGATGTTTTGGAGGAAAAACATAACGCGCCAATGTAAACAGAGATTTTTGGATATAAATATGAACTTTATCGAACAAAACATACATGTATTGTGTAACATGAAGTCCTATGAGTGCCATCTGATGAAGATCAAAGGTTAATGATTAATTCTCTCTCTATTTCTGCTTTTTGTGACTGGAAAAATGGCTGTGTTTATTTGTGACTAGGTACTGACCTAACATAATCGCATGGTATGCTTTTGTCGTAAAGCCTTTTTGAAATCGGACACTGGGGTGGGATTAACAACAAGTGTATCTTTAAAATAGTGTATAATACATGTATGTTTGAGGAATTTTAACTATGAGATTTCTGTTCGAATTTGGCACCCTGCACTTTCACTGGATGTAGGTCAGGTGGGACGTTAGTATCCCACGTACCCTAGAGAGGTTAACAATGATAGCGCCTTGAATCTCTCAATTAATTAGAGACAATAACATCTAATTTAATCAGAGACTATCAAAAATGTTAGCTCTTAGATGGCAATTACTACACTCTCTTCCAATTCACCTGCGGATACAGTTACTATTCAAAGTGATAAAGTTAGAATTAAATCGACAGCGATAATGAATGGTACTAGCGAAGGAACAATTGAGGCCTGGACAAATACACTTGACTTTGTAAAGAAATAATCTCAGCGAAAGCCCAACTCATACCAATAAACAACCTATAAAGCCCAACACATACATACAAATCATATACAGTGCCTTCAAAAAGTATTCACACGCCTTTACTTTGTCCACATTGTAGTGTTACAGCCTGAAATTAAAATGTGTTAAATTGAGATGTTTTTGTCACTGGCCTACACACAATAATACCCCATAATGTCCAAGTGGAATTATGTTTTGGGAAAAAATTGTAATTAATAAAAAACTGAAAAGCTGAAATGTACTGAGTCAAGAATGATTCAACCTATTTGTTAAGCCTAAATAAACAAGTCACAGTTGTTAATCAAGTTACACGGACTCACTGTGTGCAATAGTGTTTAACATGATTTTGTACACAAACATGATCACTGTACCCCACACAATTATCTATCTGTAAGGTCCCGCAGTTGAGCAGTGAATTTTGAACACAATCACAAAGACCAGGGAGGTTTTCCAATGGATGCCAGGAGAATGCTACCTGCCCTAAAGCATAGTGCCAACTGTAAAGTTTGGTGGAGGAGGAATAATGGGTCGGGTAGGCCCCTTAGTGCCAGTGAAGGCTAATCTAAACGCTACAGCATACAATGACATTCTAGACGATTCTGTGCTTCCAACTTTGTGGCAACAGTTTGAGGAAGGCCCTTTCCCGTTTCAGCATGACAATGCCCCCCGTGCACAAGTCGAGGTTCATACATAAATGGTTTGTCGAGAACGGTGTGGAAGAACTTGACTGGCCTGCACAGAGCGCTGACCACAACCCCATCGAACACATTTGGGATGAATTGGAACGCTGACCACGAGCCAAGCCTAAATGGGTGGTGGTTGGACAGAGACATTTTGGATGGGGTTGGGGGAATGGGATGAGAGGTTGTGGGTGGAGGTTCACTCACTTTCGTTTATTTTCCTTTACATACTACATTTTATATATTTTTTTTTACTCTGTAATATGATCACAATGATCAATACTTTGTATTCATGTACCTTTTCTGTTTGTTATGTTTGTTACTTTTGAGTGGCAGCCCACAGGTGAATATAAACTAAATCTGAAATTATATGATTTTCTATATTGTACCTGTAATCCACCACAATATATATTTTCAAGATCCCCCCCAAAAAGTAATCACAAAACCCCCCACGCCATGTCAAGATTATCTCTGCCCTAGACTAGGAGTATCTCTATACACTCAGAACACATTTGTGCAGTTTTCATACAGGTTAATACAAAAACATTCATCCACACAATATCAATTGCATACATCACATTCAGACACTACAATGCTGTTGACCTGAAAACGTTCTGTATTTGATTGCCTTGTTAGATTACAGATATGATACACAGATATGATCCCAATAACACTATGCCAATAAAGTATCTAAAAGAGAGAACACACAGGTTGCATCAGGCAGAGTCAAACTAAGGTGATCCCTGGTTAAGGTCTGTAACTCTGCATGTTGACATCATCCTTCCCATCTTCTCATCTCTGTGTTCTTATGTTTCGCTCTTCTTTCGTCAGGATCTCTTCATCTGCTCAGGTCGGAAGAGGACTTCATGTGAGTAGATCCTTCACTGACGTCAACATTACCACTGCTTCTTCTACCCATTTCAGCAGGATATTCCTCTAGTCTGCTGTAGCCTCGGAAACCCAGGCTCCTAACAGTATTTGAGTGCCTGGGGAAGTAACGCCTCAGAGAAAATAGTCTACAAGATGGCATTTGTTAAAGTCTAGATGGAAACTAGTGAATGGTTCAGCCTATTAACATGAGAAGGGTCACAGCTGAGGTTAAGAAAAGGGAAGACTAAAACAAAGGTAAGTTCAATTAGATAGTTGAAAAATTTATCAAAACTGTCAGGATAGCCAAACTGAAGAGGGAATTTTGGCTTTCCTTTGACCCTTGGTTATATTTTGTACAGGCTTACACAAAACAGGCTTACACAAACACGCATGCACGACTCCAACACCATCATTAAGTTTGCAGACGACAACAGTGGTAGGCCTGATCACCGACAACAATGACACAGCCTATAGGGAGGGGGTCAGAGACATGGCCGGGTGGTGCCAGAATAACAGCCTATCCCTCAACATAACCAAGACTAAGGAGATGATTGTGGACAACAGGAAAAGGAGGACAGAGTACGCCCCCAATCACATCGACGGGGCTGTAGTGGAGCAGGTTGAGAGCTTCAAGTTCCTTGTTGTCCACATCAACAACAAACTAGAATGGTCCAAACACACCAAGACAGTCGTGAAGAGGGCACGACAAAGCCTATTCCCCCTCAGGAAACTAAAACGATTTGGCATGGGTCCTGAGATCCTCAAAAAGGTTCTACAGCTGGAACATCGAGAGCATCCTGACTGGTTGCATCACTGCCTGGTACGGCAATTGCTCGGCCTCTGACCGCAAGGCACTAGAGGGTAGTGCGTACGGCCCAGTACATCACTGGGGCTAAGCTGCCTGCCATCCAGGACCTCTACACCAGGCGGTCTCAGAGGAAGGCCCAAAAACTGGTGTCTGTATGTAGCCTCGCTACTGTATATAGCCTGTATTTTTACTGTTATTTTATTTCTCTACCTACCCATTGTTCACCTAATACCTTTTTTGAACTATTGGTTAGAGCCTGTGAGTAAGCATTTCACAGTAAGGTCTACACCCGTTGTATTCGGCGCACGTGACAAATAACATTTGATTTGATATAATGTATACCCACCGTCCTGTGCATAATAACTTGTCAGCGCTAGCTATATCAACCAATCAAGTAACAATCTGGTATGGCAGCAGAGGGAGGATCTCTTAGGGAACTACCCAGTTTTAAAAGTATAAAAAGGCCAGGGACCTCCTGGCTACTCCAACCTCGGCCAAGATGGCGTAGCATTGAAGAGGTGTTTTTGTTCGTCCTCTCGTGTACTTTTGTATTTTTTGTCATTTTTGTATATATTTCAAATTTTATTTTCAATCCCTTTTCCATTTTTTATTTGATTATACCTTCCGGTAACCTGCCTCACCCAATGTGATACGGAATCGCTATTATTTTTTAAATTTTACAACACATTCAAGAAACACCAGAAGCTAACCAGCTAATTAGCTACAAGCTATTTAGTCATTGTTAGCCACTGCTAGCGGTTTTTACCTTCTGCACAGATACCAGCCCTGTTTTTAGCCTGGATAATACTCACCAGTCTACCAGTATCGGACTGTCTCTCCACTACAACGCCAGATTCCTGCCGTGATCCCTGGACCACTACTTCTGATCTTCACAGCCAGCTAGCACCCACCGTGGCACCTAGTACCGAAGCTATCCCTGAGGCCCACCTCCCGGCCTACTCAGCTGTTCACCCGGACCCCAATCATACACGGCTAGAGCCCAATACTCCACCGGATCCTTGCAGTAAGCTTTGGACCTTGGCACCGGATCACCGCTGCTACCGAGTGGCTAACGCCCCTGCCACGAAGCTAGCACCAGTTAGCCGTGAGCCAGGCGCACCTCCCGGCTAGCAAACTAATTCTACAATACCCGTTTCGCCATCTGGCTTGGATCCTGTCGACACGGCGCCCCGCCGCACCACCACGACGACTGGTCTGCCGACGAATACTCCATCCGCTGTGCCTTCAACCGGCCTCCGTCGGAGTAGATACTCCTACTAGCCCCAGGCTACTAACTTTAAACGCTGTGTTGCCCGCATGCTAGCATAGAGGCGGCTTCCCTGTTCCATCTACTGCTGCCCCCTGGACACTATGATCACTTGGCTACATAGCCGATGCCTGCTGGACTGTCCATTAATCACGATACTCCATTCTGTTTATTTATTTATTTAATTTTTTAAAATAAAAATCGGCCCCGGCCGCGAACTCAGGCTCTGTGTGTAGTTAACCCGTCCCTCTCTGCCCAGTCATCACCAGTTTACCTGCTGTTGTTGTGTTAGCTGATTAGCTGTTGTCTCACCTGTTGTTTTAGCTAGCTCTCCCAATCAACACCTGCAATTACTTTATGCCTCGCTGTAGGCCTCTCTCAAATGTCAATATGCCTTGTATACGGTTGTTCAGGTTAGTGATCATCGTTTTATTTTACAATGGAGCCCCTAGTTCCACTCTTCATACCTCTGATACCTCCTTTGTCCCACCTCCCACACATGCGGTGACCTCACCCATTATAACCAGCATGTCCAGAGATACAACCTCTCTTATCATCACCCGGTGCCTGGGCTTACCCCCGCTGTACCCGCACCCCACCCAGAAATCTGCTCCTTTTATTCTTTGTCCCCAATGCTCTAAGCGACCAGTTTTGAAAACCTTTAGCAGCACCCTCATCCTACTCCTCCTCTGTTCCTCGGGTGATGTGGAGGTAAACACAGGCCCTGCATGTCCTCAGACACCCTCATTTGTTGACTTCTGTGATCGAAAAAGCCTTGGTTTCATGCATGTCAACATCAGAAGCCTCCTCCCTAAGTTTGTTTTACTCACTGCTTTAGCACACTCTGCCAACTCTGATGTCCTTGCCGTGTCTGAATCCTGGCTTAGGAAGGCCACCAAAAATTCTGAGATTCCCATACCAAACTATATCATTTTCCGTCAAGATAGAACTGCCAAAGGGGGAGGAGTTGCCCTGCAAAGTAATGTCATACTTTCCAGGTCCATACCCAAACAGTTTGAACTTCTAATTTAAAAAATGAATCTCTCCAGAAATAAGTCTCTCACTGTTGCCGTATGCTACAGACCCCCCTCAGCTCCCAGCTGTGCCCTGAACACCATTTGTGAATTGATCGCCCCCCATCTAGCTTCAGAGTTTGTTCTGTTAGGTGACCTAAACTGGGATATGCTTATTAACACCCCAGCAGTCCTACAATCTAAGCTAGATGCCCTCAATCTCACACAAATCATCAAGGAACCCACCAGGTACAACCCTAAATCCGTAAACATGGAAAGGTCTGAGTATTCTTTGAGTCTGCCTGCCCTTCACTAGTGATGTGTTGCCACTATCAAACCAATCAACTATTTTGCATGTTTATTTTATTATTATTATTTTTTTTTTTAAATGTGACTTGCATAAGATACAAAAATAATGCTTCATAATAGGGCTGCACGATTAATCAAATTCTCGTCAAAATTGCGATACTGACATCTGCAATATCCAAATCACAAAAGTCTGCAAATCTGCAATATTTTGAAACTCCACTTTATATAGTTGACTTCATTTGCTCCTTGAGTTGTCCCCCTCGGCACACTGCTTCCCACAAACAAGCACCGCCCCGTCACTCAAGGAGCGCAAACTTGCAGTTCCAAGTTCGCTCTGCATGGTCATTGCATTGTCAATGCAACAGATGTTGGTGACAATGCTGCTTTCCACTTTGCTTCTTAAAACCTCTTAAGGCCACTGAGACGCTAGCGTCTCACTCTAGCCACTAGCGTCTCACTCTAGCCACTAGCCTTGGGAAATGCGTAGCGCGAAATTCATATAGTACTCGATAAAACTCAGACTTTCATTAAATCACACATGCAAGGTACTCAATTAAAGCTACACTCGTTGTGAATCGAGCCAACATGTCAGATTTTTAAAATGCTTTTCGGCGAAAGCATGAGAAGCTATTATCTAATAGCATGCACCCCCCCGAAATACCTGAAGGAGACGTAAACAAAAGAATTAGCGTAGCCGGCGCTACACAAAACGCAGAAATAAAATATAAAACATGCATTACCTTTGACGAGCTTCTTTGTTGGCACTCCAATATGTCCCATAAACATCACAATTGGTTATTTCTTTCGATTAAATCCATCCATGTATACCCAAAATGTCCATTTATATAGCCCGTCTGATCCAGAAAAAAACAGCTTTCCAAAACACGTCATTTTTTTAAATAAAAAATGTTGCCTATAAACTTTGACAAAATACTTCAAACTACTTTTGTAATCCAACTTTAGGTATTTGTAAACGTTAATAATCGATCAAATTGATGACGGGGCGATCTGTATTCAATAGCAGCAAGTCAAGAAATCATGGACAATTTTCTCTCTTTCAAAACTTTCCACCGTGTACCCTCTGACAGGAAGTGCCTATTCTTCATTTCACCAAAGATGAACTTCAACCCAATTCCCAAGACTGGCGACATCGTGTGGAAGCTGTAGGAACTGTAAACTGGGCGCTATCTAATTTCCCTTGCCATAGACAATACAGGGAACTGGCGGAGGGATATTTTCTTTTTTTTGTGAACAGTTTTTCCTTGGGGTTTTGCCTGCTACACACGTTCTGTTATAGTCAGACATGATTTAACCAGTTTTATAAACTTCAGAGTGTTTTCTATCCACACATACTAATCATATGCATATACTATATTCCTGGCATGAGTAGTGGGCCGTTGAAATTTTGCACGCCTTTTTATCAAAAAGTTGAAAAAAAATGACCCTAACCTCTAGGAGGTTATTAAATTAATTAATATAAATCCACACACACTCTATAATTACACTATTAGGCTATAGTTTGTGCAAATATCTAGTTAGTCAGCATTTTATTTGCAAGTTGTGGCACAAGAGTAGTCGCTAATGGTAATTGCTAGTTAGCCAAATACCCAGAGCCAGAGGAAACATAGCTAAGCTAGCTAATACAGTCTGATTCCACTGGTGCTGTAGGCCTAGATCAGCATGTTTTTGTTGTGCAACAGTATGCAGGTTATTCATCAGAGAGAAATAGGCTAAACATGAATATGTTACATGAATCAGAGACAGTTGAGAACAATGTAACATCAATTGGAGTCTAATTAGGGTCCCCTGGGAAACACTAACTAACCGTTTGGCTCCTCCCCTGTCACAATAACTCCTCCCTGACTTAAAAAAAATGTGTTTTCATGCCAAACACAGTATTCAAAGTGCCCACTGCATTTCAACCAAAGAATTTGAATAATAATTATATTCCCATGATTCCAACAGTTCACCGAAGTGTTTTGACCTATATCACAAGTAAAATTGCAAATCACAGTATTTGGTAAAAAAAAAAAAAATCTATTAGATTTGCCCAAATCGTACAAGGAACAATCAAGGAAATATAATTTCTACTCAGAGCCAATAAAACATTAGTGCTGAATGCCACCGCCTCTGTGAACGTTCAAACTATAAATACAAACATCAACTTTGCCAGACTTCCATTAGTCGAGTGAACGAGACAGGATTTTGGGAAGACTTGCCACGTCAGACTAAAGGCTTAAATGCTTCCCATCCGAACCAGGTCGGAACAGTTTGTGCATATATTACCACATGTTGTGACGTAGTCGGTTAGCCGTAAGGATTCTTCAATTAAAGTGTTTGTTCATGAACACTTTTCACTTGATAGATACTACACCAAACATCTTAGTTAGATGTAAAATTCGCACGAATTGGACCTTCACATATCAGCAAACTCCATCCCATTCACAATAGTAAACAGGCAGTGTCTTCGCGACTACACTAAGTGTGGTATTCAAACTTGAGATCACCACACATTTTCACACAAGTCTCCATTGACCTCATTCTCAAACCTATTTTTTTTAAATCTCAGATAGCTCTATCAGTGACAATGAGCTCCAAACCCAGGTTGATCTGCTAACTGATTGGTGTGGGTGAGAGGCTAGGACCTCCACCAGATAATTTGCTCTCTGGCTAGTTCACCACAACACTCAGTCTGATAGTGTGTCATTGCTCATTATCTCTTCATTGGATAGGACTGACTTGGATTTTGCTCATCTCAAGCTGCCCTGCTAGGTGAAATAATACATCTGTTCAGCTAAACAATGTGTCCGAATACATTAACACACACTGCAGAGATACTGACCAATCACAGCCCCTCGGTTCTGCCTCTTCAGGAAATCCCACAGATTAGTGGTTGGTGGGGAGATGGGGGGAGAAGTCACTAGAAGATAAAGAGAGTCAACAATGCTGACTATGCCACTTACCTCGCACTCATTGCGAGTATGCACAAACACACACAGCTAATTGTAACAGCGAACAAGGATCCAAATAAACACTCAAAACTACCGACTACGCCACACACACACACACTCGCATGTACCACAAACTCAAAACATGAACACACCTTTAGTTTTTTCTTTCACAGTCTGCGTATTGGTCTTCTTTTCAGGTGTTTTACAAGTCTCTGGCTTTTTTTTGGTTTCTCTATTGCTGGCTCTACTGGCCACTATACTAACAGCTCTACAGGTCTCTCTCTCAGTCTCCTTAATAGTCTCTGTACTGGTCATTTTCCCAGTGTCTTTGCTGGTCTCATGGACTGTCATGTTTCTAGTCTTACTCCCTAACTTTTTGACAGTCTCTGTACTGGTCTCTTTTTTGCCAGTCTCCATCTCCTTGATTATCTTTTCCGCCTCCTTATCTTTCCCTCTGCTCCTGCTGTCCGTACTGGTCTCTCTGCCAGTGTCCGTACTGGTCTCTCTGCCAGTGTCCGTACTGGTCTCTCTGCCAGTGTCCGTACTGGTCTCTCTGCCAGTGTCCGTACTGGTCTCTCTGCCAGTGTCCGTACTGGTCTCTCTGCCAGTGTCCGTACTGGTCTCTCTGCCAGTGTCCGTACTGGTCTCTCTGCCAGTGTCTTTACTGGTCTCTCTGCCAGTGTCTTTACTGGTCTCTCTGCCAGTGTCTTTACTGGTCTCTCTGCCAGTGTCTTTACTGGTCTCTCTGCCAGTGTCTTTACTGGTCTCTCTGCCAGTGTCTTTACTGGTCTCTCTGTCTTTACTGGTCTCTCTGCCAGTGTCTTTACTGGTCTCTCTGCCAGTGTCTTTACTGGTCTCTCTGCCAGTGTCTTTACTGGTCTCTCTGCCAGTGTCTTTACTGGTCTCTCTGCCAGTGTCTTTACTGGTCTCTCTGCCAGTGTCTTTACTGGTCTCTCTGCCAGTGTTTGTACTGGGGTCACTGCAGGTTTCTTTGCCAATGCGTTTATCCACTTCCACCCCAGTCTCCTGGGTCATTTGAATGGTTTCTGGGGTGGCCTCTCTGTCCATCTCGGTCTCATTGTCTTTGTCAGTCTCTTTCCTGGTCGGTTTCTCCTCTCCTACAGATGTAGGGGCAGGTTCTGGGGTAGTCTGGCTCTGGTCTCTGATCGAACTGGAGGGAACTAAGAAACAGCAACATCATCGCCACCTTCATCACTACCCCCAATGTTAAATGTCTAGTTGATGTGTTACCCTCTCCCTCCCACCTCTCCCTCCCCTCTAACTCACCCAGTTTCTTGCCAAGTGGTAGCATGGGCATCAGGTCTCCCATGTTCTCTCTCTTCTTGATCGCCTTCAAGATCACTAAGGCTACAGAATACAGAGTTAATCACTCACACAAACAAAGGTGACCAAACAAATGTACACACACACACACTGACCTTTCTCATAGATGACGGACTCCCCGATGTAGCGTTGCAACATCATGAACTTATAAGGGATAGAGGGAGAAGGAGAGAGCGAGGGATGAGGACAATGCATCACTACAGGGTATAACTGTGGGTTTTTTGTGTTGGTTTGGAGTGTTTTACCTGGACACGTCTGGTGGAGTGTGTGTGTGTGTGTGTGTGTGTGTGATACCTGTAGACACCCCATGGCATGTATTTTCTCAGCCTGTTGTGCCAGGTCCAGCAGTATTTCGCTCCTCTTATCAGACTCCTCTACCTCTTTCACAGAGCCTGGATGGGCACGCTCCTACACACACAGACTTGTATAAGAGGGCAATAATAGGCTTTTTTGTTGTTGTGTTGGAGCAACAAATTGGTCAATCTTTGTGTGTATATTTACCAGGAACGTGGTGACATGTTCATAGCTGTGTATGTGAGCGATGCTGAGTCCGTCTGACAACTTCCTCTCACACAACAAACACAGGAAGGCCCAGCCTGGAGACGAGGCCCCGGCCCTAGTAACACTGTACTGAACCAGGAACTGCAGACCTGAGAGAAAAAATAAAGAAAAATAGAGTTATTGACCTGAACACAGAGGTGAGGGGTAATTCTGATGGGAACTACTTTTCTAGGTCTAACTGTATATCTCGAACACGGGTAAAACATGCTTCCCCTTTGTTTTATGCTTAAATAGAGGGTATGTCATGGTCTTGTTAACTTCTTTTGGATAGGGGGCGGTATTTTGATGTCCGGATGAAAAGCGTGCCCAAATGAAACTGCCTGCTACTCAGGCCCAGAAGCTAGGATATGCATATAATTGGTAGATTTGGATAGAAAACATTCTAATTTCTAAAACTTCTAAAATAATGTCTGTGAGTATAACATAACTGAAATGGCAGGCGAAACCCCGAGGACAAACCACCCCCCCCCCCCAAAAAAAAATCATCCTACCACTGATTTCAAAGGCTGGCACTTTTGTAATAGGGTGAAATCTTGCCAGATTGTTGACATCTAGTGGAAGCCCTAGGAACTGCAGTCTTTAGAGTTTCAGGCTGGTTTTTGGAAAAATTAGCCAGAAAATGTCGTTTTTCTAGGTGGCATTTTGGCTGTAGTGTTTCCAAGCGCGTGAATGAGAGTGCGTTCTTTGGTATTTTTCTCCGGTAAAGACAATAACGATTCTCAGTCTCAAATGTTATCGTTTATTTGCGTATTAGGGTACCTATTGTTTGATTTATAAACATTGATTGACTTGTTTGGATAAGTTTATTGTTAACATTTGGGATTAATTTTGTATGCATTTTGGAGGGAAACCGAGTGGATTATTGACTGAAGTGTGCCAGCTAAACTGAGTTTTTATGGATATAAAGAAGGACTTTATCGAACTAAAGGACCATTTGTAATGTAACTGGGACATTTTGGAGTGCCAACAGAAGATGGTCTTCAAAGGTAAGGCATATATTATATCGCTATTTCTGACTTTCGTGTCGCAACTCCCTGGTTGAAAATGATTTGTTATGCATTTGTGTGCTGGGCGGTGTCCTCAGATAATCGCATGGTTTGCTTTCGCTGTAAAGCTTTTTTGAAATCTGACACGGTGGCTGGATTAACAAGAAGTTAAACTTTATTTTGATGTATCTCACTTGTGATTTCATTTAATTATTTATAGTAATTTGAATTTGACGATCTGCCATTTCACCTGGAAATTGTCTCATCCGCAAGAAGTTAAGCCATTAAGTAATTAAATAATAAATATGGTTTAAGACTTGTGATTAGAACATCTCTTCCAATGGACAACTGGTTTCCATAATGTATTTACTATCTTTTTGGAACAGGATTTATTATGAACACTGTTGTTTGGATTCCATAGGTTTAGGACAAAAGAGACTCCCCTCTAACGTATAAAAGGGTGTTTGAGATGTCGAAGTTATGTGTCTTTAAGTAGTCTTGAATACTGTTTGTCGATATCGAGAACAAAACGACAAACACTTGAATCCAATTCAAGATTTTCTTAACGACCAGCCAGGAAGAGTAGTATAGAAGTAGCATACAAACGGAGTCTCCTCCACCTCAATCTATGGAATCCATGCAATTAATACTAATATATCTAAGGGACAGAGCACCATATAAAAAGGTAAGGAAACTAAATGCATGTGTAAACCACATATTCCCTTGGACGCAGGATGTTCTAACACTGAAGTCATTCAGAGGACAGACTGTACTGTGCAGTATGTGAGTGGTCCAAGAGGATTCAGAGGCCTCATTGTTACATACATCAGTAACACAAAAAGGATACAGAGGCACAGATGGTAAAACAGATATTTCCACAAAGCTAGTGGTTAATACCCATCAGAGGGTAAGGTAAGAACCTCCACAACAAGCACTTACTGTTTGTATAGCATTTGTGCTTCTGTATGTCCACTTCCCATATGTCCACTTTGTCTAATTTCTGTATGCCTGCTTTCTGTGTCTGCTTCCGCTTCCACCTCCATTTTACAATGTTTTTACTTAGTTTAAACCCTTTCGATTCGGTTTTCATTTTGGTCTGCACTCACCCAGCATAGGAATCCTCCGGTCTTTGTTTTTCAGATGGGCGGAAAACGTCAGCGGCCTGTCAACTATAGGATAACACACAGAGACAAACATTCTTAGAGCCCTGATTGCTCCTCTTATGACACCAGAGAAACTTTATGATGAACGTCTACTAACCTTTTAGATAACGATGGAAGTTCTTGAGTTTCTTCATGGCTTGAGGATGAGAGTGAGCGAGCGCAAGAGAGAACAGACAGAGGACATGAATGCAGGGGGTGCTAGACTTTCGGCAGTTGATGATCCAGCCTACCTACGGAGGAAGAGACTGCGAGGTGCCCAATGAAGAGCGTCGGTCCTGTCTATCCGACTGACACTTCTCCCTCCCTGTACCGTCGACGCACCCTCCACTACAACTCTCAACTGCATCAACACTATCAGCATCAACATAAGCTGTGGAAGACCAGCGCCTAAGACAACCTGCCACAACCCTACATGTTTTTAAAAGTGTCTTTGAGATTCCCTTTGTAATGAAATGCGCTATATAAAATAAATATATTATTCTTTTTAGTGGGGAGATGTCTTACCGGAGGAGTAGGAGGACATCTTAATGCTGTGGAAAACATTGTCAGGAATATCAAACACCTGGGAGAGAGAGGGCAAGAAATGGAATGAGACCATAAACCTTCACATCTCCAGAGAAACTTCCCCTTCTCCCCCCATCCTTCCCTACCTTCAGTACATTGTCTCTCTCTCCTCGGACTCTCTCCTCCTCCCAGGCCAAAGTCTTCAGGACCTCCAGGCCCATCTCTGTCCCCCACCCGAATGGCAGACACTGCGGACTCTGGTACATCTGATACAGAGAGATAGAGCACCCACTTTCAACTAACTACAATGTATACACAGACTTTATAAAGCATTCATAATGCTTCATAAGCACAACATAGATGTGTGAAAAATCATTTAGAAGCAGCCATAGGCATAAAGGGTGATATAAAAAGCAACACATCAACACACTGACCAGGGTGCGTCGAAGGTGGAGTGTGGAGGTGAGGTGAGTCATGACGAGATTGGCAGGAATTATCTCCTGGCAGGTGTGACACAGGTAGAAGGGTGTTTTCCAACACTCAGTACTCAAACACATCACCAACAGATAGACACCTGGGAAATGGAGTCCGACAGAGTACAGTATGTATGGTAGCGCAACTAGGACAAAACAGCATAATAATATTTAATATTAACGTCTGATATTTTTCTGAAAAGAGGACACCCCTTTACCAATAATTGGTTCAGTTCTTTCTGAGCTCCGGATGTACTCATACAAGGTAAAGGATGGGATGCAGGCTATACCAACGGCAGAGAGAAGGGAAGGAAGAATGTTGTCAGTGATCTTGATGGCCAGTAGAACTGGACAATGAGATGAACGCATTAAACATATACATTTCATTGGAGTCAGAAAACTCACCTTTACTGTCCTCGTCCCCTGAGAAAGAAAAAAAAGAGTTCATAAACAATGTAACTCTCAAAAGATGTACAGCATGATGGGGAAACGATGCAGTAGTTGATTTTTTATGGTTGGTGGTCAACATCACTAGTACCTGGTTCAAAGATAACTCCCAGCATCTCCTTGTGTTTCCAGTGACGGACATGTAACTTGTACTGCGACACAGACTCACATAGCACGTTGCAGTCCTGAAGTGGATACAGAGATGCACACACACAATTGTTGAGCCTCCTGTTCCTCAGAGTGTGTGGGAGAGGGTTTAAGTATTTCCAGATGTAGATGTAAAGTAAACATGTTGAGCAGCCACCATGCCAACATTACAGAGAGGAGGCATGTCACCAGTCCTGGAGCAGGACCTTAACCTGGGGTTAAGTACTGAAGGACACTTAACCCCAGGTAAATTAGAAGTTGTGGCTGTGTGGTGTGAGGAACAGTATTCCTCACCTGACAGTGCAGTCGACAGGTCCCTCTCTGGCTAGTAGCTTTGGTAACAACTGGAGCAGTACTTGCTGTAGCTACAGTCTCAACAGCTGTAGGTGTGACATAGGTCTTCTCTGGGCTTGACTTGGTCTCCATAGGAACAGCCTCAGCAACGTTAGTCATGGTAACATCTTTGATAATCTTTGACCCTTCTGAGGAAGGAACTAAAGAAGATCCAGACAGAGAACATCAGAGAGTTGCAGAGTCCCTGACTGGCACAACTCTAAACAGAGAAAGAAGGGGGTAACACTTGATTTGGATAGTCCTGATTGGCCATCTGCAGAGCATCTAGATATACTTACTATCAACAAACAATCTGTTGATAAGCAACTGCTTGGTAAGGTTACGGTTAAGAATAAGGGTTAGGGCTATCCAAATAAAGTGTTACCGAAGTGGGAGAGGGGACATTGAGATCACTTGGCCAAACACAGAGCAGAAGTAAGAACAGAGGGAGAGAGAGGATCAGGAGTCCTGCCAATCTGAAACACAGTCACTTAAACTGATTAAGGAGGGCAATACCTTATTTTCTATACAGTCATACTTTACTTTGATTATTCTACATCAGCACAATCCACTCTCCATAATCTCCTCCACATGCCCCCTTCCAGATCTGGAAACAACCTCAAACTCATTCTGCTATACATGATATGTCCTGTACAGGACCACTCCGATGACCTCTCTGCTCTAGCAAACCTGGGGTGCTTTAAGCCTCAGCCTTAAATAAACCAGGTATTCAGGTAGGGTGCGAGTGTGCTGTGTCTGGGACGTGTCGTGGTCATTTCCTGTATTACTAAATGATGAGTTACAAACCACACACCACTTAAACTTCATCTTTTAATAATATGAGCTTCACCATAGCCCTGTGACTCTCAGATCAATTCAGTGTCTATAAATGAATTCTCTGAGAGTGCTTTCAAAAGAAGACTTAGTATCTTTTATAGCCAACTCACATGACAAACCACAGATCTTAGGAACTTCACAAAGGGCCTTTTACTTGAGAGAGGAGTATCCCATAGCCAGATGGCATTAGTTATAAATTATCGTTCAGTTTGGTCTCTTAGACGAGGTTCTAGTTCTCGTTCTTGGTACTTCATAGTACCAAAACATTACCTCATCCAATGGCATATATCAATTGTCAATTCTAGATACTCCCATCTCAAATGCACCCCTTCTCCTGGGCAAGCTCACGGAGGGGAGTGAGCCTCTAGGTCATATACTAGGTCAAGAGAAGGGCAACAGAGGGGACATACAATGGTTCCAGACACTGCCATACTCCTCCCCCCAATGGGAAAATGAGGGAGTGACTGGAGTACAGACATAGTGGAGCCCTTCACATGGTTTCACAGATATATTCATTATGAAGACAATGTTCAAGCTGGATTTCTCCCTTTCTGATATTCTGCCTATTACCAGACATGTAAAAGACAAGCCTGACCTCTCCCCTCACTGGGCCCCAAGTGACTTTTCCCTAGAGAAGGGAGAGAAAATGCAACTGCCAACAGTATAGTCCAAAATAAGACATTCTAATGACAAGTATAAAGTAAATAAAACATCTTATTTATCTATGTTACCTAACTAATTCTGATTCAGCTACGACAGACGATTTAAAGAGGGGTTGTACGGGCTGATATCGCCTCATTTTAGCCAACTTTTGCCAATTAGTGTCAGTGCTTGACTGAGGTGAGAACAGACCGCTACTCTTCAGGGAAAGGGAAAATTGACTAGGTATGTCCAACTGAATGGATTCAACTGAAATGTGTCTTCCGCATTTAACCCAACCCCTCTGAATCAGAGGTGCGGGGGGGGGCCTTAAAATCGACATCCACGTCTTCGGTGCACGGGGAGCAGTGGGTTAACTGCCTCGCTCAGAATGACAGATTTTTACCTTGTCAGAGTCGATCCAGCATCCTTCTGGTTACTGGCCCAACGCTCTAACCACTAACCAGAGCTTCCGATGTGCGACCGCAATAAAGTTATTTAGAGGTTCAATATTCAGACTTGCAGCTCTATTGGGGATAGTTAGGGACCATCAATAAATTACACAATGTACATGGGACAATATTTTCACACCTTTCAGTTCTAATGAAATTACTACAGTATTTGATTACTAATTTTTACAATTGGTGAGGTTTCTAAGTAAGTGAAATTTGGAGCTATCAAATTTAGAAAATATTGTCCCATTTACATTGTGTTAGTTATTGACTGTCCCCAACTAGACCAATAGAGCTGCATTTCTGTTGAATATCCAACCAATGTTACCACGGTCGGTGTGAGCTCTGAGAGAACACTTAAGCATTCACCCAGGGTTTATTCAATATTATAAACTGGGTGGTTCGAGTCCTGAATGCTGATTGGCTGACAGCCATGGTTGATCAGACCATAAACCACAGGTATGACAAAACATGTATTTTTCCTGCTCTAACTATGTTGGTAACCAGTTTATAATAGCAATAATGCACCTCGGGGGTTAGTGGTATATGGCCAATATACTACGGCTAATGGCTGGATCCAGGCACTCCGTGTTGCGTTGTGCGTAAGAACAACCCTTAGCAGTAGTATATTAGCCATTTACCACACCCCCTTGTGCCTTATTGCTTAAGTGACCTGCGCAGGGGAGACCTTTGCTGGATGCAGCCAGCATTAGACACAATTACAGTTTAGCTTATATAGCCAGGGAACATATGGTTTAGATTAGAGGTCGGATGATTAATTAGGGCCAATTTCAAGTTTATAACAAAATCGGTAATCTGCATTTGTGGAGGCCGATTACATTGCATTCCACGAGGAAACTGTGTGGCAGGGTGGCCACCTGATACGCGAGTGCAGCAAGGAGCCACGGTAAGTTGCTAGCTAGCATTAAACTAATCTTATAAAAAAAAATTAAAAATCTTCACATAATCACTAGTTAACTACACATGGTTGATGATATTACTAGGTTAACTAGCGTGTCCTGCGTTGCATATAATCAATGGGGTGCCTGTTAATTTATCATCGAATCACAGCCTACTTCGCCAAACGGGGGATGATTTAACAGAAGCACATTCGCGGGATAAAAAGCACAATCGTTGCAAGAATGTACCTAACCATAAACATCAATGCCTTTCTTAAAATCAATACACAAGTTTTTTATTTTATCTGCATATTTAGTTCAAATAAATTCATGTTAGCAGGCAATATTAACTAGGGAAATTGTGTCACTTCTCTTGCATGCAGAGTCAGGGTATATGCAACAGTTTGGGCCGCCTGGCACGTTGCGAACTAATTTGCCAGAATTTTACATAATTATGACATAACATTGAAGGTTGTGCAATGTAACAGCAATAGTTAGACTTAGGGTTGCCACCCGTTCGATAAAATACGTGGAAAATTACATAATTAGTCAAGCTATCCAATGTTTTACTGTTTAAAGAATCGTCTAGTTATATGCTAGTTTTTTCTAACTTAATACAAACTTGTCTTTGTGGGACTGGGTCATGAGACTGGTCATATAGATAAGGTCCACTTCGGTGCGACCGCAGCATGTGACATCCCGTGTGTTTACTATCTACAGAAAGTCACATGTATGGAAACTTGCAGAAAGGAGCACATAGTGTTTTGCTGTTGTGAATGCAGTTAGCCCGAGGGCTCAACCATACATCTTAAATGTAAAACAGACAACCAATTGTCTTTACACACCATCTGCTGACTGCCACGTATATACAAAAGGATGTGCTTCTCTATAAAAGCAGAGAACACGGTTCCTTTAGCTTTTATTGCAAATCTTATAAGTGTTTGAAAGAATCTGCAGTCTCTTCCTATAGAATTGCTACCACACAAGTCATCAGCATCTGGCTATGACTACTAGCATTCCTCAGAGACGAAGTCTACCCCAAACTATTAAATAAAATGTCTTATTATATTCTGTCTTGGTTGTCATTCAGTTAAGTCTGTACTCGATTGAACTATCATTTATGTATAGGACTACTATAGATGCCACATAGGCAGCTTTCAACTGGAAAAGTTATTTATTTTGGGGCAGTTCCTCTTCTCGCCCAGTGAGCTAGTCAGGTAGTGTGTACGGCACATTCGTCCAGAGCCACGTACCCTGAACCAGCTCACAGGAGATCCTGTGACATTGTACTCTGCAGGTAGTTAAAACCTAGTCTTATTTATGTTTCATAGTGCTTTTAGAGGCCACGTAAAGAGTTGAACATACATTGAGGCCAACGTCAGGGGGAGAGAGAAGTTATGGATTACCATTGAGAGACTAGTTAGATAACACCATATGACTACCTTCTGCAACCCAGCAAATTTAGCAGAACTTTGTTTACAAAGCACTCCAGTAACATCCATAGATCCTGAATACACCCCAGGGTGAATAAACAGCTTCCATCCCCAGGCCATCAGACTGTTAAACAGTCATCACTAGCCGGCCTTCGCACAGCACCCTGCCCTGAACCTTAGACTACTGCTCTATGTACATAGAGTCATTGAACACGGGTCACTTTAATAAAATGTTTACGACCGGTTTTAACAGTTCAACAGTGCATTCGTAAATTTCAGGCCCAATGACTTTTCCCACATTTTGTTACAAAAAAAGTCTCAATCTACACACAATACCCCATAAAGACAAAGCAAAAACAGGTTTAGAAATTTTTGCAAATGTATATAAAAAAAATAAGAAATAACATTTACATAAATATTCAGACCCTTTACTCAGTACTTTGTTGAAGCACCTATGGCAGCGATTACAGCCTCGAGTCGTCTTGGGTATGACGCTACAAGCTTGGCACACCTGTATTTGGAGAGTTTCTCCCATTCTTCTCTGCAGATCCTCTCAAGCTCTGTCAGGTTGGATGGGGAGCGTCGCTGCACAGCTATTTTCAGGTCTCTCCAGATGTTAGATCAGGTTCAAGTCCGGGCTCTGGCTGGGCCATTCCACTTCTGTGTTGTCTTGGCTGTGGGCTTAAGGTGAAAGGTGAACCTTCGCCCCCGTCTAAGGTCCTGAGCAGGTTTTCACCAAGGATCTCTGTACTTTGAAAACCACCACTATGCTTAAAAACATGGAGAATGGTACTCAGTAATGTGTTGTATTGGATTTGCCCCAAGCATAACACTTAGTAGTCAGGACAAAAAGTTAATTGCTTTGCCACATTTTTTGCAGTATTACTTTAGTGCCTTGTTGCAAACAGGATTCATGTTTCAGAATGTTTTATTCTGTACAGGCTTCCTTCTTTTCACTCTGTCAATTAGGTTAGTATTGTAAAGTAACTATGTTGTTGTTGATCCTTCCTCAAGTCTCTCCTATCACAGCCATTAAACTGTAACTGTTTTAAAGTCATTATTGGAATCATGATAAAAATTCCTGAGCGGTTTCCTTCCTCTCCGTCAGAGTTAGGAAGGACGCCTGTATCTTTGTAGTGACAGTGTATCAACACACACCCAATCCAAAGTGTAATTAATAGCTTCACCATGCTCAAAAGGATATTCAACGTCTGCTTTTTTCAATTTTTACACATCTACCAATAGCTGCCCTTCTTTGCGAGGCATTGGAAAACCTCCCTGGTCTTTGTGGTTGAATATGTGTTTAAAATTCACTGCTCAACTGAGATACCTTACAGATAAATGTACATGTGGAGTACAGAGACGAGCTGGACATTAAAAAGAAAAAATGTAAACCCTATTATTGTCTATGCAACTTATTATTTGACTTGTAAAGTTAAGTGGGGCAGCAGGTAGCCTAGTGGTTGGGGCAGTAACCGAAAAGTTGCTAGATTGAATCCCAGAGCTGACAAGGTAAAGTTCTGCCCCTGAACAAGGCAGTTAACCCAGTGTTCCTAGGCCTTCATTGTAAATAAGAATTTGTTCTTAACGGACTTGCCTAGTTAAATAAAAAGTTAAATTAAATAAAAATTAAGCACATTTTTACTCCTGAACTTATTTAGGCTTGCATAACAAAAGGGTTTGAATACTTATCGACTCAATTCTCATTTAATTCAATTTGTACAAGTTTTTTTTATTTAAAAAAAAACATAATTCCACTTTTATATTAAATGGGGTATTGTGTGTAGGCCAGTGACAAAAATCAATTGAATCCATTTGAAAAATTCAGACTGTACAAAAATTGGGATAAAGTCAAGGGGGTTCTGACGATTCTGTGCTTCTACCTTTTGAAGAAGGCATAGCTGCACCTTTTATATTCATATACTACATGGCCAAAAGTATGTGGACAACCCTTAAAATTAGCTGATTAGGCTATTTCAGCCACACCTGTTACTGACAGGTGTATAAAACAGAGCACAGCCATGCAATTGCCACAGAAAAACATTGGAAGTATAATGGCCCGTACTGATGAGCTCAGCGACTTTCAACGTGGCAGTCATAGGATGCCACCTTTCCAACAAGTCAGGTTGTCAAATTTCTGCCCTGCTAGAGCTGCCCCAGTCAACTGTAAGTGTTATTGTGAAGTGGAAACGTCTAGGAGCAACAAAAGCTCAGCCGCAAAGTGGTAGGCCACACAAGCTTACAGAATGGGACCACCGAGTGCTGAACTGCGTAAAAATCGTATGTCCTCGGTTGCAACACTCACTATTGACTTTCAAACTGCCTCTGGAAGCAACGTCAGCACAATAACTGTTTGTAGGGAGCATCATGAAATGGGTTTCCATGGCCAAGCAGCCGCAGATCACCATGCGCAATGTCAAGCGTCGGCTGGACTGGTGTAAAGCTCGCCGCCATTGGATTTTAGACGATTCTGTGCTTCCATTTTTTGCCATCAGTTTGGCAAAGGCCCTTCCTGTTTCAGCATGACAATGCCCCATGCAAAGCAAGATGCATAAAGAAATTGTTTGTTGAGATCTGTGTGGAAGAACTTGACTGGCCTGCACAGAGCCCTGACCTCAACCCCATCGAACACCTTTGGAATGAATTAGAACGGAGACTTTGAGCCAGACATAATCGCCCAACATCAGTGCCCGACCTCACTAATGCTTGTGGATGAATGGAAGCAGCAATGTTCCAACATCTAGTGGAAAGCCTTCCCAGAAGAGAGGAGGCTGTTACAGCAGCAACGGGGGACTCCTCCATATTAATGCAAATTCTTATTTACAAATGTTCGGCAAGCAGATGGCCAAAAGTATGTGGTCATGTAGTGTAAATATTTATATTCTGGACTCAGTCATTGCTCGTTCTGATAAGTCTTAAAATTGTTTGTTCTTTTTGTTTTATTTTTAGATTGTGTGTACTGCATTGGACCTGCGATAACATCTGCAAAACTGTGTATGTGACCGATAAACCTTGATTTGAGGGTGACTGAGCAAGAGGCAGAAGTCATACAAACAGAGGGAGGAATAGAAATGGAACAGAGTTCGAGATGTGCTTCTCAACAAGGCAACATGTGAAAACATTCCTTCCCAGTACGTACCCAGTTTGTCTCCAGGTATAATGCTGGTCTTAAGGCTGCCCTCCTTACGAGCTCTCCTAATGGTCTGTAACTTCCTCAGAGCTACAAACAGCAAACACATGTCAGTGTGTGTGTGTGTGTGTGATAGAGACCCTACAGTGTGTACACACATTTGAGAATCAAAATATGCATGTATGATTGACATTTTTTCAAGGTGTGGGTTGCTGAAAGAGTTGCTGAAATAGCAGTTGGCTGGATTCAACCTCATGCTACAGCAGTATACGTGTTCTGGAGGCAGAGGCTTAGACCACATCTATTCATTATTTTAAAGAGTGCGTTTGTATGCATGTCTACTCACCCTCTGTGTAGACAGAAAACTCAACTGAGGAGAACACTGCTGGTTCCAACACAACTTGCTGTAACAATACGGACAGACCATTAGGTTATCAGTCAGATTGATTCAATTATTGGTTTGGGGGTGCAGTCAACAGATAGGGGTGTGGTATTGTTCACCTGTATCTCCATATTAGCTGACTGACTGATGTCTTGCACCTGATTGGCCAGGTCCAGGATCATGGCGATGAACCTGCAGCTGTACTCTTTATAACAGTCCTTCATCAGGAGGGTGGAGGGGTGAAACACCTTCTACACATACAGAGGTTGTCAAGAAATACCAGTAGAGGGTGTAACACACACGCCAGACTCACACTTGAAGCGGTAATGGTGTATCCTCAAAAAGCATGCATGAAAAAAATGTGTGGTTAGCTAACGTCGAAGCTTGCTTGCATGAGCTTGCCCTCTTCCGATTGGCTATCGTGCGGTCACTTCGCTGTAATTTGCATAATATTGGAAATGCAGAACATTGGTTGCTTGCTCTCTTGTGGTCAACCTTTAAGTCTATGTGCGTCTGTCCTCTTCTCCTTTCATTGAAAATGACTGGTTGCTGGTAGCAGATTCTTACCAAGTGTGAGTCCCCAGATACACAAACACAGTTACTTACGAAGTACCAGTAGAGGTGGTCGAAGCCGAGTGTGTGTTGGATGACCCTCCGTGAGGGGACAGGGAGGCGGCAGAGCTGACAGAGGTAGGATCTCCTTTGGCCATGCCCTTCACAGCAGTACTCCACCAGGTGCTGTAGACCTACAGGTCACAGGTAAAGGATCAGAAGTTAGTGGTAGTCACTGACACACAGGTGCGTTCAACAAGGGAAATAGTTTGTGAACATTGGCCAACATTAGCAAACATATTCCATTTGTTTTGTGTTGGTCGCGATCGTTCGTCAACGTTTGCTAACAGTAGGAGAAGATACTGTACGGCGAACGTAAGTGTCTGTTTTGGGTCTAAACTACCGCTAAAAATAATCAAGTGGCCATGTAGATTTTTAGCTAAGTAGTTTTCAGTTTGAATATTGTCGCTAAAAAGCAACAGTAATCCTTAGAAAATGTAGCTGTTTGTTTCACCGTAACATTTCAGAATGTTCATTCAAAAATCGTTCAACTGAAATTGTTACTCTGGCTACATGTTCACTGCAAACATATGTTTTTGAACTCACCTCAGGTTTATGCTCTGACAAGTGAAGGGTTAAAGTTGATTTTGGGGGTATTCTAAAGACCCCCACCATTGATTAAGCAAATTAATAACGTGCCATTGTACTTATGCTCACTGTCTAGCTGAATATTGAGGCCTCCGTCTGTCTAGCTCTCTGCCAAAACCTGCAGCCCCACATCTGAGAAAAGGGACTATAAAAACTAATTGGATTCAAGCATTTGTCATAAACTTGTTCAATATTTTAATTACCATCACAAACCTACAAAAGGTTTAGTATCATGATACCAAAATGATAACACTGCAGAAGTGACAGATTTTTCCCACTTCTTTTAGGTTTTCGCTCAATTATTATTTATTTTTTTAGAAAAATCAATAAATGTGTTAAGTCCACAACGACGCTTAAACCACACAAAGATTGCTGTTTGAGTTACCTTTTAAATTAAGTGGCATGAGACTAACACTGTTTGGTTAGCAGTGTTTCTGTAGTGCACATGTGATGGAGTATGCAAAACAAATGCCCACTGGATTGATGCAAATAATTATTTTGCCAGGTAGGCATAGGCTAATTTGTACTTAATTTAAAAGGTTTTTGGGAAAGCCCTTCCATCTACCTGAATACTTATTATTTAACTAGGCAAGTCAGTTAAGAAAAAATATATAATTTACAATGACGGCCTACCCCAGCCAAACCCTCCCATAACCCAGACGACGCTGGGCCAATTGTGCGCCACCCTATTAGCATCACTAACGGCTACACAAAGTGTTAGATAAACACGCACGGCACACACACAGACAGGGGCATTCCTTCAGAAAGTTGCTGGGAATACAAATCACTGATGCCTTCTGCTCATCTCTTACGATAAGCTTGGGCAAATGAATACATTTTCTAACAGGTTCAATACATTTAGGTTCTTTTCAAACACATTTGACAGAAAGTAACAAATTCTAATAGTGAACCACTTTACACGTTATAGTATCGAAAAAGTCTCGGTACACCGTGCAACGCTAGTGGTTATGGGTCTCTAGAACCAGAGTTTACTGCGATGTGCACATGCCATTTTGAGGTCACTGACATACTGTGTCACAGCCTTCCTCTTCCCCCCTGCTACAGTGTTTAGCACTGGGTTATATCCTTCCCGTTTGGCCCTGTCCGGGGGTGTCCTCGGATGGGGCCACAGTGTCTCCTGACCCCTCCTGTCTCAGCCTCCAGTGTTTATGCTGCAGTAGTTTATGTGTCGGGGGGCTAGGGTCAGTTTGTTATATCTGGAGTACTTCTCCTGTCCTATTCGGTGTCCTGTGTGAATCTAAGTGTGCGTTCTCTAATTCTCTCCTTCTCTCTTTCTTTCTCTCTCTCGGAGGACCTGAGCCCTAGGACCATGCCCCAGGACCACCTGACATGATGACTCCTTGCTGTCCCCAGTCCACCTGGCCATGCTGCTGTTCCAGTTTCAACTTCCACCTGACTGTGCTGCTGCTCCAGTTTCAACTGTTCTGCCTTATTATTATTCGACCATGCTGGTCATTTATGAACATTTGAACATCTTGGCCATGTTCTGTTATAATCTCCACCCGGCACAGCCAGAAGAGGACTGGCCACCCCACATAGCCTGGTTCCTCTCTAGGTTTCTTCCTAGGTTTTGGCCTTTCTAGGGAGTTTTTCCTAGCCACCGTGCTTCTACACCTGCATTGCTTGCTGTTTGGGGTTTTAGGCTGGGTTTCTGTACAGCACTTTGAGATATCAGCTGATGTACGAAGGGCTATATAAATAAATTTGATTTGATTTGTTTATGATAATGGTTCCTACCCAGCAGAGGGTGTTTCCTGTTGGGGTCTCTGTGGTACTCTTGTATAGTCATCCTTTCTGGTCTGTCAGCTAGAGAGGAAGAGGGATGTAGTGAGAGGAAAAAATGGATAGATTTAGTCAACACAGATGTTAAACTAGATGTAAAGAAGTGATTGAAGAGAAAAGGACATGCACACTCACCTCTGATACACTCAGCCAGCCTGTCAGTCTGAGTCAGGGCCTGCATGACTGAGAGACAGAAAGAAAGTTAGTTAATCGTGTGGAGTAACTTCTTACTGTACCAATGAATAGCAGTGATGTGACAGTTGTACCTTTAGAGTAGCCACTTGTCTTCAACTTCACAGACACACTCTTAGGCATGTCCAGCACCTACACACAAATACACACACGTGAGTAGGCCCGACACGGCACACACACCCATCACAATGAGAAAACCAGTACAGTTACCCGTAGCACTCCAGGTCCATTCTTGTCCATCTCTTTGACAGCTAGCGGCCGTAGGAGGTTCAACATATCCATGTTAGGCATCCAGGAGAAACTCAACACATCAGGGTCTGTGTAGCTCTGATACACACACAAATGAAACAAAACAAATTACAGACTACTCTGGCTGCAGTTTAATTGGTGTGTGTGTGTGTGTGTGTGTGTGTGTGTATTTACATAGTAGTTGGAGAGGTGGTCAGCAGAGAGGAGGTGGTCTATGATCTGTCCTGGGCCACACTTCTCCTCACAACTGTGACAAAGGTAGAAAGTATCCCTCCCCTCTGGACTGACACACAATGTCACCAGGCACAGACCTGGGACATACACAAATGAAGAAGTCAGAAAGAAACAAGTCACCAGGCACAGACCTGGGACATACACAAATGAAGAAGTCAGAAAGAAACACACACACACTTACCGATGATGGGATATGGGGTGTTTGTGGGTTTCCTGGCCAGATGCTCCAGAACCAAGAAAGGGGCAAAGTAGACTACACAAAAGAAAAAGAGCAGAGAGATCAATCTAGTCCATTCACATTGTGAACATTGAAGAGGTAGGGGCTAGGAGAGCAGGCTAGGGATCGAAATGGAATAGGGCCATAACAAAACAGATTCAGACTTGTCTACCAGTGTTTACACTTAAAGTCCACTGTTAACTACTTTGTTAACTGAAGACAGCAGAATTGGCTTACCTTGACCGTGGTACTCATCTGAGAGAGAGAGGGGAAGAGAAAGTGGGAGGGTGAGAGATGTCGTGGAAATAGGAAATATTGGTTAAATAATCTCTCAGATACTGTGAATTCAAATAGACTTTATTACAAAGTAACAAGTAGAGTTGGTTCATGGAGCAACTGCCGGACTCAGTCCACTCCTTTTATACAAGTTTCATAGCCCCTCCACGTTTTGCTAATAACCATATCCCCTCAGCTTTACTCCACCATTGTTTCCAAATCTAAGTTCTTCCCTCTAGGCGGGGTTTCTGTCACGGATCCCCCCAGTACCGATGCTCAATCGATCCACCAGTTCCGGAGGTCTACGTCACCGGCTTTCTAGGCTTCACTGAATGGGACTCATTATCAACCCCGGACTGTCTTGTCTGATTACACACACACCTGGTTCCCATTTCCCCTGATTAGTATATTATATATGTGCCCCCTGATCCCTCTGTCGGTTATTGTTCACGTCTGTATCGTCCAGTGTCGTTCAACAAGGTTACCCTCGCTCTTTTGTTTGGGTACATCCCAGTGTTTTTGTATACGGGTTTGTTTTGGGTGTATTAAACCAATTAATGTATTCCTGTGCCCGTCTCCAAATCCTTTATACCAGCGTGACAGTTTCCCCTCCCTCTAGTTCCTTGGATCAATTATATTGGTGGCGCACCGATACATAATCTCCAAAAACTAATAAATACAGATTACTATAGGCAATTATAAGATTGCTACATGCCATTATCGGACCACAATATTACTACGGGCCATTATAGGTTTAAGTACAGATAACTATAGGCCATTATAGAATTATACCAATAAATACACTTAATCCCAGGATTACAGTGTCTTTGCTCACTCCCTTTAGTGCCATTCAGCCTTTTAACAAGAAACACATTCTCCTAACAGAAAACCCCCATAGAGACAAAGGGGGAAACAGTTAGCCCTTCTCCCAAACTGTTACTTTTTAAATTAAGATTTAAGAGTTATTCTCTCAGAGACACAGAATAGTGACTGGGTTGACAGAAAGCAACCCTATGCTGGTAACCTGGCACAGTGCACAGACCATACCCAAGGTACTCTATCGGTTTGAGCATTGGGCTGGTAACCAATAGGTCGCTAGTTCGAATCCCCTAGCCAACAAGGTGAAGGAATTTTTTTTTTTTTTTAAATCTGCCAATGTGTCCTTCAGTAAGGCACTTAAAGTACCTACCTAGTGTTTCCAGATTTATATGAAATATGATCTATAATTACTTACAATATCAGTTAAATAGTTAACCTTCCAAGAAATTGTAATCATATGCTAAAAGGCAGCTTTTCTGTGCTGGAATGGTGTAGGCGTATACCGGTAATCACATTTTTTTTTTTTACACAAGTAGACCGTTGATTGGCCAGCTCATCCTCAAGGAGATAACATGTTCGATGAGGAAATGGCAAGCATTTTTTTCAACGGTCCGCGTGAGATACAAGTTTGAGGTTTTGAAGTGTTTTTCTCAGATTTATGCATCGGCCACAAATACAAATATAGGGCAAGTAAACATCTTCAGCATCTGTAAAAATATGAACTTTTTAAAACGTGAGATTGTCACTGGACAGTTACTTTGTTACACTGCAACCTTTCTATATCCGTTTTTCACATTTTGGATAAAAATCTATCACCCCAAAAAACGATTCCAAGCATTCAGCAACAAGAGACACACCCTACCTGTCTGGAAGAGCTCTGCCACTTGCTGTAGTTGATGGGACAGACACACAGACAGATAAAACATGTAGTGATTTTAATGCAAATTTAAAAAACAGCAATATGAAAATACTAATGTCTCAAACTTAAAGCACATCCTTGAACAAAAAGTACACTGAGTTTCAGTTCATCACAAGACCTTGATTTCCTGCTGTGGTTTGTACAGGCAGTGTTCCTATGGCAGGGGCAGCAAACAGTCTTCCTGCAGAGCTACTGGCTATTGCTCCAGCCCTGCACTAATACACAAGATAAATAACCTGCTCATTGTGGCCATGAACTGAAAGAGATGTATTAAAGCAGGGCTGGAGCAAAAGCCTGCACCCTCAGTAGCTCTCAAGGAGGGTTGGCCTGCATAGCTTAGAAATGCAGTTTGTACAAAACACATCTTGAACAATTATGAGCTGCATGACACCGCACCTGTTGATGTTGCTTCCTGCGGACATGCTGCTTGAAGCGGCGGATGGTGTCAAACTTCACACCACAGTCCTACAGCCGAAAATAACTATTTATCAAAGCCACGACTTACAAAAACTGTATACAAGTCATATATGGATAGAATAATCACCTAACCACCTTGACAAAAAAAAAATGTGTCAAAACACATTCACATACCAGTCACCCATATGGAACGTGATCAGGGCCAGTTTGAAAATGCAATACTAAATAGGAATGTGAAAATTACAAATGCATTTTTCTATCAGTGTGCATGATTCATACCACAATTAAATTGCAAAGTTGAAATAAAACTAGAAAATGGTTCAGAAATTCTAAAATGGTCATTGGAAGAAGCCAAATAAACAGAAAATCCTAAATGCACTGTGCAAAATGAAGTCGAAAGTGGATGTTTTCATTTTTCAAATAACCAATTTAACATTCTCACGTAACATCGTCCATGTTAATTTTCAGTGTATGGAAATTGACTCAGAACAAATGCAACTATTCAGGTCTAAGGCAAGGATAGGCCTACTCATCATGTGTAAATATGTGTATGAACATAACAAGATTCAACAACTAAGACAAACTGAACAAGTTCCACAGACATTCCATTTCTGTTAGTCACATAATGTGCCCTTGAACAAAAGGGGGGCGGGGTCAAAATCAAAAGTAACAGTCGGTATCTGGTGTGGCCACCAGCTGCATTATGTACTGCAGTGCATCTCCTCCTCATAGACTGCACCAGATTTGCCAGTTGCTGTGAGATGTTACCCCACTCTTCCACCAAGGCACCTGCAAGTTCCTGGACCGTTCTGAGATCCGGGCTCGTCGCTGGCCATGGCAGAACAGTGACATTCCTGTCTTGCAGGAATTCACGCACAGAACGAGCAGTATGGCTGGTGGCATTTCCATGCTGGAGGGTCATGTCAGGATGAGCCTGCAGGAAGGGTACCACATGAGGGAGGAGGATGTCTTCCCTGTAACGCACAGAGTTGAGATTTCCTGTAATGACGAACAAGCTCAGTTCGATGATGCTGTGACACACCGCCCCAGACCATGACGGACCCTCCACATCGATCCCCCTCCAGAGTGCAGGCCTCAGTGTAACGCTCATTCCTCCAATGATAAACGCAAATCCGACCATCACCCCTGGTGAGACCAAACCGCGACTAGTCAGTGAAGAGCACTTTTTGCCAGTCCAGCGACGGTGTGTTTGTGCCCATAGGCGACGTTGTTGCCAGTGATGTCTGGTGAGGACCTGCCTTACATACAAAAGGCCCTCAATCCAGCCCTCAGTCCAGCCTATTGTGGGCAGTCTGAGCACTGATGGAGGGATTGTGCATTACTGGTGTAATTGCCATCCTGCCATCCTGTACCTGTCCCGCAGGTGTGATGTTCAGATGTACCGATCCTGTGCAGGTGTTACACGTGGCCTGCAACTGCGAGAAAGATCAGTTGTCCGTTCTGTCTCCCTGTAGCGCTGTCTTAGGCGTCTCACGGTACAGACATTGCAATTTATTGCCCTGGCCACATCTGCAGTCCTCATGCCTCCTTGCAGCACGTTCACACAGATGAGCAGGGACCCTGGGCATCTTTCTTTTGGTGCTTTTCAGAGTCAGTAGAAAGGCCTCTTCAGTGTCCTAAGTTTTCATAACTGTGACCTTAATTGCCTACCGCCTGTAAGCTGTTAGTGTCTTAACAACCGTTCCACAGGTGCATGTTCATTAATTGTTTATGGTTCATTGAACAAGCATGGGAAACAGTGTTTAAACCCTTTACAATGAAGATATTTGGATTTTTACAAATTATCTTTGAGACAGGGTCCTTCTTTTTTTGCATAGAGAGCTCTAATTCCACGTGAATTCACAATGCAGCGGTGCTGCTGCCAGCAACAGTTTGGGTCTCACTGAGCATCCCTTTCAGATGGTTAAGGATTGCACCTGTGCCACAAATATTGTATCTCAATTCCAAATCGTAAAGTTTGTATTTCGTTCTCAAAGTACTGCCATTCAGGACTTCGCTGCTGTCGCTTGCCTTTCTCTGCTATTTTTCCAACTGTTAGCCACAATGATGTAGTGGTGGCGAGTCGACTCCAAAAATGTATTAACATTTACATTTACATTTAAGTCATTTAGCAGACGCTCTTATCCAGAGCGACTTACAAATTGGTGCTTTCACCTTATGACATCCAGTGGAACAGCCACTTACCCACGCGAATGTACAAAATATACCCCAAAATGTACATGCACAAATTCACGCAAAATTTGACTTTTAAAAACATGTATTTAAAAAAAATTGAGAATGTGCTCACCTCCCCACAAACTTTAGACCATGTGTTAGTGAGAAGAGCGAAAATCAGAAGACCGGGTTCATATTCCTGAAGGAGCCATACAACAATTGATAATGCGCATTTCTCATTTAAATTGGACCTAGTAGGCCAGTAAATAGATAGGCTATATGTATTTCAAGTTTTGCAATATCATAGGCAACGTGAGTTATTATACCGGTATACAGTCGAGTTTAACAGGCGAACAGTTTATATTTTATATTGAAGTAGGACCTACTGTAAGTACTATTATTGCATTTTTTTGTAGCCTGCCTTAGACAATGTTTCAGAATTCGCTGGTAATCAATCATAGTTGATGCAAAACATTGTTGAATTAAAACGTTCTGCTGACACGTTCACAAGAATTTGCCATTGTTCTCTCTTTCAGAAACTGACAGTCCTTTTCCAGATACAGCATAAATTACTGCTAAAGATTAAAACGTCCTGCCAACAAAGTAAATAGACTTGTAGCTTATGTAAATTATTTGACAGTATGCTTAGGCTACAATATTGCTGTGCAATAGCAGTGCGACATCATTGCCTTTTTTAATCTCTGAGCCTATACAAAGGCAGGACATTGAATCCCAATAATCTATTGATAAACTAAGATATTTACTTATTTCGCATGCCATGGCCTAATGTCAATAGTTCCAAATTATACAACAAATAAAGGGTGTTATTGTTGCCATAAAAAGTGTTTAGGCAGAGTTATTCACAAACACAGTTTTATGACTGGTCTGATTTATAAAATGAGAATATGCGTATGCCAAGTTTATAATTCTGAAAATGTGTGCGCACAGTCATTTCAGAAATGGCACACACATATATTCAGTGTAAAATTTACACAACAGTTTTAAATGAGGCCAAAGGGCACCAAAACAGCAGAAAAGTTGAGCCCTGTGCTTCAACGCTCTTAGTGTCAGTTTCTGCAACTACTATGTCGTTTACTTTATGGATCTACATATTACAAAATAGGCTTTTCAGCTAGGGATTTTTTTAAAGATTAAGGATCCCAATTTCATTTAAACCCCTACTCATCATGAATATGTAGGGTCTGAACCACCTCGGTTACAATTAAACATCCTTTGACCTCCGCCATCTATTGCATCTTGCCTATGCCGCTCTGCCATTGCTCATCCATATATTTATATATTCTTATTTCATTCCTTACTTAGATTTGTGTGTATTAGGTAGTTGTTGCAGAATTGTTAGATTACGTGTTAGATATTGTTGTGGAACTGTGCCTGAGACCAGAGAAATTGCATTGGCTCCCTAAGCTAAATTGCCTAGATTTAGCAGGTTCAGGTGCTATTCTGGTGTACAGGAGAGCAGTTTGAACCTTGTCAGTTACAGTAGTCTAAACATCAATGCACAGAGAGCGTTACACCGCTATGATGTTTCATTGCATGGTGGTGGTGTTGTTCTCCTGGTTCACGCTTCCAGAAACCAATTTGCATACACTTTGAAAATGAAGAGAAAATGCTAAATTGGGAAGTTGTAAAATAAAAAAGCCATTTTCCATTTAAAAGTCTGTTCACCATTTTAATTTAGAATTTATATTTACCTTTTCCAATCAGCTATCTTCATTTTAACATTGCAATTTCATTGTGGCATGAATCATGCACACGGATATGAAAATACACATGCATTTCAATTGAGCATTTAAATTTTGCAATTTTAAAAACGAGCACTGATCATCCTCCATACACCCCGACCATTCAACAGTTGTGGCAAGACAAACCCACCTGACAAGCGAGCCGATAAGGCAACATTTATCTTGCTTGGTTTGCGTTTCGTTTCGTCGACCCAGTCCGTCAAAATTGCTGTGTTCTCTATCGTGTGAATCTGTAACACAACACAACGGAAGCTGTAAATAACCGGCTGGGAGAAAATGTTTGATCTTGATGGTAAAGAAGTTGCCTCTGCCGCGTGGTAGACGAAAACCTGAGATAAGTTGAAGCAGCACTTTCTGTTATTAAGAATATACGGTTAGCTAGAAGGATGGTCGCCTGGAAGTTAACTTCGCAATACCTACAAACTTCAAAGCCAACTAATAACGGTCAAACCAAGCTATAAAATGAGACGTGATTTGCTTAGCAGCGAAATTCGCTGTGGAATGTGATGCCTTCTACACCACGCACAATCGATAAAAAAAGGACTAACCATCATCCACAAAACAGCCTATTTTTACCTATAATACTTCTGCTAAAACATCCCGTCTTCGACCGTGAAGAGCTGAAAACTTTCCGTTCTCTTGTTTAGAGGTGTGTCTCAACAATTTATGCGAAATTGCGGGAACGGCGCGCGAAGTCTTCACTGCAGTTGCGCAAAGGACTTATCCAGTTTAAACAGCGACTGCCTTTAAGTAAAAACATTCAGCACCATGAGTTTGTTGATCATATATTTTATCATTTTTCCTACTGCCACAAAGTAACAAACGGCCAGGTTAAGATAAGCTGATCTAACGGTACACTTCTGTAATGCTTTTAATACAAATACAACATATTAACAATTTTACTCACCTCTATATTTCCTTCTTTGTACTTGAACTATAATATTCGTGCGGAATTTCTTACAACTTCTGAATAGAGAAAAACTTACAGATGCATATGGTACGATCCTGTTGTGTTCCGCCTAAAGCCGCCCCTCTACAAAATGTGTGGGTTAAATTAGTGTTCCGCGTTGCCACTGTCTAATAACGGATGTCAAAAAAGAACGATAGCAAAAATGTGTTATGTCAAAATTATTTCATACTCCACATTTAGGGGGGCCACAAGGGCGTCCAAAATTGTTGTCACAGGGGCACTGGCCCCCGCCAGAACCGCTAGTGGGACCAGCTCGGCTTGTTACTTTGTAATAAAGTATATTTTTAATTCACAAGCTCCGGTTTCTAAGATATATTTTTAATAATGTGTATTTCCACAACAAAGATCACTGACGTCATGATTTGACCTGGTATTTTCCGAGTTCCCAGTTATCTTGAACGCACCATAACTGTTACCTACTCATGTCGCTGACTCAGGCCGTTTTCAAATGGATTCGTTAAACCACACTCCGTAAACACATTGTAACGTAAAACGGTTAGACATAAGTGGTAGTTACCTAGCAAGTCAGTTATTTTAAGTAAATTAATTAATAAGCGTGGTCCCCATTGCTTTTGCTCTTTAGTTTTCTCCAAAATGAAGAGAAAGAAGGACATCATGTCCTTCTTCCAAAGAAAAGACAAGGCAGACAGTGAGACAAAGCCAGATGGTTCAGCAGTAGAGAGAGCAGAGAGCCTGCAGAGAGAGAGCAGGAAGACTTGTCCATTGGATAGCCTGAGAGTGAAGGCATAGTAGAGCAGGAGAGTGAGAGTGAGACACCAACAGAGGAGCCGCGTGTGTCCACAAGCAGTGGACCGTCAGGTTTGCATTGTTGAATACATCTGTGGTTACTTGTAAAGCAGTGCAATTAGTCAGTTTATATGGTGTATAGAAATTAGTCGGTTTGTGATTGAAATTAATTCTTATTTAACATGCTGTTGGGCTTGTGATATAGATATCAGATGGATTTCAGAAGATGCCTGATGGCAATGGTATATCTAAAATTACCCAAATAGATACTTTTAATTTTTTTTTTAATTCTTTGGCAGACATCACCAAATCCCGGGAGGAACCACCGGTGCAACCAATGATGAACATATACCCAATAACTCTAATGGGGGACCAGAGGAGGAGCTTCAAGGCGGCCTGGTACCATATCCACCCCTGGCTTGAATATTTTAAAAAATCAGACTCTGTGTTTTGTTACGCCTGCAGGCATTTTAGCCCTCCCAAAGTCTGAGACTGCATTTGATTCACAATTGGGTTTTAACAACTGGAAGAAGGAAACTTACAAAGAGGGGGATTTGCAATTCATGCAAGGTCTGAGCGGCACAAACAAGCAATGATTACATGGAGAGACTATCAGAAAGCTGTAAAAAGTAATACAACACTGGTATATGCCCTAAACAAGGAACACAACAAACAGGTTCAAGAAAATCGGGACTATATTAAAACAATAGGAGAAGTACTACTACTTACAGCCGCACAAAACATTGCACAGAGGACATGATGAGTCTGCAGAGTCAGATAACAAAGGGAACTTCATGGCAATCCTAGAAACAATAGCTAAGCATGACGCAACTGTGAAAAAAAGGGTGACTTCCATTCATAATGCAAAATATACAAGCAAAGGAATTCAGAATGAGGTTCTGAGTTGTTTGGCAGAAATGGTTCGAACAAAAATTACAGAAGAAGTGAGACAGTGAGGTCTTCAGCATAATGGCAGACGAAACAAAAGATGTAAAAAATATATATTTAAAAAAAGGAGCAGATATGTCTAGTACTCAGGTACTATTTCAGAGGAGCTGTCCATGAGAGCTTTCTCCACTTTGAATCTGCTGATTGACTAGATGCAGCAGGGCTTACTGACAGAATCATACACATATTAGAAAGTCATGGTCTTGAATACAAAACCAACCTAGTAGGCCAAGCATATGACGGTGCTTCCATTATGAGTGGCAAGCATTCAGGCGTCCAGGCACGCATTGAAGAACAAGCAAAGCCTTTTACATCCACTGCAGTGCACACTGTCTAAACTTAGTTTTAGTGGACACAGTCAAAGCTGTCCCTGAGGTCGGACAGTTCTTCTCCTTACTAGAAAGACTTTACGTCTTCACATCTGGGTCATATGTGCATCAAAAATGGCTTAGCATACAAAAAGAGATGTACCCAGGTGCACCTGGAGAGCTTCAGAGACTAAGTGACACTAGCTGGGCATGTCGATATATGGCTCTACATACTATTATGGATAGATTACCTGCCATTAAGCGAGTCCTGCAAGATATAGTCCAAGAACACAATGGTGACAGATCTGTTGAGGCACGAGGTCTGCTTGCACAGATAGATTTACAATTCATTGTGTGCCGTGTTACACTCCATAAAGTGTTTGGAGAAGCAGAATTTCTATCAGATATGCTACAGTCTTCATCACTTGACCTGTTAAAGGCTGTTGATTTAGTTGAAGCCTTAGTTCAAACTTTGAATGACTACAGGGATGAGTCATTTTTTGATGACCTATGGAATGAAGTGTTGAACACAGCTGAGCAATGTGATACTGCAATACACCCCCCTGCAAAACGACCAAAAAAGCTAAGCTTCAATTTAATGGAGTCTGTGTACTCAGTACAGTGGGTCAGAGGTCAGATTCAGAACAAGAAAAAGGCAGTTTTGGTACAACCCTGTTTTAGCTCATATGCTCAGTGAGCTTAACAGAAGGTTCCCTATCAAACACTGTGACATAATGAATGGCATCCAAACTTCTCAAAGACAAGTTCCGGTTTCCATTTGCTAGAATGTATGAATCAAATATTCATGACTTGGACATGAACTACAGCAGCTCAGAAGAATTTTAGAAAGGAAAATACAGTGGCGTGCAGAGACCCTCCAGTGTAGTACATTTTTACATTTACATTTAAGTCATTTAGCAGACGCTCTTATCCAGAGCGACTTACAAATTGGTGCTTTCACCTTATGACATCCAGTGGAACAGCCACTTTACAATAGTGCATCTAGGTCTTTTAAGGGGGGGGGGGAGGGGGAGAAGGATTACTTTATCCTATCCTAGGTATTCCTTAAAGAGGTGGGGTTTCAGGTGTCTCCGGAAGGTGGTGATTGACTCCGCTGTCCTGGCGTCGTGAGGGAGTTTGTTCCACCATTGGGGGAAGAGCTGGCATTATTCATTGAGCCTTATAAATAACTTTTCTTTGCGCTCTTTAAACTGTGCAAGATAACTGTTTCAATCCCTGTTAGTACTGCTTCTTGTGAAATACATTTTTTCTGCACTAAAACTGGTGAAAACGTATCTCAGGTCTACAATGTCAGATGACAGATTAAACAATTTAGATGTATTAAGTATTGAGTCAAGGAGGGCAAAGGCTTTGAGTCTAGATTAATTTGCTGATCTTTTTGCAAAAAAACACAAAAACCGGAGAATACAGTTGATGTGACCTGATACTGAATATGTAATGCAAATGAAAATTATAATGGAAATGCAAATAAATTGTTGAATGATTATGATGGTCTTTTGCCTGCTAATGCCTGCAATGCAGTGAAGAAAACGATATGACAACAATAACGTCTAATGTAACTGGCCCCAGCTTGGCCCCCCCAGTTGAAATGGTCTAGAACCGCCACTGGCTGCCTGGTACATGGAGCAACGGCTGAACTCAGCCTCGGCATCATCATATATACTGTTTCCTTCTTACACCGTTTCACAGTCCCTCCTCTTTTATGCTAATAGCCAACTCCTTTTGGCTTTACGCCACTATTATTCCCAAATCTAAACTCTGCTCTAGGCAAGGTTTCCCCTCTAATTCCTTGGACCAATTATATTGGTGGCGTGACAGTGACTGTTTCTTGAAAAAATTATATGAACACATACTTATTTACAATCATGAGTATATTCACTACAGTGATTATGATACAACTATTACATTTACATTACATTTAAGTCATTTAGCAGACGCTCTTATCCAGAGCGACTTACAAATTGGTGCATTCACCTTATGACATCCAGTGGAGCAGCCACTTTACAATAGTGCATCTAAATCTTTTAAGGGGGGGGGGTGAGAAGGATTACTTTATCCTATCCTAGGTATTCCTTAAAGAGGTGGGGTTTCAGGTGTCTCCGGAAGGTGGTGATTGACTCCGCTGTCCTGGCGTCGTGAGGGAGTTTGTTCCACCATTGGGGGGCCAGAGCAGCGAACAGTTTTGACTGGGCTGAGCGGGAACTGTACTTCCTCAGTGGTATTACATCAAATTGTATTAGGCATCCGGGCATGCATCTGGGTGAGGTTATATCCTTCCTGTCTGGCCCTGTCCGGGGGTGTCCTCGGATGGGGCCACAGTGTCCCCTGACCCCTCCTGTCTCAGCCTCCAGTATTTATGCTGCAGTAGTGTATGTGTCGGGGGGCTAGGGTCAGTTTGTTATATCTGGAGTACTTCTCCGGTCCTATTCGGTGTCCTGTGTGAATCTAAGTGTGCGTTCTCTAATTCTCTCCTTCTCTCTTTCTTTCTCTCTCTCAGAGGACCTGAGCCCTAGGACCATGCCCCAGGACTACCTGACATGATGACTCCTTGCTGCCCCCAGTCCACATGCTGCTGCTCCAGTTTCAACTGTTCT
The DNA here is from genome assembly GCF_034236695.1 of Oncorhynchus nerka. NCBI lineage: Eukaryota > Metazoa > Chordata > Actinopteri > Salmoniformes > Salmonidae > Oncorhynchus > Oncorhynchus nerka. The sequence continues at coordinate 76,814,870 of NC_088399.1, forward strand.
GCCTTACTATTATTCGACCATGCTGGTCATTTATGAACATTTGAACATCTTGGCCATGTTCTGTTATAATCTCCACCCAGCACAGAAGAGGACTGGCCACCCCACATATGCTCTTTCTAATTCTCTCTTTCTTTCTCTCTCTCGGAGGACCTGAGCCCTAGGACCGTGCCCCAGGACTACCTGACATGATGACTCCTTGCTGTCCCCAGTCCACCTGACTGTGCTGCTGCTCCAGTTTCAACTGTTCTGCCTTATTATTATTCGACCATGCTGGTCATTTATGAACATTTGAACATCTTGGCCATGTTCTGTTATAATCTCTACCCGGCACAGCCAGAAGAGGACTGGCCACCCCACATAGCCTGGTTCCTCTCTAGGTTTCTTCCTAGGTTTTGGCCTTTCTAGAGAGTTTTTCCTAGCCACCGTGCTTTTACACCTGCATTGCATGCTGTTTGGGGTTTTAGGCTGGGTTTCTGTACAGCACTTTGAGATATCAGCTGATGTACGAAGGGCTATATAAATAAATTTGATTTGATTTGATCTGGATTACAAGGTGTGTATTTTCTTTGTATGCCTGTTTTTCCTCATACTACAGGATATAGGTGTGTTTACAGATTTGCTTTAAGCCCTTAATGATTCTGTTTTGCCATCTTAATATTTCATAACATGTTACTGGAAAATTACCCATATCTTCATGTCGTTATGTCGGAGCTCTTGAAAGACGCCTGAGTTTGCAAATTTCAATTTTGAGTTGGAGGACAGTTCATAACAATTTTTTTGAGTTCCCAGTGGTCTTGAAAGCACTGAAGTCGGAGAGTTCCGAGTTGTTTGGAACATGACATTATTCTAGTGTCAAAATTGACAACAAAGTGTAAATTGGATAATTTTGGTCTTGTCTAAAACGGAGGTTAGCACATCTGTTCGTCACAACATGTAAATGAAGGGCAGGTTTTGATTTGATAATGTACATTTGATCACTAACATAGGGTGAACAGATGTGGTTTGTGCTCTCTATCCAATAGCATAAACAGTGAGACAGACCTGCTCAGAATCCAGACTTTGTGTATAACACGTCGCCCATTTTATTACTTGCGAAATACTGCTTCAAACACCTTATGCCTCGTTTTTAAAAAACCGGGCGCTGGAAATGCTGAAATCTCAGACTTCTGACTTCAGTGCGTTCAAAACAACTGGGAATGAGCTCATACTGGGAAAAATCGATTTGAACGGTCATCCGACTCGGAATTCCAGCTCGGGAACTCGGGCCTCTATATAGCTCTGACTTTCCGAGCTGAAAATCACTGGCGTCATGATTTGGCCTCGTATTTTTCTGGGTTCCCAGTTGTTTTGAACGCGGTATTATGCCCCATAATACCGCGTTGTAATAAATATATAAGACAAATTCTTCATTCACAAAACCAACTTGCACCGAGAGGAAAGTTTTCTGGAACATGCTTTTTCCTGACATTGTCTGGAAAAATGCATGGTTACGGCCTTACAAATACTGTATACCAAATAAAGTTAAGGAAGTGCACTTCAAAATTTTACATAAGATTAATCCATGTAATTCTATGATTTCCATATTGGTGGCTATTGATGATATCTGCGTTTTCTGTGAAAAAGAAGGTGAGACCCCCCAAGACTCCAAAAAACAGCCAATAATTTCAGGTCCAGTACCATCTTTGGGCCGCGAGTGTGAAAGATTCAGCAGACTGCTGGCATTACACATCTGGCTAAAAGACTACTGTAGCTCTGCTGGAGTCACTTTTATTGATAACTTTGACACCTTCTGGAAACAGAAGATACTCTACAGGAATGATGGAGTCCATCCAAATCATCCTAGCTCCTGCACTCTGTCCATGCATTTCAAGGTTGCATTGAAACAATGACTGGCAAATTATCCAAGACCAGCTCAGTTAATGAGTCGTCATAATGCTGCATCAAATGTACATCACCCTGCACTATTAGCTCCAATGTAAATAACATGAGTAAGTCTATCTCTGATAAGCTTCCCAGTAAAGCATTAAAAACAATCAAGCAAAACAGAAGTGCTAAAAATAGCCCATATTAACATATGTAGCCTAAGAAACAAGGCCCATGAAGTCAATAACTTTCTTGTAACAGATGGCATTCATATTCTGACTATCTCTGAAACTCACTTAGATAGTACCTTTGATGATACAGTGGTAGCAATACAGGGATATAATATCTACCGAAAAGACAGAAATACCAACGGAGATGGTGTTGCGGTCTTTATTCAGAACCACATTCCTGTAAAGCTTAGAGACAATCTAATGTTAAATACTGTTGAAGTAATATGGCTACAGGTTCATCTGCCTCGCCTAAAGCCCATTCTTGTGGGAAGCTGCTATAGATCACCAAGTGTTAACAGTCAGTATCCGGATAATATTTGGGAAATGCTTGATAATGTATGTGATATCAACAGAGAAGTATATTTTCTGGGTGATTTAAATATTGACTGGCTGCCCACTCAAGCTGCCCACTCAGGAAAAAATGTCAAACTGTAACCAGTGCCTGCAACCTGGATCAGGTTGTCAGTCAACCTACCAGGGTAGTTACAAACAACACAGGTATTGAATCATCAACATGTATTGATCACATTTTACTAACGCTGCAGATATTTGCTTTAAAGCAGTATCCAAATCCGTAGGATGTAATGATCACAATATAATAGCCATATCTAGGAAAACCAAAGTTCCAAAGGCTGGGCCTAATATAGTGTATAAGAGGTCAAACAATAAGTTTTGTAGTGATTCATATGTTGATGATGTAAAGAATATTTGCTGGTCTGTGGTGTGTAATGAGGAGCAACCAGAAGCCGCATTTATGAAACTACTTATTCCAGTTACTAATAAGCACGCACCCATTAAGAAAATGACTGTAAAAACTGTTAAATCCCCTTGGATTAACGAGGAATTGAAAAATTGTATGGTTGAGAGGAATGAGGCGAAAGGTATGGCAATTAAGTCTGGCAGCCCAACTGATTGGCAAATGTGCCGCAAATTAAGAAATCATGTGAATAAAATAAAGAAAAAGAAACTACACTATGATACAAAGATAAATAATATAAAGAATGATAGTAAAAAGCTTTGGGGCACCCTTAAATGAAATTTTGGGGGGGAAAAAGCCAATTCGGCTCCTTCATTTATTGAATCAGATGGCTCATTCATCACAAATCCCACTGATATTGCAAACTACTTTAATGACTTTCATTGGCAAGATAAGCAAACTTAGGGATGACATGCCAGCAACAAACGCTGACACTACACATCCAAGTATAACGGACCAAATTATAAAAGACAAGAATTGTACTTTTGAATTCTGTAAAGTCAGTGTGGAAGAGGTGACAAATGTATTGTTGTCTATCAATAATGACAAGCTACCAGGGTCTAACAATCTAGATGGAAAATTACTGAGGATAATAGCAGACGATATTGCCACTCCTATTTGCCACATCTTCAATTTAAGCCTACTAGAGAGCGTTTGCCCTCAGGTCTGAAGGGAAGCAAAAGTCATTCCGCTACCCAAGAATAGTAAAGCCCCCTTTACTGGCTCAAATAACCGGCCAATCAGCCTGTTACCAACCCTTAGTAAACATCTGGAAAAAATTGTGTTTGACCAAATATAATGCTATTTTACAGAAAACTAATTGACAACAGATTTTCAGCATGCTTATAGGGAAGGACACTCAACAAGCCCAGCACTTACACAAATGACTGATGATTGGCTGAAATAAATTGATGATAAAATGATTGCGGGGTTGTCTTGTTAGACTTCAGTGCAGCTTTTGACATTATTGATCATAATCTGCTGCTGGAAAAACGTATATGTTATGGCTTTACACCCCATGATATAATGTGGATAACGAGTTACTTGTCTAACAGAACACATAGGTTGTTCTTTAATGGAAACCTATCAAATATAATCCAGTTAGAATCAGGAATTACCCAGGGTAGCTGTTTAGGCCCCTTGCTTTTTTCAATTTTTACTAACGACATGCCACTGACTTTGAGTAAAGCCAGAGTTTCTATGTATGCGGATGACTCAACCCTATACACGTCAGCTACTACAGTGACTGAAATTACTGCAACACTCAACAAAAAACTGCAGTTAATTTCAGAGTGGGTGGCAAGGAATACGTTAGAAATATTTAGGGCTAAAACTAAAAGCATTGTATTTGGAACAAAACACTGACTAAACCCTAAACCTCAACTAAAACTTGTAATAAATCATGTGGAAATTGAGCAAGTTGAGATGACTAAACTGCTTGGAGTAACACTAGATTGTAAACTGTCATGGTCAAAACATATTGATGCAGTAGTAGCTAAGATGGGGAGAAGTCTGTCTATAATAAAGCAATGCTCTGCTTTCTTAACAACACTATCAACAAGGCAGGTCCTATAGGCCCTAATTTTGTCGCACCTTGACTACTGTTCAGTTGTCACAAAAAAGGACTTAGAAAAATTGGATTTGGCTCAGAGCAGGGCAGCACGGCTGGTCCTTGGAAAGTGGAGGAGAGATTGACTTCATCACTACTTTTATTTATGAGAGGTATTGCACCAAGCTTTCTGTCTAAACTACTGGCACACAGCTCGGACACCCATGCATACCCCACAAGACATGCCACAAGAAGTCTCTTCACAGTCTCCAAGTCCAGAACAGACTATGGGAGGCACACAGTACTACATAGAGACATGACTACACGGAACTCTATTCCATATCAAGTAACTGACACAAGCAGTAAAATTAGATTTTAAAAAAACAGATTAAAAAAACACCTTATGGAACAGCGGGGACTGTGAAGTAACACAAACATTGGCACAGACACACACACGATAACATACACACTATACATACACATGGATTTAGTACTGTAGCTATGTGGTAGTGGTGTTGTAGGGGCCTGAGGGCACAGTGTGTTGTGAATGTATTGTAATGTTTTAAAATGGTATAAACTGCCTTAATTTTGCTGGACCATAGGAAGAGTAATAAATACAAATAGACTGTTTCCTCTGCTACCGCATGGCAAGCGGTACCGGAGCGTGAAGTCTAGGACCAAAAGCCTCCTTAACAGCTTCTACCCCCAAGCCATAAGACTGCTGAACAATTAATCAAATGGCCACCGGACTATTTACATTGACACCCCCGCCCCCTCCATTTGTTTTGTACACTGCAGCTATTCTCTGTTTATTATCTATGCATAGTCACTTCACCCCTACCTACATGTACAAATTACCTCGACTAACCTGTAGCCCTTCACATTGACTTGGTACCCCTTGTATATAGCCTTGTTATTTTATTGTGTTACTTTTTATTATTTTTTACTTTAGTTTATTTGGTAAATATTTTCTTAACTCTTCTTGAACTGCACTGTTGGTTATGGGCTTGTAAGTAAGCATTTCACGGTAAGGTCTATACTTGTTGTATACGGCGCATGTGACAAATAAAGTTTGAAAACATCCACGGCTAAAATGACCAAATGATATACAGATTTCTTAGATTCATTCTGGGGACTTTGAGGAAGTGAAATAGGCTTCCGCGTCTACAGTGTTTCATGGGGGACGAACATCATTAGCCAAACACGAAATCTGTCAGGAAACGCACCTCCAAAAATATATGAGCAATAGAAAAACACGTGCCAATCGACGTGTTCAGTGGCTCTTTAATTAATATACTCAAAATATACTCAATTGTCTCAAGCATCATGTTTGTTGAGATTATACATTTATTTAGTCTTATATGCAAACGATTATTACATTTACCATCAAAATCAAGACAACAGATTTTGTCACATCTGAAACAAAAATTGTCACATGATTAAATGTTTTTTTTCTTCACATGATGAAATGTTCTTAACCGTAAGACTCGACGACATGACGTTGCCACGAGCAGCACCGAAGATTCATTTATTTTTGTAAAGATTTTTGGTAAACTCGGTTTCCTTCTTTGTCAATGCAAGCTCGCAAATGAAAGCATGTACATACAAAGAAAGATATGTAATGTTGCTAGAATGTAGGTTTAAAAACGACAGCTGCATATGCATATTAGCCAATACATACTTTATGGCATAACCTACACATATAGCATACCTTGCAATGCAATCTTCTCTAAAAACCAGTGGGGTGTATTCATGGATGCCAAGGGAAGCCAGGCTTCCGCAAAAAATGTTTTACAAATAAAAATAAATATATAACTTATCTCTCGTCTCTCTGTGTTTTATACTTTTCCTTAAATTCCCAAGAGACTGAATGTATCTCACAGGAGAAAGCATCCGAGCGAGCGAAACAGTGCCCCTCTGTCTCTCTACGGGTAGGCCATCTATCTGATGCTGTCTGGTTCAAACGATGACATTGTTGCCGCAGAGCATTGAAGGCAAGGGAAGCCAGAGAGCATCTGGCCTCTCTTGACAAAAAAGTATGCAAAATTAGCCAATCAGCATTGAGCTAAACTGAGCGAACTCAACTGTGAAAGGTCCTGGAACACCCCAAAAAAGTGTTTCCACTGGATGTCATAAGGTGAAAGCACCAATTTGTAAGTCGCTCTGGATAAGAGCGTCTGCTAAATGACTTAAATGTAAATGTAAATGTGTCAAGGGAAATCAGCTTGGATTTTGGCCTCACTCCTATCAAATCCCATTGAGAGCATACGTCATTGACAGAAAAACTTGAATTGTTGCATCTCGTTGTGTTGTTGTCCTCCAGTGGCTAGCTAGCTAATATTGGCATTTCCTAAATTAGCCATGGATGAAGATAGGGATTTGGACTTGTGGTTTTACTTAATTCTCCATACTGGCCAATGATTATAATGGCGATTCTGATCCAACTATAAAATACATTGTGCCCCCGGCCTAAATGTATGGAAGTTCAATATGAAGCTAGATGTAGAAGGCTAATGTTAACTAGCTAACGTTGCCCATGAATGGAAGTTAGGCTAGCGAGCAAGTATTTTAGCTAGATAGCCTAGGACAACAACAAATAAAAGCGTGTACTGTATGAAAGAGTCATAGACCGTTTCATCAACATGAAAAATAGGATTGCATTGGCGTTTCTCCATAAGGTGAGTCAACATGTTTTTCTACTTGCACAAACGCGCGCGCACACACACACACATACACATATGCACACAGACATCAGAACCATGGACAGCCACATCGTATTTAGCTGGACTACATTGTTGTTGGTATCTTTTAGTTGTCACTGTATTCAACTATGCAGAGGTTTTATATGATGATGTTGAAATGTTGAAATTGAAATGGTGCTGGAATAGTGGAGGCAGCTCCTGTTTTCTTTGCGAGTTGCGGTAACTCTCTGTGGTTCTAAATCATTAGTTGTTTAGTGGTCTGAAAATGTTGGAAACCTTAATTTACTTGACCATGCCGTAGGTCATGTAACTAACTGTCTGTTACTGTACATGCAATATGCTTTGTGGACTTCACTGGACAGAGGTTGCTATCCGGTTTTGTGATTAAACAAAGGTGTGGTTGAATTGATTTCTGCCACAGTGTCTTCTTAATGCCTCTGCCTCTAGGCCTATATATCACGGTCGCAGGGCATATGAATTAACAGGTTATAGAGGGGGGTGGGGGCTTGGCTTCCCTGGTGATTTTACCCACGCACTGCTACTGCTAAAAACAGTTGTACAATGTGCTCTGCAATAAGATAACCAGAGTAGGATTTCTAAACCAGATGAGCTCTCAAATAGCAGTTCCCCAATACCATGGTCGGCATGCATAATGTTGGATGCATTGGAATATTATTCTGAATTTTTCAGTACATATGTGACAATTATTTATTTCAGGAGTCAGCAAAACTAGTACTCTATATGTGCTCTAGGTCATTGGACACCATTAGAAATGCACCTGTCGGTTATTCTTGTAACTGTTATGGCCAACTATGGTTACACCTCTTGGGTCTTTTCCAGAACAGGGGTTCCCCTTTCAGTGGAGTCAGCAGGATGTCATGTATTGGTTATTCCTGTAGAGTGCCAAGGTCTGTTGCTATGGTCCTACATGCATGAAACTATTTATGTGAGACTACAGGTTCCATGTCCAAATATGAAGGCAATATGATAACTGTGGCTCAATGCCAGAGGTGATGAGCCATTAAGAGGAGTTACTATGAGTATGACATAAGGAGGACACATGTATAAAATGTGTGTGCCAAGACTGGAAGGCAGTTGTTTTCATCATCCAGCTCGGCTTTTATTATAAAGTAATAAAACGTCTATTTGAACTCACATGCTCCGGTATTTGTGAAATATGATTGACCAAATATTTCCATGACAATATAAGGTATGGAGAATGATAACGAGACTGTGGGATTATAGAACAAGTATTTGAGAAAGGAATGTTTGAGTTTCAAATACTACATGTTCAATGAATGTGAGTATATTTAGGTGGTTTACATTATAAACTTTCCTACTGATGGGTTTGGATTTCTGAGCTTTAACTATTATTAATCATTAGTTATATTATTAAATCATTAGTGTCGTGGAAATATTGAATCAAATATTTCTCAGATACCGGAGCTTGTGAATCCAAAATATACTTTTTTTTTTTACAAACAGTAACAAAGCTGAGCAATTCCATGGAAGAAATGACTCTTCTTGTTCAGAACATCAGTATTTATACATTTCCATCAGACATGTTCCCTCCCTTCTATGTAAATGATTAACTCTTCTTGGACATGCGCCACTATTATCTTTATGACTTCATTCTGGCTTGTGTACGCCCACATCTGGCTCAGGTTAGATTATATTGGTGGTGCAACAACAGGTCCTCTATAAAAAAGAATACATTTATTACATATATATGCTCCTGTATTGGTACATTTTTTATTTATTTTTTTTACCCCTTTTTCTCCCCAATTTCGTGGTGTCCAATTGTTGTAGTAGCTACTATCTTGTCTCATCGCTACAACTCCCGTACGGGCTCGGGAGAGACGAAGGTTGAAAGTCATGCGTCCTCCGATACACAACCCAACCAAGCCGCACTGCTTCTTAACACAGTGCGCATCCAACCCGGAAGCCAGCCGCACCAATGTGTCAGAGGAAACACCGTGCACCTGGCCACCTTGGCTAGCGCACATTGCGCCCGGCCCGCCACAGGAGTCGCTGGTGCGCGATGAGACAAGGACACCCCTACCGACCAAGCCCTCCCTAACCCGGGCGACGCTAGGCCAATTGTGCGTCGCCCCACGGACCTCCCGGTCGCGGCCGGTTACGACAGAGCCTGGGCGCGAACCCAGGGACTCTGATGGCACAGCTGGCGCTGCAGTACAGCGCCCTTAACCACTGCGCCCGGGAGGCCCTTTATAAGTACATTTCAAATAGATTTTAATGAACACAACCATGTCTTCCCAATACATATACATAGTTTGTGGCTCCTGTATTGGTTGGTAAAAATGCATAGTCACTGTCCCACACCAGTTTAGGTCTATGTCACTTGGAAATGAGTAACCCATGCACCCTGTGTTTGCCTTGACTAGATTCTATGTGGTTCCAAACAGTCTGGTCTTTTTTTGGCTCAGTATAGCTTATTCACATAGATACCACTTAGTTCTGTTTCTTTAGGTCTAATGCTTAACTCTGTGTTGGACCACTCCTGCACTTCCATAGTCTTTCCACCTTCATTCTGTTTACATATGTCTTATGTTTAACCTTATATTGCTTCTTCTTCCTACTTCCAAAGGAAATAGTATGGGCACTGGAAAATTACTAGGAGACCGGAGACTCTCCAACATGAGTACTGGAAAATTACCAAAGAGCTGGATTTTTCACCCACATGTTTTATTTTTATTTCACCTTTATTTAACCAGGTAGGCTAGTTGAGAACAAGTTCTCATTTGCAACTGCGACCTGGCCAAGATAAAGCATAGCAGTGTGAACAGACAACACAGAGTTACACATGGAGTAAACAATTAACAAGTCAATAACACAGTAGAAAAAAAATGGGCAGTCTATATACAATGTGTGCAAAAGCAGATCCGTACCACATTGGGGGATGCGGGTTGCAGGAGAGTATATTCAGCACTATACAGGACGGGACAAGACAAAACACACGTCCGACTGCTACGCCATCTTGGATATATAAGTTATAATAGAGAAATGAGGGGTGCCATAATGAAGCTTGGGAGGTACTGAGTGCAGGGAAAACGGTCACATGGCAGTACTGATAAGGGGAGGAACCGTTTATTGCCCATATTACTTAGCTTCCTGCCTAGCACTAAACATGCAATGTTTAGCGATAAGTAGGAAACTCCACCCAAAGTTGGGTATGTATACTGCCACGAGTGGAACCATGTCTTGGTTGATTCAGCTGTTCGATCCTCTGGAAGAATAAACTTGGTTTAAGCTTTTATAGTGTCCGTTGAGTTCTCACACTGATAATTAGAATCTAACACCACTATCTTCTAAAAGTTAACAGTGCCAATCTTGCCAATCCATTAATTATTTTACTAACTATGACTGGGTGTGAGATAGGGCTGGGCGATAAATCAATATCAAAAATTATCGAGGTAATTACTTCCCTCAATAACGATACAAAAACTTTTAGATTAATTTTCAATAATGTCGATATAGAATAATTAGGGACAGCAGTCCATTTCACCTTTGACGCAGCTGTCATGCCCTGACCTTAGAGAGCTTTTTATGTCTATTTTGGTTTGGTCAGGGTGTGATTTGGGTGGGCATTCCAAGTTCTTTATTTCTAAGTTTTGTATTTCTAAGTTTTGGCCGGGTATGGTTCTCAATCAGGGACAGCTGTCTATCGTTGTCTCTGATTGAGAATCATACTTAGGCAGCCTTTTCCCACCTGTGTTTGTGGGGGATTATTTTGTGTTTTGTGTTTTCTGCACCTGACAGAACTGTTCGTTGTCTTGTTCAAGTGTTTTGTTCAACACTTACCACGCTGTGCTTTGGTCCCCTTCTTCCACCAACGACAAGGGTCTTGACAGCAGCAGGAACGTGCAGAGAAGTGACAATATGCACGTGGAGAGGTATACGCCCACTAAAAACCATTTAGTACCTCGAATGATAGAGTAGCCACTATTAACCACGAAAAATGAGTGATGTAGGCGAAAAAACGGTGGCAGTAATAGCCGTTGAGAAGGAGCAGCTTCCAACTAAGAAATTATTGATGAAAAGGGTTAAACTGTTTCAGTAATTTGGAAGTGGTTTGGCTTTTTGAAGTCCGACAAAGAGCAGAGCAATGTTCAGTGAAAATTGTGCCGTAGACATGTGGCTACAAAGTCTGGTAATACGACAAACCTTTTTCAACATCTGAAGCAAAATCACTCTTTGGAACATGCAGGAAGTTTGAGTTTGCGCCACGGTATTGATAAACGCCCCTCAGGCACCAGCCAATCTAGAGATGTTTGCCCGAAGCAGTCAACACTGACAGCGTTTATGCCCTACAAGCAAATATTGAAAAGACACTGACACCACAAATGCTATTATGCATTGCATTGCTAAGGACATGATACCGATTAGCACAGTCGAAAAAGGTTTCAAGTGGCATATCAATTTAATTGACCCCAGGTGCGTGCTCCCTGGCCGCAAACATGGAACAATTTTCTTTAAAGTATCATTTTATGTGTAGCTCACAATTTAAAAAAATGTAACCTTTATTTAACTAGGCAAGTCAGTTAAGAACAACTTCTTATTTACAATGACGGCCTATCAGGGAACAGTGGGTTAACTTCCTTTTTCAGGAGTAAAACAACAGATTTTACCTTGTCAGCTCAGGGATTTGATCTAGCAACCTTTCGGTTACTGGCCCAACGCTGCCTAGTGGTTTGTTCAGGCATTAGGCATTCTTGAGTCTGAAGCAGATATGCACCTTTTAAACATTATTTGATTAATATCGTGATAATTATCGTTGTCGAATGAAAAAATATATAGATATTGTGATAATTTATTTGCCATATTTCCCAGCCCTAGTGTGAGACATGTTTTCCATAATGTACGTTTCATGCATATGCATATGAACAAAGAACACCATCACAAATACTGTTTCACCATTTATTGAGTACAGAGTCAAATAGCAAAGGTGTCTCAGGCAGTATTTGAAGTATCTAAATATAGCGTGACCTACCAATCAACCTACCAGTGCATTCGGAAAGTATTCAGACCCCTTCCCCTTTTCCACATTTTGTTACGTTACAGCCTTATTCTAAAATGGATTAAATTATTTTTATTCCCTCATCAATCTACACACAATACCCCATAATGACAAAGTGAAAACAGGTTTTAGAAATACCTTATTTACATAAGTATTCAGACCCTTTGCTATGAGATTTGAAATTGAGCTGAGGTGCATCCTGTTTCCATTGATCATCCTTGAGATGTTTCTACAACTTGATTGGAGTCCACCTGTGGTAAATTCAATTGATTGGACATGATTTGGAAAGGCACACACCTGTCTATTGTCGTGTCTTTACTATCATTAACTGAAGACTGATAGTTTTTATCAAAGATTCTCTATAATTAGTTATTACGCAATCAACTGATTAATCACGTAACTAATTAACTAGGAAGTCGGGGCACCAAGGAAAGATATTCAGATTACGAAGTTATCATTTCCTAAAATAACTTTTCAGATAATTTATCTGATCAATTAGTCTTCGAATGAATGAATTATTTACTTTGCCTCACGTTAGTCTCATTCCAAACGTCGTAAATGGTTGGTTATCTGCACAAACCCAGTCTTTACTATGAGTCATCCACACATCAATTGTCTTAAATCATTTATTTATTACTAACTAAGTAATTCACAGAAATGTATAAACAAACAAGGTAAATGTGGTTACATGAAATGTTAGGAGAATGTGCCCTAGTGGGCTAAACCGGCATGGCGGCTTGTTAGACAAAAGGGACTAAGAAGACACTACAGAGTGATAATTATAACAATTGAAATGCTAATCCTTTGCACATGAACGCTCACTCATTCGGGAACAATTGCAATCAATATATATATATATTTACGCTCACTCAGTGTGTCGTCTTGATCACAGGTGAAAAGTTCATTTATTTTGTAGAATTGTCCATCACTCTCCTCTCTCTCTCTCTCTCTCTCTCTCTCTCTCTCTCTCGGTTGTGGTTAGAGGGGATTGTTCAGAGTGACATTCGTTATAGCATGGATGTTTCGGCGGTTGTCGTTCTTCGCGTTCAATGATACCGAATTCCTAGCTGGAGACTAGTAATTAATATCAAAGACTTGTTCTTATTCTGTCGGTATCGATAGTCTAAGAGTTTAACCACGTGGTATGGTTAAAATATTCAGAAATGGTCTACAACCTTTGTCCTCCTAATGGAGAAAAACATGGTCTGCAACCTTTAGCCATCTCGTAATTGAGGTAAGCTCGGTCTGCTGATCGAAAACCCGAGTGGGGGTTTTATTCGGAAGGGCCGAAGAGGGCTGTCCCAGGATGTCTGACCCTAACTGGGCTCAGGGGCGCTCCTCTGATTTAGTTAGACCTCAGGAAACTATTTGTAGACCTTCACAAGTCTGGTTCATCCTTGGGAGCAATTTCCAAACGCCTGAAGGTACTTCTGTACAAACAATAGTATGCAAGTATAAACACCATGGGACCACGCAGCTGTCATACCGCTCAGGAAGGAGACACATTCTGTCTCCAATATATAAACATACTTTGGTGCGAAAAGTGCAAATCAATCCCAGAACAACAGCAAAGGACCTTGTGAAGATGCTGGAGGAAACAGGTACAAAAGTATCTATATCCACAGTAAAACGAGTCCTATATCGACATAACCTGAAAGGCTGCTCCAAAACCACCATAAAAAAGCCAGACTACGGTTTGCAACTGCACATGGGGACAAAGATCTTACTTTTTGGAGAAATGTCCTCTGGTCTGATGAAGCAAAAATAGAACTGTTTGGCCATAATAACCATCGTTATGTTTGGAGGAAAAAGGGGGAGGCTTGCAAGCCGAAGAACATCCCAAACGTGAAGCACGGGGGTGGCAGCATCATGTTGTGGTGGTGCTTTGCTGCAGGAGCATCTGGTGCATTTCACAAAATAGATGGCTTCATGAAGCAGGGAAATTAAGTGGATATATTGAAGCAACATCTCAAGACATCAGTCAGGAAGGTAAAGCTTGGTCGCAAATGGGTCTTCCAAATGGACAATGACCCCAAGCATACTTCCAAAGTTGTGGCAAAAGGGCTTAAGGACAACAAAGTCAAGGTATTGGAGTGGCCATCACAAAGACCTGACCTCAATCCTATAGAAAATGTGTGGGCAGAACTGAAAAGCGTGTGCGAGCAAGGAGGCCTACAAATCTGACTCAGTTACACCAGCTCTGTTAGGAGGAATGGGCCAACATTCACCCAACTTATTGTGGGAAGTTTGTGGAAGGCTACCGAAATGCTTGACTCAAGTTAAACAATTGAAAGGCAATGCTACCAAATACTAATTGAGTGTATGTAAACTTCTGACCCACTAGGAATGTGATGAAAGAAATAAAAGCTGAAATAAATCACTTTCTACTATTATTCTGACATTTCACATTCTTAAAATAAAGTGGTGGTCATAACTGACCTTAGACTGGGAATTTTTACTAGGATTAAATGTCAGGAATTGTGAAAAACTGAGTTTAAATGTATTTGGCTAAGGTGTATGTAAACTTCCGACTTCAACTGTAAATGTTTAATAACCTTTATCCTTTCGCCACCATTATCTTTCAGTCTCACTTCTGACTTATTTATGCTCATCTTAGATTATATTGGTGGTGTCCCCATAGTACCAATACAAAAAACAATACATGTTTCTAATACAGGTGCATGTCTAGTGTTGCCTTTAAATGATCAATGTGCGTATCCAATGGCCTTCATAAGTCCAGGCATGACACGTAACGGTTAAGCCTGTATTGATTCAGCTTGTACATTCATATCGGTTCTGTTTACACATGGTTAACCCTATATCGATTCTGCTTACTTTTAAGAAAACTGTACAGATACTGGAAAATTCTCAAGGTACTGGAAAATTCACAATACTGCCAAAATAAGGGAAACACTAACACAAATCGTCTTAATAGGGCATTGGGCCACCACGAGCCACTAGCACAGCTTTAAAGCGTCTTGCCATATAGTCTACAGGTGTCTGGAACTCTATTGGAGGAATGCGACACCATTCTTCAACGAGAAATTCAGTTTTTAAAAGGTATTTTTTTTTTTTTATATATGTTTGGATTAGGGGCCCCCAGTGCCTGTGGCCCCCCCGCCTTGCGGGCTTTGAGGGGTGTGTGGTACTCCAGTGGCAAATGGGCATTTTATTCATGACCCTAAGGATGATGAGATGTGAATTGCTTAATTAACTCAGGAAATCACCTGCTTTCAATACACTTTGTATCCCTCGTTTCCTCAAGTATTTCCTTTATTTTGTCAGTTACCTGTCATCCCCACAACCTCAAACGTAATGTTATTTGTGTTAAGTCTTCCAAACAGGATACAACTGGGCCCGTATTCATAGACCATCTCAGAGAAGCAGTGTTCTAGTATTTTAATGATCAATAAATATGATCTATTTATGAATTCGGGCCCAGGTATTCTCACCGTGAATTTTGATATTGACACTGAATTATCTTCCTCCGAGAATTCTGTGTGCCCCCATCTTGACCTTGTTAAAACCTGCAATATCGCTCCTCTTGTGGATCAGCTCTCAACCCGGACCTGCCTATTTCACAGCTGTCGGTTATTCCTTGTCCTCCGTCCGAAGAGGCCCGATAAAGGCTTCTCAGCCTTGAAAACAAACTCGTCACAGCGTGCGATCCTATGAGTCTAATGTCCATGTTACCTCACCCCCTTGTGAGACAGCACTTCCACTGTGATCATTTAAACCTCTAAAGGATCCACCCCTTTTTTAAATTTTCGCCTAAAAGGACATACCCTAATCTAACTGCCTGTAGCTCAGGACCTGAAGCAAGGATATGCATATTCTTGATACCATTTGAAAGGAAACACTTTGAAGTTTGTGGAAATTTTCGATTAATGTAAAAGAAAAAAACCATTAGATATGGTAAAAGAGAAAGGCCATAATGTATTTCCAGACCAGGCACAATTTAGATTTTGGCCACTAGATGGCAGAAGTGTATATGCAAAGTTTCAGACTGATCCAATGAACCATTGAATTTCTGTTAAAAATGTTGTATTAAGACTGTCCAAATGTGCCTATTTGGTTTATTAATAACTTTTCAAGTTCATAACTGTGCACTCTCCTCAAACAATAGCATGGTATTATTTCACTGTAGCAGCTACTGTAAATTGGACAGTGCAGTTAGATTAACAAGAATTTAAGCTTTCTGCCAATATAATATGTGTCGGGGGGCTAGGGTCAGTTTGTTATATCTGGAGTACTTCTCCTGTCTTATCCGGTGTCCTGTGTGAATTTAAGTATGCTCTCTCTAATTCTCTCTTTCTTTCTCTCTCTCGGAGAACCTGAGCCCTAGGACCATGCCTCAGGACTACCTGGCATGATGACTCCTTGCTGTCCCCAGTCCACCTGGCCGTGCTGCTGCTCCAGTTTCAACTGTTCTGCCTGCGGCTATGGAATCCTGACCTGTTCACCGGACGTGCTACCTGTCTCAGACCTATTATTTGACCATGCTGGTCATTTATGAACATTTGAACATCTTGGCCATGTTCTGTTATAATCTCCACCCGGCACAGCCAGAAGAGGACTGGCCACCCCTCATAGCCTGGTTCCTCTCTAGTTTTCTTCCTAGGTTTTGGCCTTTCTAGGGAGTTTTTCCTAGCCAACGTGCTTCAACACCTGCATTGCTTGCTGTTTGGGGTTTTAGGCTGGGTTTCTGTACAGCACTTTGAGATATCAGCTGATGTACGAAGGGCTATATAAATAAATTTGATTTGATATCAGATATGTCTATGTCCTGGGAAATGTTCTTGTTACTTACAACGTCATGCTAATCACATTAGCGCACATAGCGCAACCGTCCCGAGGGTGGGTCCTTAGTTTAACTTAGGGACAGCCCCCTTTTTTTCAATTTTCGCCTAAAATGACATATCCAAAACTAACTGCCTGTAGCTCAGGCCCTGAATCAAGGATATGCATATTCTTGGTATCATTTGAAAGGAAATACTTGGAAGTTTATGGAAATGTGAATTGAATGTAGGAGAATATAACACAATAGATCTGGTAGAAGAAAATACAAAGAAAAAACCCAACCGCTTTTTTTGTATTTTTCTTCTACCACCATCTTTGAAATGCAACAGAAAGGTCCCATATCTAGCCATCACTCTGTTTGTAATTCCGATGGTGTCCACAAAAGGGCAGCAGTGTTTGTGCAAAGTTTCAGACTGACACCTTGAAGTATGAGCAAGCTACATGACATTTAGTGTGAAGTGACCCAGGTACATTTGGGCAAATCGTGAAGGATTACATTTCTCTGCAAGAATATCGTCAAATCTGTATACTTGGACTTTAATTTAGATTTTCCAGTATTAGTAGCCATATTGTACGTTCAACATTTGCAAAACACACAGTTTTCATAACTTCATAACTCTCTGTATAAATCCGAACGTAATTTGACTGGTTGAAACAACATTTAGGGTTAGATTTTCACAGATTCCTTTCTTTGCAAATTGAACGGGTGGAAATACAAAATGGATCATGCTATATGGACCTTTTAGGATATGAAAAGGGATTTGATCTAACAAAACGACACTTCATGTTATCACCCCAAGGGTCCCAGAGATAAGTCAGAGCAAGATTTCAGAATGTAAGTACACATTTCACCTTCAGAGGTGAATTTATCAAACCTATCGCTGTGAAAAAAGTGTTTTGTTGTTAGGAGCTCTCCTCAAACAATAGCATGGCATTTTTTAGCAGTAATAGCTACTGTAAATTGGACAGTGTAGTTATATTAACAAAAATTTAAGCTTTCAGCCGATATAAGACACTTATATGTTCCGACATTTGTTGTTTCTATAAAATGTGCGATCATAACAAATGTCGCTACATGATTTACAACTGTCCCGTTGACGGAACACCTAAAGAAAATTGCTCAGAAAGCTTGGGGGGGCTAAATAAAACCACCCGCGGGCCGCTAGTTGGGAAACCCTGTTTTGCTATAATGCTTTTGAGTCTTTTTATTTTTTCACCAAAGTAGTTTTTAGATTTTGTATTAATGTTTAAATTTGACTGTTTTTACTTTTATATTTTTGTATAAAATAAAGGTTACCTTATTGATAGTTTTAACCTTTAACCTTTTCTAGGTATTTTTCCTTAGCTCAGAGCTTTTTCATCTTGAGGGGGAGAGAAAGGTAAGAACCATTTTCTTTTTGCTTGAAAGTCTGTCATTAAAATTGTATTAAACAAAAAACATTTTGCATAGGGTTGCCTAAGTATTTTAGTTAAAGGTGCCAAAAGTATTATGTATTATCAATACATATTGCATTTAGCATGTTTGTGTGACTAAATGTTACCACCTGGACTTGTTTATTCAGGAGACTGAAAAGATTTGGCATGGGTCCCCAGTTCCTCAAAAAGTTACACAGCTGCACCATCGAGAGCATCCTCACCGGTTGCATCACCGCCTGGTATGGCAACTGCTCTGCATTCCCGACCATAATGCGCTACAGAGGATAGTGCGTACGGCCCAGTACATCACTGGGGCCAAGCTTCCTGCCATCCAAGACCTATAAACCTGGCGGTGTCAGAGGAAGGCCCAAAAAACTGGTAAAGACTCCAGTCACCCAAGTCATAGACTGTTCTCTCTGCTACCGGCATGCGGTACCGGAGCACCAAGTCTTGTTACAAAAGGCCCCTTAACAGCGTCTACCCCCAAGTCATAAGACTGCTGAACAATTAATCAAATGTCCACCCGGACTATTTACATTGACACCCCCCTTTGTTTTTACATTGCTGCTACTCACTGTTTTATCTATGCATAGTCACTTTACCCCTACCTACATATACAAATTACCTCGACTAACCTGTACCCCTGCACATTGACTCAGTACCGGTACCCCCTGTATATAGCCTCGATATTGTTATTTTATTGTGTTACTTTTTATTTTATTTTTTACTTTAGTTTATTTAGTAAATATTTTCTTTCTTGAACTGCATTGTTGGTTAAGGGCAAGTAAGTAAGCATTTCACGGCACATGTGACAAATACTATTTTATTTTATTTGAACCCTGTTTCCATCAGAGTCACACAAGTGCATGTCATTTTACTTAAGCATTTTGTTCTTGTTAGCTGATTGAGAATGTATGCATCTGGTCAGTCGACGGAGTTAGAGTCCTGATTTCTGGAAGTAAAGCATTAGTGGGAGTCTCTAGGATCTAGCCCTAGCCAGGCAGGAAAGGTTAGTCTTCAAAATTACCATTGGCCTAATGGTGAAATACCTGCGCGGCTTCCTTCCTCACCGGCAACTGAGTTAGGAAGGAAGCCTGTATCTTTGTAGTGACTTGGTTTATTGATACACCATCCAAAGTGTAATTAATAACTCAAAGGGATATTCAATGTCTGTTTTCTTTTTTTCTTTACCAATCTACAAATAGGTGCCCTTCTTTGCTAGGTATTGGAAACCCTCCCTGGTCTTTGTGGTTGAATATGTGTTTGAAATTCCCTGCTTGACTGAAGGACCTTACAGATAATGTGTGGGCTACAGAGATGAGGTAGTGTGGGGATTTTCCAGTGCATGCGTTATGCATCTCAGAGTAGTAAGCAGAATCAATATAGGGTTAACCATTAGACGTGTTAGCAGAATCCATGTGATTGTGCAAAGCTGGATCAACACAGGCCTAGCCATTGGACAGGCACATTGGTTAATCAGTTATAGGCACCATTAGACATGCACCTGTATTAGGAAGGTCTGTGTGTATTAATTAAGTACAATTAGACATGCACCTGTATTAGGAACATGTGTAATATTTGTTGTATTGATACTATGGTGACGCCACCAATATAATCTAAGATGGGCGTAAATAAATCAGAAGTGGGCGTAAACAAGTCAGAAGTGAGACTGAAAGATAATGGTGGCGAAAGGCTATTAATCATTTACATAAAGAGGAGTGACTATGTATGTTATGTAAGGATGAAATTGTATAAAATGAGTGTGCTAAGACTGGGAAGATCAGTTGGT
The DNA here is from genome assembly GCF_034236695.1 of Oncorhynchus nerka. NCBI lineage: Eukaryota > Metazoa > Chordata > Actinopteri > Salmoniformes > Salmonidae > Oncorhynchus > Oncorhynchus nerka. The sequence goes on from NC_088399.1 coordinate 76,835,014, forward strand.
CCATGGGCCAGCTCGGCTTGTTACTTTGTAATAAAGTCTATTTGAATTTACAAGTTCCGGTATATGAAAAATATTATTGGACGAATATTACCACGACAGTAGTTATTCAAAAATCCTGTTAAACACATATTCCACAAAGAGCGAATCCATGCAACGTATGTGACTTGTTAAGCAACTCATATCATATTTAGGCTTGCCATGACAAAGAGGTTGAATAGTTATTGACTCAAGACATGTCACCTTTTCATTTATAATTAGTAAAAATTTAGAAAAACACAATTCCACCTTGACATTATGGGGTATTGTGTAGAGGCCAGTGGCAAAACAAATCTACATTCAATACATTTTAAATTCAATCTAACACAACAAAATGTGGATAAATTAAAGGGTGTGAATACTTTCTGAAGGCACACATATTTACCTGATACCCCTTGGATATAGCCAAGTTGACATTACTCATTGTGTTTCTCTTATTATGTGTTTTACTTTTCTTTGAGTTGTTTTCTTTCTCTCTGCATTGTTGGGAAGGGATAGAAAGTAAGCATTTTAATGTTAGTCCACACCTGTTGTTTATGAAGCATGTGACAAATAACATTTGATTTGATTTATCCATCTCTCTTGACTTTGTTTACTCATCTTTCTACTTGTGTCTAAGTGCTGTGGTGTATGCGCATTCAATCACACGAGAGGGACCTGTCAGCAAACCATGTCTTATCACAAGGAAATGCCCATTCTTGGAAAGTCCCCAACACTACAGAGCTCTAGGTGGCCCAATGTTTTACGGGTGTACTTGTATAATGATTTATGTGTGTTTCTAAGGATGCACATGCTATCTCTCTCGGTAGAGAACACTGTCCCTTTAACATACTCTGCTTTCCTAAGTTTGAAGCATAATACTGTTTTTCTAAGTATACCCCCAAAATGCAGATACACAGATGTCGGGATCTAAGTGTGATTTCCTGTTGCAACAACAAACCCTTTACCAAATGGTCCCTTGTATTGTCAGTATTCACATTTCCCTTAACACAAGGTGTATTTAATATCTCAAATTTTAAATCAAATTATAATTCCTATCAACATTTCCCAACAACCTTCACACATGATACTGATAGTAGCCTATTCTCATAATACTGCTGGCACAAGTCTACCAGTCCTAAAGTTTTTATTTTGTTTCTCTTCTCATTATAAGCAGAGACAAGACTACAACTACATTTCAAGCAACATCATATGTATCTATACACCCTTGGGGGATCTCTCCACACAACATCCTTCTGTACACCCTCTTTGTTCCCATCTCTTATGTGCATTTCTACAACCCATAACTCCTCTTTACTCCCACACCTTCAAAATCACATAAACATATTTAAATCGAATTATTTGAGACTCTAAAAGGACACTAAGAATTACACACACCCTCATTCTAATAGATTTAGTATGATGAATACAATCAATTACCATACATTGAATACAATTAGAACACTATGTCAATAGACAAATATATAACTCTTGAACAGGATAAAAGATTAAGACTGGGGAGGTGAGAAAAGGAAGCTGTTCAAGATTCATTAGCTCCTGAGTAAAGCCAGAGAGAGCATGTCTGCTAGAATTGCAGACAGCTCACTGAGGATGGTAACTTGGAAGGCATCTTTCCAGATGGCAGTCCACGTTTGATTGGCAGAGGGTTTTGTATGTTCAGTTGATGGTGACATTACACAGACCGGGAACTCTTCATACAGCAACATTATCTTTATGGCTGTTTTGTTCTTTAGTGTTTCATAGCCAACTTCATGTCATGCAGGACAATATAATGTACACTTTTTGAGCTCTCACATTGTTATTCAAAGATTTCCTGTGGAGATGAAAGTAAACTAGAGAATTTAGTTTTATTGTGTATCATTTTGACCCATTCAATTATAATCATTTTTATTACCGCTCAAACTCTGATTTACGAAAGGAAGACGTGCGATTAACAGGCTGTAATAAATTCCTCACCCCTCTTTGGTTCCGCACTCTTGAGTTTCTCCCGCTGTATCTGACCTCATGCTTTACGCAGTGCGGTCGTCGAGTTGATAATCCGTGTCACTAATCTCTTTTAACCATTGATTTCAGAAAGACAGATCAAACACACCATTTCCCCTGACGTGGAGTACAGACCGGTAGGTCATTCTATTGTTATATGTTAATTAGCCATATGGAGAACTTTTTTTAACTTGCTGGCTAGCTAGTTGCTTGCTGGCTAGCTAGCGTTAATGTAATGTAAGTTCTGTCGGAGTTTCATTCGCACACATTTGATTGTTAACGATAGCTTGGCGAGAGTGACATTTATACTTCAGTTTTCATACGAGCCTTGATTTGGTAGCTTGTCGAATGTTTTTATCCTGACACTCCAGTTTTGTTTCTTGGCTATTGGCTAGCCACTTTCGTTTTGCTAAACCATTTGGAAGAAAATATTGCTGACGCGTTAGCCAGACAGGCCAGTGACCACATTCAAGTTGTTACTGACCTATTCTTCAATTTTAGCACATTGCGCTCTGTTCCTGACGAGATTAATTATTATATCTACATTAAGGATTTGTATGTTCTTCTATCTCGCAAATATAGATCGAGTCCTGTAGTTGAGTTATATTTGACTTTTTATCAGCACACCTTGGTGACGCCAGTCAATCAGCTACATCACCTTTCACATGCTCGTGCATCATCAACAAAGACGAATGGTGAGACTGAAAGTCGGCTTCATTTTCAAGTCTTGTGTTGGTAAGAATGGATTTGGCAATATATTTGTATGGTCAAACTTTGTGAAATATGATATTGTGAAACATTGCACCGTTAAACGTGAGCAGGAGTCTATTTTATGGAATTGATTGGGATCAATGCCAATTGTCAATCGAGCATGGCAAAATGAGATTGAGTCTTGACTCAAATGGGTGCTGTAAAGTCAAACTGACAGATGTAGAGTGTGGTATAGCAGCTAGATAATGCATTATCTCGATATTATTTAAAAAACATAGCTGATATCTGCTTCTGTCCCTTGCAGCCCCGTATTTGCAGTGACTGGTGTTGTTGAGCCACCTTGTGGTGTTTGCACACAGTGTTCCCCCCCCTGCCTCCCTCTCTCTGTTTCTCCATCTACTCTGTTGCTTTTTTTTCTCTCACTCTTTCTCGGTTGTTAGGGTGTTTGACACCTGAGGTCTGCCACTATGCAGCCTGGAAGAGCACACAATGGTAGGCAATGGGTTATCAACTCTTTATTCATCCTCATTCATCCATTCAGCATCCTCTCTTTCTTCCTTTCATTGTCATTCATTCATTCTCTCATCCTCATGTAGCTGTGTGTGGCCAGAGCCTGCTGTCCAACTCCCTTAGGGTGTATCTGAACAACAAGAACAGACTGCAGCCCATAATCGGTCAGGAACAACTCTGTGTTTTTGTAAATGATACGTCTGTGTTTTAGACCAATGTGTGTACTTTAGACCTGTGTGTACTTCACGTGTGTGTGTGTTTTTAGGTCTGGGCTGTGTGACAGAGTGTGTGACACTCGGCAGGGACTCTGAGGCGGTGTACCTGTGTGAGGTGTGTGTGTGTCGTCTCAGTAAGGCTGATGTCAGGAGCCACATCATGGGGAGTCTCCACCGATACAACTACATTGTGAGTGTGGGATGTGTGTTTCTGGATCTGTGCTCTTTACTCACAAGCTACTTAATGATTCTGATGTCTTATTGTAATACCTGTACGGTTAAACCACACCTCTTTACACCAGGGTTTCTCAATCCTGGTCCCAGGGACACAAATGGGTGCATTTTGTTTGTGCCCTAGCATTAACACACCACATTCTTATCAAAGGCTTGATGAGTATTTTTAAAATCTGGTGTTTTAGTGCTAGGACAAAAACAAAAATGCGCACCCCGTTGGGCAATGCGAAACACTGCTCTACACAATCACTAACCTACAATAGCTGCATTTATACCACTTGTGTGTTTCCTCTCTCCTGTGGCTGTCGTTGTATAGAAAGTCCATCACCCTCACTTTGTGTCAGAGTGGAAGCAGAGTCCTCCTGACCTGTCCAAGCTGGCCCGGCCTCTTATGGAGATGGCTCAAATACTAGAGAAGAGAGAAGGAACCGGGGACGTACAGGTATGTGTGTCTGTGCATGCTGGGGTGATGTGTGTGTGTGTGTGTGTGCGTGCAAATCTCCTCTGTCCTGTCTTTCTGTTAGGTGCTGAAGTTGGATGCTGCCATGTATGACGATATGACAACACACAGCGAGAGTGATGGTCAGTCCATATTCTCTCTTCTCCTTCATCCATCAGTTTATCTTCTCTTTGTACCAGTCGGCGTCACTCACACTGTCCCCCCGGATCTATCGTTCTCTCTCCTCCAGCTCTCATCCTCTTGCATGCCATCAGGACTGGGAGGGAGCAGAGAGATCTTCAGAGCCAATCAGTGAAGCAATCAGTCCAGTCGGAGTATCTTACCATCCAGTCACAGAGAACCGTGATATCGCCTCGGAGGCTCTCCGTCCAACCAGAGAGGCCTGTTGTCCAGCTTGATAACCGAACCGTCCTATGGAGGAGTCCGACCACCCAGAGTCGGAACTCATCTAGCCAATCGGAGAAGTCCCCTGTGTTGCAGCAGAGTGTCTCTATCCAATCACGGCTTAGTTCTTTGGAGGAGGAGGAGTTTCTCCATGGAAGCAAGCCACTGGTTGGTGAGTGTATGACCTCATGGGATGATGCGCCAACTTTGTTAATGGGTGGTTAAAGACATTGGGTACCACTGTGTTGGAAATAACCTTTTGACAGTTAGTTTAAAGGCCCAATGCAGCTTTTTCATCCCCATGTCAAATAATTTCTGGATAACAATTAAGTACCTTCCTGTGATTTTGTTTTCAATCAAAATTGAAAAAAATATACAAAAATAGCTTCTTGGCAAGAGCAATTTCTCAAGCAAGAGCAGTCATTTTTCTAGGACTGTCGGAGTGGTCTAAGTGGGGGAGGGGGAAAAAATTAAAACTAGCTGTTATTGGCAGACTGGTTTGGAACTCTTTCTTATTGGTCTATTAACTAATTTACCGGATGGTGATGTCACCAGGCAGGCCAAAACTACATTCCACCAAAACAGGCTGAAATGACAGGCGGTCTTTTCAAACAGCTCTTGCACTAAAAGGGCATTATCATAATTTTCACAGTAGTATTCCAACTCCTAGTGTGGAAATGTACATAAAACGCAGGAAAGTCACATTTTTGACGGCACTGGCCCTTTAATTAATTTTTTATGATTTACGTCCCCTGAATCATTCCCTGCTACACACATTGTGTGTTTTCTTTATTTTGCCTATAGAAAAATGTATCTAACTTTTTACTAACATGTATCACTCCTCTTCTTTGTGAGTGTCTTTCTCTCTCTCGTTGCCTCTTTCTCTCTCCCTCGCTCTCTTCGTCTCCTTTTGTCTCTCACTTAAGGTGCTTCACTGAAGCGTCCTGCCTCATCATGGCAGCATGACCCCTCTCTTTCCCCGACCCCAAATGTCACAGCTGGAAGTCAGATGTCTCTGGGCGGGCCTGAGGGGAAGGGGGCGGGACTGCAGGGGGTTCCTGCAAAGCTGATTCGCTGTGAGCCGGTGTTCAAGGTCAGTCTATCTATGACGGACGGCCCCTGGCTTTTGGAGAGGAACTCCTTCAGCCTGGAAACCTCCCCCTCCTCCCTCAGACACGCCTCACCCCTTCACTCCCCCACCGTAGATGCCTCATTCCAACGCTCTCCCGCTCCCTCACGTTTGCTTGGCCAGCCTGGAAACTCGGTTGCCGCAAGACTCGGAAACACACATGAAAATACACACACTCCGGGACATGCACACACTTTGACTATGAGACTGAGCCCAGCCATACCTGATCAGCAGCTGACTATGGGAGACGAGGACACAGAGAAAGACCGTCTGTATCTCGGAGGGGAACAGAGGTTCACCGACTATGCTTTGTACGATGGCAGAGAGAAAAACACAACTGACGGTCTCTACTCTGTCAAAGAGCAAAACAGTACTGACCTGGTTTACCTCAGGAGAGAGCAGGACCGAACTGACCATCTGTATTCAGAAAATAACCGACTCACTGACACGAAGTTCCATGTCCGAGTGGGGCAGAACAACCGACAAGGCAGTATTTACCCCGGTCTAGCCTGTGCCAGAGACATCACTGACACGGCGTCTGTTGCCGGGCCGATTCTCTTCACTACCGGCCGTCTCTTGAAGGAGAGCTTGACAGACACTCCTCTAATGGAAGAAGAACAGGAGGATGAGAGGGGGAATGAGTGTCATTCTGGGGCTCAGAGGCTTGCAGAGGATGACAGGACAACTGACAGTCTTTACTCTACTGGAGAGAGGATAACAGACAGTGGGTTTTCCACAGGAAGCAGGTCAACTGACAAAATGTACCAAACAGGAGAACGATCAACTGACAATCAGTCTTTTACAACAGAAGTGACAACTGACCGTTGGTATGCTACAGGAGAGGAGCTAACTGACCGTCAGTTGATGGAGGAAGAGGAGCGATGCAGAGCTGAAATTCAGGATGGAGTTGGGCTCATCGTGGAGGTCATGGTGGAGGAGGGGGAGAGAGAGGAAGGAAAGGATGGAGAGAGGGAGGAGAACTCAGACTTTTACCACCAACAGTATTTGCAAGGCCAGCCTCCACAATGGCACCAGGCGCAGGGGTTCACAGGAACTCATAGGGGCGCCGTAGGGCTTCATATGGTTGACACAGCAGATCTCAGACATGACATAGCCATTCATAGAGATCAGGCAGGGCCAGCCCTTCACCGAGAAGAGATGAGCAGTCGTATGGGTGACATAGCAGCCATGCAGCAGGTGCAGTTATGTGAGGCTGAGTACAGAGAAGCATGGGCCTATGGAGGCACACAGCTGACCCCTGACACCTATAGATCAGGTCCGCAGGAGTATGAGACTGACCCTGGCTCCTACCTGCCATTCCCAGAGGGCCACAGAATAAACTGTGACCCCTACCAAGTGGTTTCTGATTGGTTTAGAACCACCCCTGGCCCGCACTTCGTTCACTCTAACCCTGACGAGTTTACACCCCAGGTCCTCCCGTACCCCCACAATACAATGCCCCAGGGGATTGGACCCAATCCCCACTCTGGTCCCTTCCCCATGAAGATGAGGGGTGTGCAGTCACAGGAGTACAGAAGGCTCCCCAGCCCCCCATTTGTTATGGTGTCTAGACCCTGCCACCCTCAGCCCTTCTTTCCAGGACATGAAGGCTTTCTGTCCCCCCGGCACGGCCCAGCCTTACCTCCCAGCCCTCCCCACTACAGAGGAGCCTACTTGGGCCACAGCCCTGCCCGGAGTCCCTGGGCAGCTCCAGGACCAGGACCTCCCTGGGTCTAATTACCACACACCATACATAAATCCACCAGGATAGTTATTTGTGGCACTTTAGATACTGTTGTTTTAAATGGACAGGTGTTTTGTGTGTTTTATACACTCTAGGTTCTATTGTTTTTATAGCTGTCTTAAACCAACAGTATCCCATCCATTGTATAAGTGCTGATTTTTGGTACTTCCCCTGTATGATGTCATGAAATCTCATTGACAACTGTCAACGATTCAACTCACCGGTTCAATTCTGTTACCAATTCAGATTTATACAAGACTAGTTTGTTTTAAGTTGTTTGTCTTCTGCCGTCGAATCAAGATGGAGCTGAGATGGATGAATACACAACACGTTGAACACTGGCTAAATTTTATAATATTATGAACTCAGTTTGTGAAACGCTGCTTCAGCGACCAATTAGAGACATTATGAAGAAGGGAAATCTATTTTTCCAACAACAAATATTTTGGTTAATGCAAAAAAAAATCTAAATGTAAATATAACCTAAGGTTTATTTTACACAATAAGGGGGATCAATTAGGGGTTCAACATTGACCTTTCCAGAACTGTCTAGATGGAGGCGCTGTATTAGTTTTCAGTTCGACCAGCTGAGGAAAGCAGAGCTGAATAAGTTGTTTAAAATGATGTTCAGACACACAACACTTGTTAAAATAAACAGTTTTATTTTAAAATGTTTTTCATACTTGCCATGTGTGCTTCCCTCATGAAGTTGGGTTTATTTCAGTTCATTTGAAGATTATTGAAGATTTGAAGATTATTCCCCAAAAATGTTTATGTGCAGCAGGTACGACAGACTCGGAGCTGCCTCTTCCTATAGGCAGACTACGCGCTGCCCTTTTCTTTTTCAAGGAACTGTTGGGTCTCGACTCACTTTTGACAAGTAGAATACACCAGGTGCAATTTTGACATTTTGTTGTGTATCAGTAGTTTCCCACTTATGACAGTCGCTCAATAAGCCCATGTCAGGTCAGCAAAACATTTAAAGATTGCTAGGTAAGGTAGTTGAGCCAGGGACCCTGACCTCCAGGGGGGCCTCCATTGATTTTTGTAATTTTGTCACTCTTTTACAGACACTATACACACACACACAAAAGTATATGTGGATTTGGCTATTTCAGCCACACCTGTTGCTGACAGGTGTTTAAAATCGAGCACACAGCCATTCAATCTCCATAGACAAACATTCGCAGTAGAATGGCCTTACTGAAGAGCTCAGTTACTTTCAACGGGGCACTGTCATAGGGTTCCACATTCTCCAACAAGTCAGTTTGTCTAGAGCTACTCTGTCAATTGTAATTGCTGTTATTGTGAAGTGGAAATGTCTTGGAGAAACAACAGCTCGGCTGCGAAGTGGTAGGCCACACAAGCTCACAGAACGGGACCACCGAGTGCTGTAAAGCGTAAAGATTGTCTGTCCCCTGTTGCAACACTCACTACAGAGTTCCAAACTGCCTCTGGAAGGAATGTCCGCACAAACTGTTTTGCGGGAGCGTCATGAAATGGGTTTCCATGGCCAAGCAGCCGCACACACACAAGCCTAAGATCACCATGTGCAATACCAAGCGTCGTCTGAAGAGGTGTAAAGCTCGCCGCAATTGGACTCTGGAGCATTGAAAATGTGTTTTTCTGGAGTGGTGAAGCGTGATTCACCATCTGGCAGTCCGATGGACGAATCTGGGTTTGGCGGATGACAGGAGAACGCTACCTGCCCCAATGCTTAGTGTCAAGTTTGGTGGTGGAGAAATAATGGCCTGGGGCTGTTTTTTACATGGTTTCGGCTAGTCCCCTTAGTTCCAGTGAAGGGAAACCTTAACACTACACTACTTCCAACTTCGTGGCAACAGTTTGGGGAAGGTCCTTTCCTGTTTGAACATGACAATGCCCCTGTGCACAAAGCAAGGTCCATACAGAAATGGTTTGGAAGAACTTGATTGGCCTGCACCGAGCCCTGACCTCAACCCCATTGAACACCTTCGGAATGAATCGGTACGCCAGACCTAATCACCCAACTGGTAGCAAGTCTCTGCAGCAATGTTCCAACATCTAGTGGAATGCCTTCCCAGAAGAGTGGAGGCTGTTATAGCAGCAATGTTCCAACATCTAGTGGAATGCCTTCCCAGAAGAGTGGAGGCTGTTATAGCAGCAAAGGGGGGACCAACTCCATATTAATACCCCTGATTTTGGAATGAGATGTTTGATGAGCAGGTGTCCACATACTTTTGGTCATATAGTGTATCATATGAACATGGCATAAGTCATGACAAAATGTGTAACTGAAACATGTCCTCTCCACCTCATGGTGAACTGTGTAGACTTCCAGGATATTACCTTTGAAACGGCAAGATGTTCTCCACCTGAGGAGGAGGAGGGGGGGGGGGGGGTTCTAAAAGGCTAGAGGCAGCACTGGAAAGGCTACTCAGCAAGTGGCATTGAACTTTGTCAATTTGGCATGATAAAACTTTTCAAGCAGGTCTATAATATGGTTAATGTAGCACAGCTGGAGTCAAGTCTTTTTTTTTTTACCTGTTTTTCCATTGAGTCACATAATGCTGTATTCAAGTGTCTCATACTGTAGTTCATTTTTTTATTTGCTGCTGTATTTGAGTACATTATGGCCTTCAGGCTAATAAAGTCACAGTATCCATTGATCTCCTGCTCCAGTCATCTAATGCAGTGGCTCCCAATTCATTATTTTTTTACCATAGACAAACCAAATCTTACATGAAGTCATTGTCATTCTGTAGTAACGCCTGTTTTTTAATTTTATGAATTTCTGACCTTGGAAAACCCTTAGAGGGTTGGGAAACAAAACACTGGTCTACTAATATCTTCCAGAACATTATCCAGCTGTCTTGTGAAGGCTTGAGAAGGAAGTACTGTACACACCTCAACGTTGCAACATAATCTACTTGATTGAATCTGGTTGTTCTCAGTATTATTATTTACATATTGAAATAGTGCAAACAAGTAAGGAAGCCAGATAAATGAGACAGTCCACTAGCAAACAAGTAAGGAAGCCAGATAAATGAGACAGTCCACTAGCAAACAAGTAAAGGAAGCCAGATAAATGAGACAGTCCACTAGCAAACAAGTAAAGGAAGCCAGATAAATGAGACAGTCCACTAGCAAACAAGTAAGGAAGCCAGATAAATGAGACAGTCCACTAGCAAACAAGTAAAGGAAGCCAGATAAATGAGACAGTCCACTAGCAAACAAGTAAGGAAGCCAGATAAATGAGACAGTCCACTAGCAAACAAGTAAGGAAGCCAGATAAATGAGACAGTCCACTAGCAAACAAGTAAAGGAAGCCAGATAAATGAGACAGTCCACTAGCAAACAAGTAAGGAAGCCAGATAAATGAGACAGTCCACTAGCAAACAAGTAAAGGAAGCCAGATAAATGAGACAGTCCTCTAGCAAACAAGTAAGGAAGCCAGATAAATGAGACAGTCCACTAGGTGTCACCCTATTACAAGTTCACTGAACGTGTGTGGAAGACACTGCATTTCTAGTCACGAAAACACAGCAAACTATCAAACCTTTGAAGTCAACATTTACTATTTTCATATGTATTACCTGAACCTTGTTACCTTGTTTGGTAAAGAAATGAAATACAAACCCTATTTCGCAGCGAGCTCAAACGCAATAAACTCAAAATGGATGCGATTGGACAGTTTTGTCAGAGCCTCAGAGAGACACCAATAACATGGCTCTCATCAGAAGAGCTGTGAATTAAAGGTGAAACAGGGTCAGGAAATATAAATATAATAATCATTGCTCTTCACCCATCCTGTTCCCTTATCATACGTTGCAATTCTAAGTAGAAGCATATGCTTGTCATACTAACAGCAATGATGGTTGCTAAAGTTAAAGGTCATGAACAGTCAAAATCATGTTTTTCATGAAATTGGATGAAACCAGATTAAAGTGTGATGGCCAAAGTATGCCATGCCAAACACTTGGATTAAGGAGGCGAGATTATTAAAGGGATAGGATGACATCACCCTAACGTTTATTTTAATGCACCAATGGTAGCATGATATTCGCTTAATTTAAATAAGTACCACCTTGTAACCAACATTGGAGTGTTTGCGGAGGGGTCGTGGTTTATATAGCTTGATAGCTACTTGATAGGCACTCTACTGGTGCCAAAATTTGACCGTGTCGGCAAATAATTAAATGTTTACACTATTCATCTATGACAACGATTTTTATATCATTAACCAGGTTTCCATCCAAACTTTTTATGTGCGTAAAGCACGTCATATAAAAATTATTGACCAAGTGGGGTCTTTTTATATCGTTAAAATGTATTATGCAATAAATGTCGGACGCTTTTATGCGCAAATATTGATATAATAACCATATCGAAGTACTTTTAGAGTCACGCGATGACATGTGTGGTCCTGCCACTATGACTTGTAAGGTAAGCATGCAGTTTATTAGGCTACAGATGAAATAAATTGTGATGAACTTCACAGGGTGGTGAAAATTCAAGGTAATGAGCTTGATGCTCCTTTCCAATAAATATTGAGTGTCTTATTCTGGTGACATGATCATCAATGCTTGGCTACCCTTTGACAAATACAAATGGTTTTGCTCTTTTGTCCATAATAATCTAATCATGTAGGCCAGGGATAATCAACTAGATTCAGCCGTGGGCCATTTTTCTTCTTGAGCAGATGGTCGGGGGGCCAGAACATAATTACAAATAATTTGTAGAATACAAATTGACCTCAAGAAGCCCAAACAAATATGTTTGACTAAGACAATTTCAAACCTTGCTGACATTTTGTATACGATCACATTGTGGGAATAATTGGAGGAGAGAAAAAGTAATTTCAAATTTTGAGCAGACAGTGTTTAGATTAAGCCAGGAGTAGGCCTTAATGTGTACCAGTTAAACTAGGACATTTTATGTAGCTTTCATGAACGTGGCTTAAATTTGTCTTAGTTAGTCGGAGACTATTTTTTTTTTGACCCCGGCACTCCAGTCAAGCTCCAGGGGAAAAAGATGAGGCCAAGAGAGTATGTCACTTCTTGAGATGCAAAACAATATTTTAATGCTGTTGACAGCAAAGATAGATGAAAGGGCAAATGGCTTGGAGGTCATGGTTAGGGAGAATACGATAAATTGAGACCATTAAAAAATCTTTGGAGAAGTGAAAACCCTCAAAAGTGACATGAAGAAAGTGGAAGTTATCTGCCAGGAAAATGAAAAGAAGGTGGCTGAACTCAAGCAAAAGGTGAATGAGGCGGAGAGATACCAGCGCAGGTGGAACCTGAGGCTCCATGGAATTCCAGAGCAGGTGGGTGATGACATCAAATTCAGAGTTGATGACATCTGTGGTGCTGTCATTCCCGAATCAAAAGCCAAACTTCAGGAAAATGTAGACATCGTCCATCGTTTGGGAAGACTCAAGGATCAAGACAAGAGACCGAGGACAACCATCATCCGGTTCAACAACAGATCTACATGGGATCTTCTCTGGAGGCAAGCGAAGAATTCCTCATCAAGCAAAAATTTAGGTTCACGGAGGATCTGACCTCAGCAGACAAAGTGAAGAGAGAAACTGGCCAATGGTGGCTGCAGCTAGAAAGGCAGTGAAAACTGCTTTTTTTTCTCAGTGCAGGAGTGATCATCGATGGGAAAGAAATGCGGCCAAACCAGAACATTTGAGAGAGAGCCAGAGTCTAAATCGGACAGAACTGTCAGGCAAAAAACGGATTGCCAGGTGAAAAGCAGCCTTTTACTATAAAAAATGTACACAAGCACTTGAATGAGAAAAGGCTGACCTGAGAACTCACCACTCTGGACATTAATTCATTTTAACAGTAAATTTCAACAGTGAACTGTTTTTATTAGGGAATATTTATGCATCCAACAACAAACAAAACAACAAGATATTATTTTTAGAATTTGATGAAGTGATTAATACAGTTATAGGTGTATTTCAGGATATCAAAATGATCTCAGGTGGAGATTTTATTTCTGTATCTAATGTGATGATTGTCAGATATCTCCCTCCTAACAGATCCAGCATTGTTAATCCTGAGTTTAATAACCTATGTCTTGGATTAGTAGATATTTGGAGATCCTGAACTTAAAAGATTGAGGGAAGATAAACTTGTTTAGGAAATACTTTCTCTAATCTCTATGGAGGACCTTGATGAAGAAGGAAAGAGTCAGTTTTTCTCTTTACAACTAGAAATGGACTGAATGTATGAAGAGAAAGCAAACACGACATTTGTTAGATCAAGAAGGAGATGGAGGAAGGTGGAAAAAAATGCTAAATACTTTCACAATTTAGAACGAAAAAATTCTGAATATACATATATTCATAAGCTTAATATAGATGGCAAAGAAAATTAAAACCCCAAAGATATTTCAAAATATGTTTCATAATTCTATGGTAATCTTTATACCAGTAATGCCTGTCCTACTAGTGACATATCTGACTTTCTAGACTCTGTCAGAGACTGTGCAAAATTCACAGATGAAGACTTCCAAAAGTCTTGTAATGAAATTATTTCTATCAATGAAATAAAAAAATATCTGCAAGTTAAAAGAGAACAAATCTCCAGGGAATGAGGGCATTATTATCAGTGAATTCTATAAATATTTTCAGGAGGATATTACTGAATTTATATTGAATGTTTTTAAGGAGGCAGTTGATTTAGGGGTCCTGCCTGTTTCTATGACACAAGGCCTCATTTCTGTAATACCCAAACCAAACAAAGATTCTATGATGTTAGAAAATTGGAGACCAATCACATTAATGAACAATGATGGAAAGCTACTTGCATCCATCTTTACAGAAAGACTTAAAAAAGGTCTTGACCAAATCATTGATGATACCCAGTCTGGTTTTGTGAAGGGCAGACATATATGTAATAATATTAAACTAGTATTGGACTTGATAGACTACAATGAGCACATTATGGAAGATAGCTTTATTTTATTTGTAGACTTACAAGGCATTTGATACAGTTGAACATTATTTTATTTTTGAGACTTGTCGTAGCAGAATCAGAATTAGTTCGGTAACATTGGTAAATAAGATGTTTTATCTACTTTCATAAATATGCTTATGTGGGAAAGTCACTTGGAGACCAGAGAGGGGAGAGGTCAGGCTTGTCTTCATATGTGAATGTATCTTTTAAACCATGTGAAGGGATGATTGAGGGGGAACCAATTATCTCTTGGCTCCACTATGTCTGTACTCCAGTCAGTCCCTCCTTTTCCCATTGGGGGGAGGTGTATGACAGTGTCTGGAACCATTGTATGTCCCCTCTGATGTCCAAACTTGTCTTTCATGGTATATGACCTAGAGGCTCACTCCTCTCCGTGAGCTTGTCCAGGAGGGGTTGTATTTGAGATTGGGGTATCTAGAATTGACAATTGATATATGCCATTGGATGAGGTAATGTTTTGGTAATAGGAAGTAACAAGAACGAGAAGTAGAACCTCGTCTAAGAGAGCAAACTGGACAATAATTTATAGCTAATGCTCTCTGGCTATGGGATACTCTTCTCTCAAGTAAAAGTCTTCTTTTGTGCAGTTTTCCTAAGACCTGTGGTTCGTCATTGTGAGTTGAGAGGGGTGGATCTTTGCTATAAAATATCTGTTGCCATTATGTTGAATTCATTTATAGACACTGAATTGATCTGAGAGTCACAGGGCTATGTTGAAGCTCATATTATTAAAAGATGAAGTTTTAAAGTATAACTCTGACTTGTGTGTAGTTTGTAAACTCTCCTTTTACTTAGTAATACAGGAAATTACCACAACAGACTCTTCAATGTTTTGGTCAATATTTTCAAAGTGTAATTAAGACACTTTACAATAATAGTAACAGCTCTGTTAAATTATCCCATGGAACTTTACAAAGATTCGACATTAGACGTGGAATTATACAAGGATGCTTAATTTCTCCTTTCTTATTTTTATTGGTCACAAGTTATGGCACTTAATATAAATAAGGATAGTTTTAGGGGTATTCAGTTACAAGACAAAGAGAGAAAATGTTCACAATTGGCTGACGACAGCAGCATTTCTTTTTGAAAGATCATAATGAAGTCAGGAAAGCTATTGAGTGTATTAATGCCTTCACACATGTATCAGGTTTATCTCTGAATATTAGGAAATGTGAATTATTTGTGCTAAAAAGATGTGACTTAAACTCAGTATGTAATATCCCTGTAAAAGATGTGATCACATATCTTGGTATTAAATTTAGCAAAGATCAGAAAGAAAGGGACAACTTTTAAATACCTCTCCTTTTGTAGAGAACATTGGAGAGAGATTTAACTCCTGGTTATTAAGAGATCTTTCTTTATCTGGACGTGTACTTTTATCAAAATCTGAAGGTCCAGATTAGTTTATACCTCCCTTGCCTTGGATGTTCCTCTGTCAGTAACTAAAATGGTTGATACTAAATTATTTAACTTCATATGGAGGAATAAAAATGATTATTTAAGAAAAGCGGTAATATGTAGCACCCAAGGTGAGGGAGGGTTGAATGCTCTGGATTTTAAAACCTCTAATATAATATTTAAGATTAAAATGATAGAAAACTATTTAACAAATAAGGATTGCCTTTGGAATATCCTCCCTAATTTAATATTCCAACAGATTGGTGGTCTAGAATTCTTACTCAAATGCAACGTTGATGTGGGTAAAATCCCTATTAAGCTTGCAAACGTTCATAAACAAGTACTTCTATCTTGGAACCTCATGTACAAACACCATTTCTCCCCACATACGTTTCCAATCTGGAATAATAAAGACATTAAAATACAAAAACAGAACTGGTTTGACAACATTTTTTGGGTTAAACAATTATTGAATAGTGATGGACAATTATATGATTATCCAGAACTTATTAGAACACACAATGTTCCATTCACTCCTGAGGAGTATCAAATTGTTGTTAGAGCTGTCCCTAAAGGTGCTATTCTTCTTTTAGGAGAATATAACAACACTCCAAGTGTAACTGTTGAGGATTTTGTAGCCTCAATACAATTAGAAGGAATTGACATTTTAAACTATAAATGTAATAACATGTATATAAGGAAACTATCAATATGTTACTATTTCCTCTGCTAAAAGGTACTGGAATGCAGCCCCAGGACAAGTGAACTGGAACAAAGTTTTGTTGTCTGGTAAATATTGTATATCTAATAAGGTAAAATAAGTATCATACAAACTCATTCATAGAATCTACCCTGTAAAGACCTTTATTATACACAGATTTAAAATAGCTATTGATAAGAAATGTGTATTTTGTGGTTGTGACCCAGAAACTCTTGACCATAAAGGCCCCTCTAAAATGTGCAGTTTTGTCATGCAACAAAATGCCACAGATATCCCAAGTTTTGAGGGAGCATGCAATTGGCATGCTGACTGGATGAATGTCCAACAGAGCTGTTGCTAGATCATTTCATGTTAATTTCTCTACGATAAGCCTCAGCCAACATCGTTTTAGAGAATTTGGCAGTACTTCTGACCGGCCAACCGCAGACCACATGTAACAACGCCAGCCCAGGACCTCCATATCCGGCCTCACCTGCAGGATCGTCTGAGGAGGGGAAGGGAGGGTGCTGAGGAGTATTTCTGTCTGTAATAAAGCACTTTAGTGGGGGAAAACTCATTCTGATTGGCTGGGCCTAGCTCCTAAGTGGATGGGCCTATGCCATCCCAGGGCCATCCATGGCTGCACCACTGCCCAGTCATGTGAAATCTATAGAATAGGGATTAATGTATTGATTTCAATTGACTGATTTCCTTCTATGAACTCTAAGTCAGTAAAATCTTTGAAATTCTTGCATGTTAAGTTTATATTTTTGTTCAGTATACATAATATATTTCTGTTTGAACGCTCTGTTGTCCCCTCTTGAAAGCAATACAGAAAACCCCTGAACATAGTGCATTCTAAAGTATTCGTACCCTTTCACGTTTTCCACATTTTGTTACGTTACAGCCTTATTCTGAAATTGATTAAATCATTTTTTCCTCAATCTACAAACAATACCCCATAATGACTAAGCGACATTTTTGCAAATGTATTAATAATAAAAACTGAAATACCTTATTTACATAAATATTCAGACCCTTTGCTATGAGACTTGAAATTGAGCTCAGGTGCATCCTGTTTCCATTGATCATCCTTGAGCTGTTTCTACAACTTTATTGGAGTCCACCTGGGGTAAATTCAATTGATTGGACATGATTTGGAAAGACACACACCAGTCTATATAACGTCCCACAGTTGACAGTGCATGTCAGAGCAAAAACCAAGCCATGAGGTCGAAGGAATTGTCCGTAGAGCTCCGAGAAAGGATTGTGTCAAGGCACAGATCTGGGGAAGGGTACCAAAAAATGTCTGCAGCATTGAATGTCCCCAAGAACACAGTGGCCTCCATCATTCTTAAATGGAAGAAGTTTGGAACAATCAAGACTCTTCCTAGAGCTGGCCACCTGGCCAAACTGAGTAATCGTGGCAGAAGGGCCTTGGTCAGGGAGGTGACCAATAACCCGATGGTCACTCTGACAGAGCTCCAGAGTTCTGTGGAGATTAGAGAACCTTCCAGAAGGACAACCATCTCTGCAGCACTCCACCAATCAGGTCTTTATGGTAGAGTGGCCACTCCTCAGTAAAAGGCTCATGACAGCCTGCTTGAAGTTTGCCAAAAATCACCTAAAGGACCATGAGAAACAAGATTCTCTGGTCTGATAAAACCACTCTATGGCCTGAATGCCCAAGCATCACATCTGGAGGAAACCAGGCACTGCTCAGCACCTGTCCAATACCATCCCTACAGTGAAGCATGGTGGTGGCAGCTTCATGCTTTGGGGATGTTTTTCAGCGACTGGGAGACTAGTCAGGATCGAAGGAAAAATTAATGGAGCAATGTACAGAGAGATCCTTGATGAAAACTTGCTCCAGAGCGCTCAGGACCCCAGACAGGGGTGATGGTTCACCTTCCAAGAGGACAATGACCTTAGGGACACAGCTAAGGCATTGCAGGAGACCTGAAAATAGCTGTGTAGTGACACTCCCCGTTCAACCGGACAGAGCTTGAGAGAATCTGCAGAGAAGAATGGGAGAAACTCCCCAAATACAGGTGTGCCAAGCTTGTAGCATAATCCCAGAGAAAACTCAAGGGTGTAATCGCTGCCAAAGGTGCTTCAACAAAGTCCAGAGTAAAGGGTCTGAATACTTATGTAAATGTGATAGATTTTTTAACCTTTGAATACATTTCTAAACATTTCTAAAAACCTATTTTTGCTTTGTCATTATGGGGGGTTTGTGTGTAGATTGATGTGGGAAAAATGAAGGGGTCTGAATACTTTTCGAATGCACTGTAAATACAATCATATCCTCTGTCTCTTCTATGGGTAACATTTTCACTTTCCACTCTTAGCTAGTACTGTTAGGGGGTTATCACCGTGTTAATACTGTATATACTAATATATTAACACATCTCTGTCAAATAAATAGTCAGTGAAATTCCTATGAAGAATATGTTTGCTGCCTAATTAGTTGTCGCACTGTTCAAAATGTCATACACACACTTGGTGACAATGTGTTTAAATGATATTGCATTTCCATTCACTACAACACAGCAAGCGAGCAAAACCTTTTAAGTCAACATTTTCTTTGTTCCTATGCATTTTCTCATTTCCATTGATTTATTTAGGATATAATATAAAGCAAAAACCATTTATCGAGAGCTCACACGCATCAGACTCAGAATCCAGTGTGATAGTGGGTTTTCTCAGAGCTGCAGTAGAATGACCAACAACAGGGCTCCCATTAGAAGAGCTGCAGTAGAATGACCAACAACAGGGCTCCCATTAGAAGAGCTGCAGTAGAATGACCGACAACAGGGCTCCCGTTAGAAGAGCTGCAGTAGAATGACCGACAACAGGGCTCCCGTTAGAAGAGCTGCAGTAGAATGACCGACAACAGGGCTCCCGTTAGAAGAGCTGCAGTAGAATGACCGACAACAGGGCTCCCGTTAGAAGAGCTGCAGTAGAATGACCGACAACAGGGCTCCCATTAGAAGAGCTGCAGTAGAATGACCAACAACAGGGCTCCCATTAGAAGAGCTGCAGTAGAATGACCAACAACAGGGCTCCCATTAGAAGAGCTGCAGTAGAATGACCAACAACAGGGCTCCCATTAGAAGAGCTGCAGTAGAATGACCAACAACAGGGCTCCCATTAGAAGAGCTGCAGTAGAATGACCAACAACAGGGCTCCCATTAGAAGAGCTGCAGTAGAATGACTAACAACAGGGCTCCCATTAGAAGAGCTGCAGTAGAATGACCAACAACAGGGCTCCCATTAGAAGAGCTGCAGTAGAATGACCAACAACAGGGCTCCCATTAGAAGAGCTGCAGTAGAATGACCAACAACAGGGCTCCCATTAGAAGAGCTGCAGTAGAATGACCAACAACAGGGCTCCCATTAGAAGAGCTGCAGTAGAATGACCAACAACAGGGCTCCCATTAGAAGAGCTGCAGTAGAATGACCAACAACAGGGCTCCCATTAGAAGAGCTGCAGTAGAATGACCAACAACAGGGCTCCCATTAGAAGAGCTGCAGTAGAATGACCAACAACAGGGCTCCCATTAGAAGAGCTGCAGTAGAATGACCAACAACAGGGCTCCCATTAGAAGAGCTGCAGTAGAATGACCAACAACAGGGCTCCCATTAGAAGAGCTGCAGTAGAATGACCAACAACAGGGCTCCCATTAGAAGAGCTGCAGTAGAATGACCAACAACAGGGCTCCCATTAGAAGAGCTGCAGTAGAATGACCAACAACAGGGCTCCCATTAGAAGAGCTGCAGTAGAATGACTAACAACAGGGCTCCCATTAGAAGAGCTGCAGTAGAATGACCAACAACAGGGCTCCCATTAGAAGAGCTGCAGTAGAATGACCAACAACAGGGCTCCCATTAGAAGAGCTGCAGTAGAATGACCAACAACAGGGCTCCCATTAGAAGAGCTGCAGTAGAATGACCAACAACAGGGCTCCCATTAGAAGAGCTGCAGTAGAATGACCAACAACAGGGCTCCCATTAGAAGAGCTGCAGTAGAATGACCAACAACAGGGCTCCCATTAGAAGAGCTGCAGTAGAATGACCAACAACAGGGCTCCCATTAGAAGAGCTGCAGTAGAATGACCAACAACAGGGCTCCCATTAGAAGAGCTGCAGTAGAATGACCAACAACAGGGCTCCCATTAGATGAGCTGCAGTAGAATGACCAACAACAGGGCTCCCATTAGAAGAGCTGCAGTAGAATGACCAACAACAGGGCTCCCATTAGAAGTTGCAGTAGAATGACCAACAACAGGGCTCCCATTAGAAGAGCTGCAGTAGAATGACCAACAACAGGGCTCCCATTAGAAGAGCTGCAGTAGAATGACCAACAACAGGGCTCCCATTAGAAGAGCTGCAGTAGAATGACCAACAACAGGGCTCCCATTAGAAGAGCTGCAGTAGAATGACCAACAACAGGGCTCCCATTAGAAGAGCTGCAGTAGAATGACCAACAACAGGGCTCCCATTAGAAGAGCTGCAGTAGAATGACCAACAACAGGGCTCCCATTAGAAGAGCTGCAGTAGAATGACCAACAACAGGGCTCCCATTAGAAGAGCTGCAGTAGAATGACCAACAACAGGGCTCCCATTAGAAGAGCTGCAGTAGAATGACCAACAACAGGGCTCCCATTAGAAGAGCTGCAGTAGAATGACCAACAACAGGGCTCCCATTAGAAGAGCTGGGGCATCAAAAAGGACACGGGGTCAGAAAATGTGAAATGTAAATCACCTTCCTCCCGTCCTGTTTCCTTATCAGACTAAGAAATAAGTGCCTATCATACTAACAGCAATGGTGGTTATAAAAACATTATAATACAATTAAGAGAGAAGTAATGAATGGTGTCCAGCAAAGACTCACCCATATCACCACCCCAAATAGAGTTGATACTAAAACACAGCACCACCCCAAATAGAGTTGATATTAAAACACAGCACCACCCCAAATAAAGTTGATATTAAAACACAGCACCACCCCAAATAGAGTTGATACTAAAACACAGCACCACCCCAAATAGAGTTGATACTAAAACACAGCACCACCCCAAATAGAGTTGATACTAAAACACAGCACCACCCCAAATAGAGTTGATACTAAAACACAGCACCACCCCAAATAGAGTTGATACTAAAACACAGCACCACCCCAAATAGAGTTGATACTAAAACACAGCACCACCCCAAATAGAGTTGATATTAAAACACAGCACCACCCCAAATAAAGTTGATATTAAAACACAGCACCACCCCAAATAGAGTTGATACTAAAACACAGCACCACCCCAAATAGAGTTGATACTAAAACACAGCACCACCCCAAATAGAGTTGATACTAAAACACAGCACCACCCCAAATAGAGTTGATACTAAAACACAGCACCACCCCAAATAGAGTTGATATTCAAACACAGCACCACCCCAAATAGAGTTGATATTAAAACACAGCACCACCCCAAATAAAGTTGATATTAAAACACAGCACCACCCCAAATAAAGTTGATATTAAAACACAGCACCACCCCAAATAGAGTTGATATTCAAACACAGCACCACCCCAAATAGAGTTGATATTCAAACACAGCACCACCCCAAATAAAGTTGATATTAAAACACAGCACCACCCCAAATAAAGTTGATATTCAAACACAGCACCACCCCAAATAGAGTTGATATTCAAACACAGCACCACCCCAAATAGAGTTGATATTAAAACACAGCACCACCCCAAATAAAGCTGATATTAAAACACAGCACCACCCCAAATAGAGTTGATATTAAAACACAGCACCACCCCAAATAGAGTTGATATTGAAACACAGTTTGAATCATCATTTTGAAACAGGTAAGTTTAGAGAGTGACATAAGATGAAGTCTAACCTGAGAGAGGAAGAGGAACAGCGATGCCTGAGCCATTAGGGTCACTACATTCTGTCACTGCTCCATCAAACACATTTGATACCAATACACCAATTCCGCTCCAGCCATTACCATGAGCCCGTCCTCCCCAATGAAGGTGTCACCATCCTCCTGTGGACCAGGTAGTTATCTATATCTGACATCTGTGGTCGTGAAGGAAAGGATTTTTACAATTAGAATTAGCAGAATATGTGCACCTAATTCTACAAGAGTTAATATTAAGACTATGTGAAAAGTTATAGACCTACAGTCAGTGTGCAGATTTCAGTTTCCATTCAACCCATCTGAACTGTAGGCTACAGTTTCCTTGATGGGCCTCTTTGAAGTCCCCATCTTGTGACTGTGGAATTTGTATAGCGCCTCTTACAATCACACAAAACATAGCTGGCACTGCCATCATCCTCTTTTACCACTTCAACAAATCTTTACCAAACATGACTTTTCTGGCCTCCCTTCTCTTTATTTTAAACTTCATTTCACAGCTTTTATCTTATTGAATTAAACTCCGACATTTATTTTTGCCTCTATGGATTGGCATGAACTTTTTCTGCCCATTCCCAAAAACATTTGGTGTTCAGGCTATTTGGCACATGTACAGATAGGCCCTGAAGCTTAGGCTTATGCACTAATGCCAGATAATGAAATAAATAAAATAATGAAAGAAAAACCTAAATGTAGCCCATAGATATAAATTGCATGGGTTATGAGTCAATCCACGCATCACTAATAGCCAAAGTGAAGCCTTTACTTACCAGTAAGAAAGAGATGGAGAGAGGAAATTATATAGATCAGGAATAACATCTTGTTGAAGGGCTGGTTTTCTTGAGTGGCACTGAAACACCAGACAGACAATTTAAAATCCCTCATCATATAATGGCAAAAACAAGCTTCCTTTGTACAGTGGGGCAAAAAAGTATTTAGTCAGCCACCAATTGTGCAAGTTCTCCCACTTAAAAAGATGAGAGAGGCCTGTAATTTTCATCATAGGTACACTTCAACTATGACAGACAAAATGAGAGAGAAAAAATCCAGAAAATCACATTGTAGGATTTTTAATGAATTTATTTGCAAATGATGGTGGAAAATAAGTATTTGGTCACCTACAACCAAGCAAGATTTCTGGCTCTCACAGACCTGTAACTTCTTCTTTAAGAGGCTCCTCTGTCCTCCATTCGTTACCTGTATTAATGGCACCTGTTTGAACTTGTTATCAGTATAAAAGACACCTGTCCACAACCTCAAACAGTCACACTTCAAACTCCACTATGGCCAAGACCAAAGAGCTGTCAAAGGACACCAGAAACAAAATTGTAGACCTGCACCAGGCTGGGAAGACTGAATCTGCAATAGGTAAGCAGCTTGGTTTGAAGAAATCAACTGTGGGAGCAATTATTAGGAAATGGAAGACATACAAGACCACTGATAATCTCCCTCGATCTGGGGCTCCACACAAGATCTCACCCTGTGGGGTCAAAATGATCACAAGAACGGTGAGCAAAAATCCCAGAACCTTCTTGCTACCACAAGAAGGTAGGAAACAACACCACCACCACTACGCTGATCCTCAACACAGGGGCCCCTCCCTGTTCACCCTTGACTGCGTGGCAAAGTTTGCTGATGACGCAACAGTAGTAGGCCTGATTACCAACAATGACGAGACAGTCTACAGTGAGGAGGTGAGGAGCCAGGTGGAGTGGTGCCACGAAAATAACCTCTCCCTCAATGTCCACAAAACTAAGGAACTGATCCTGGACTGCAGGAGACAGCAGAGGGAGCACGCACCCATACACATTGACGGGCTGCAGTGAAGAAGGTGAAAAGCTTCAAGTTCCTCAGGGTACACTCACTGACAATCTAAAATGGTCCACCCACACATACAATGTGGTGAAGAAGGCGCAACAGCGCCTCTTCAACCTCAGGAGATTGAAGAAATTTGGCTTGGACCCTAAGACCCTCACAAACTTTTACAGATGCACAATTGAAATCGGTGATCCTGTATCACCGCCTGATACGGCAACTGCACTTCCCGTACCTGCAGGGCTCTGCAGAGGGTGATGCGATCTGCCCTACGCATCCCCGTGGGCACACAGCCTACCCTCCAGGACACCTACAGCACCCGATGTCACAGGAAGGTCAAAAAGATAATCAAGAACTTCAACCACCTGAGCCACTGCCTGTTCACCCAGCTATCATCCAGAAAGCGAGGTCAGTACAGGTGCATCAAAACTGGGACCGAGAGACTGAAAAACAGCTTTTATCTCAAGGCCATCAGACTGTTAAATAGCCATCACTAGCCGGCCTCCACCCAGTACCCTGCCCTGAACATAGTCACTTTCACTAGCCAGCTACGACCCAGTTACTCAACCCTACATCTTAGAGGCTGCTGCCTCACTTTAATTATGTTTACATACTGTTTTACTAATTTGTATTTATTATGGATCCCCGTTAGCTGCTGCCAAGGCAACAGCTACTCTTCCTGGGGCACAGGAAGAGTAGCACTACAATACATTCACAACAGATTTCACAACACATTAAGTGTGTGCCCTCAAGCCACTATTCTACTACCACATATCTACAACCCAAAATCCATGTGTACGTGTGTGTATAGTGCAGTGCGTATGTTATCGTGTGTATGCATGTGTCTGTGCTTGTGTTTGTGTCTCTTCACAGTCCCCGCTGTTCCAATAGGTGTATTTTTATCTGTTTTTTAATCTAATGTTACTGCTTGCATGAGTTACTTGATTTGGAATAGAGTTCCATGTAGTCATGGCTCTATATAGTACTCTGCGCCTCCCATAGTCTGTTCTGGGGACTGTGAAGAGACATCTGCTGGCATGTCTTGTAGGGTATGCATGGGTGTCCGAGCTGTGTGCCAGTATTTCAAAACAGTCAGCTTGTTACATTCAACAATGTCAATACATCTCACAAATACGAGTTGTGATGAAGTCAATCTCTCCTCCACGATAAAACGTATCGGTGCTCATCGGCCAATGGACATAAACATTACACAAGAAATTGGAAATCGCAAATTCAACAATTAGTGGTTTGGAAGGAATCAGTGGCTAACTGCAGGCATTGCAAAGCAATCACTAGCCTGATATTCAGTGGAGTGGGTGTGTGGTCCAAGTCTGGGTTTAAGGGTATCTTTTCCAAGCTTAAAAGGATAAACATTCAACTGGCAATGCTGTCAATCCAGCATGACTTCTGCCGCACTCAAAACAACTGGAAACTCAGAAATCTCAGACTTATGTGAGTTCAAGACAACTAAACTCAGCAAAAAAAGAAACATCCTCTCACTGTCAACTTCGTTTATTTTCAGCAAACTTAACACGTGTAAATATTTGTATGAACATAAGATTCAACACCTGAGACAAACTGAACAAGTTCCACAGACATGTGACTATCAGAAATGGAATAATGTGTCCCTGAACGAAGGTGGGGGTGGGGGTCAAAATCAAAAGTAACAGTCAGTATCTGGTGTGGCCACCAGCTGCATTAAGTACTGCAGTGCATCTCCTCCTCATGGACTGCCCCAGATTTGCCAGTTCTTGCTGTGAGATCTTACCCCACTCTTCCACCAAGGCCCCTGCAAGTTCCCAGACATTTCTGGGGGGAATGGCCCTAGCCCTCACCCTCTGATCCAACAGGTCCCAGACGTGCTCAATGGGATTGAGATGCGGGCTCTTCGCTGGCCATGGCAGAACACTAACATTCCTGTCTTGCAGGACATCATGCACAGAACGAGCAGTATGGCTGGTGACATTGTCATGCTGGAAGGTCATGTCAGGATGAGCCTGCAGGAAGGGTACCACATGAGGGAGGAGGATGTCTTCCCTGTAACGCACAGCATTGAGATTGCCTGCAATGACAACAAGTTTAGTCCGATGATGCTGTGACACACCGCCCCAGACCATGACGGACCCTCCACCTCGATCCCACTCCAGAGTACAGGCCTCGGTGTAACGCTCATTCCTTCGACGATAAACGAGAATCCGACCATCACCCGCGGTGAGACAAACCCGCGCCTCGTCAGTGAAGAGCACTTTTTGCCAGTCCTGTCTGGTCCAGCAACGGTGGGTTTGTGCCCATAGGTGATGTTGTTGCCGGTGATGTCTGGTGAGGACCTGGCTTACAGCAGGCCTACAAGCCCTCAGTCCAGCCTCTCTCAGCCTATTGCGGACAGTCTGAGCACTGATGGAGGGATTGTGCGTTCCTGGTGTAACTCGGGCAGTTGTCATCCTGTACCTGTCCCGCAGGTGTGATGTTAAAATGTATTGATCCTGTGCAGGTGTTGTTACACGTGGTCTGCCACTGCGAGGGCGATCAGCTGTCCGTCCTGTCTCCGTGTAGCGCTGTCTTAGGCGTCTCACAGTATGGACATTGCAATTTATTTCCCTGGCCACATCTGCAGTCCTCATGCCTGCTTGCAGCATGCCTAAGGCATGATCACGCAGATGAGCAGGGACCCTGGGCATCTTTCTTTTGGAGTCCGTAGAAAGGCCTCTTTAGTGTCCTAAGTTTTCGTAACTGTGATCTAAATTGCCTACCTTCTGTAAGCTTTTAGTGTCTTAACGACCGTTTGCATGGGGTGATGTAAGTTTCCTTCAACACTCAGTCTTCCAGATAGATGACACAGACACAGGAACCTTAGTTTAAAACTCTTTAGTAATACAATGCAATTGCAGACAGAGATTCACATACAGAATACCTCAGTAGTCTATAGTAAAGATCTGTGTGGCAACTTAGTTGGTGTGGACAACCTACCGTCAATCATATCTTAATATTGTTGCATTTTATTTGTGTGAGCGGACAAAGTAATTTGGTGTCACTCTAAAGCGGAAAGGTGGAATAAACGAGTCAGGAGTAGGTTTTCTTGATTGAACAGTTCTCTATTGAGAGATTTCTGACAATACAAACACTCCAACACAATCAATGAGAATCTCCCAAGGAACCACTTACATCTTCTTCTTTAGATGACACAAGAACACAAGATGATTATCTTTCAATTATAACAACAATCACAGATTTGTCACCGTCTTTAATGGATCTTCTTGGAATCGCTCCCCTCTCTTGGTAGCCATTCTACAGAGATAGTTTATCTTAATGGATCTTCTTGGAATCGCTCCCCTCTCTTGGTAGCCATTCTACAGAGATAGTTTATCTTAATGGATCTTCTTGGAATCGCTCCCCTCTCTTGGTAGCCATTCTACAGAGATAGTTTATATATCTCCCCCCATTCCTGCTGGTTCCCTCCTCCCTCTTATAGGGGAAAGAGAATATGTCATTAGTACCGTCAGCTGTGCTTAATTGCCTCTGGTTACCTTGTCTCACATGCCTTGTTGGGCTACTATCCGTGAGCCCAGCCTGCCCTCTGGTGGTCCTTCCACATTACATACAAAGTATCTCAAATGAGAAAAACATGTCTAGCTTGTGGTTTCTTACTCTACTATCTCGGCCTTGAGGCTGCGTTACTATCAGCAGGTGCAGGCAATTCTCAGCCTGAGAACTAAAGCAGTACATCTCCATTTACCCAGTACTTTTCCATCATTGTGCATTGCAAGTATACAAAGGTTATCACATATATACAGTGATCATGGCATTGTTGTAGCCCCACATCTGACCCCCAGGGTAACCCCCAACAGGTGCATGTTCATTAAATGTTTATGGTTCTGTCACACCCTGATCTGTTTCACCTGTCTTGTGATTGTCTCCATCCCCTCCAAGTGTTGCTTATTTTCCCTGGTGTATATATCCCTGTGTGTCCTGTCTCTCTGTGCCAGTTCGTCTTGTATGTTTTTCAAGTCAACCAGCGTTTATCCCGTACTCCTGCTTCTATTCTCTTTCACTAGTCCTCCTGGTTTTTGACCCTTGCCTGTTTTTCTGGACTCTGTGCCCGCCTGCCTGACCTGACCTCGAGCCTGCATGCCACTCTGTACCTCCTGGACTCTGAACTGTTTTTGACCTTTTGCCTGTCCATGGCCATTCTCTTGCCTACCCCTTTTGGATTGTTTAATAAATATCAAGACTCAAACCATCTGCCTCCCGTGTCTGCATCTGGGTCTCGCCTTGTGCCCTCATAGGTTCATTGAACAAGTATGGGAAACAGTGTTTAAACCCTTTACAATGAAGATCTGTGAAGTTATTTGCATTTGCAAAAATAATCTGTGAAAGACAGGGTCCTAAAAGGGACGTTTCTTTTCTTGTTGAGTTATTCTGAGAAATATTGTCTTAATCGAAATTACGGATCGTCTCTTATCCGCTCGTCGTCCCCTTATGCCATAGTTTTTACATCTCAATTGTCAGTAGAAACCACATTTGTTTAACTAAGTCAGCCATATCAGCTATGTTTTTTTAAAGGCAGTAAATGAGACTGAATGAACTGTTTTGCTGCCAGATAAGGCTCCGCAGATAGCCAGGTGTAGCAGTGGTAAGGTGTTGGGACTGCTGTTGGGACAGCTTTACGTAGGCCCTAAGTTTGTGGGCACCATTTGTTACTGTTATTGTGCAATTAATGTGTTGTGTAGTGGCTTTGCTGGCAAGTATTTAATTTTTTTGCCCCACCAAGAATTACATGCTAAAATCACCAATGATCCTGTATTTTTTCTGACAGGATAAAGTTTGAAAACCAGCTCCAGCAGCAGATAGAAGAGCATAAGCACATTTATGAGTGAGTTTGTTTGCTTATACCTGTTTGAAATCTATAAATCCAATAGAACTGAATAGCTGTTAAAGTAAATGGCAATGACTCTACCTAGCCTGCCAATAGACTTAGAGAGCATCCACCATATTGCTTTTATCTATCCAGTCTCTCCAGATCTGTGAATACTAAATGTTGTCTCTTCGCTCCAGAGCCCAGACAGACTGTCTGCTGAAATAGAGAGGATAGAAAACACCAAGTCTCAGCTGTTGAAGGCTGGTTTGAACCTCTACACATGATGACTGTAGTGTACTGTAGACTTTAACATGGGGCTAGTGCACCATCGGGTGTGCAACTATGATGTATCTGTGCTTGATATGAGTGTGTGCATGCGTGTGTTTATAGAACAGCTGAAGTTGTCTCAGCTCTGCTATCTAGAGGAGGAGCTGGATGAGGCCAAGAGACAGAGACAGAGACAACAGACACACACAGACTAAACCCTGGAACTTCACACTAATAGTGGCCACAGTGTAAATCAAAGTTACAGATGCTCCCATGCTCAGCAAATTGGTGAACGTTTTGGGATTGTTCCTATTTTAAATGTATTTCAATTAAATTATTTAACTAGGCAATTGTCCTTCTGCCCTTGATATTGTGTATTGTATTCCTCTGTTTGGAATTGTGGTTCTGGATGAATTGTACATATTATTTGATTTTCTTATTCAGGCTTTATTTAAAGGAAGCGGATATTCGACTGGCAGAAGACAAATGCAAGATTTGGCATAGGTGTCAAAATGAATGAAGGTTAGGTGTAGTTTCAGTGAGGTTAGGTGTAGTTTCAGTGAGGTTAGGTGTAGTTTCAGTGAGGTTAGGGTTAGGGAAAGGCATAATAGACATTAAAATGGAGTTAGCATAGGCTTCTGCTGGTCAAATATACAGTATACTGTATATACACGGCCAATGGCTGGGATGAGAAGAACTACGTCCCTTATAAAGAGCTCAAGGATCTTTCCTGGTTAAAGGTTAAATAAATACCACTGTGTATGTGTGTCCTCTGGCTTGTGAGCAACCTTTACATGCATTACACTGTAACAATCTGTAATTATGTTAATTATAGCAT
This sequence comes from Oncorhynchus nerka, assembly GCF_034236695.1. NCBI lineage: Eukaryota > Metazoa > Chordata > Actinopteri > Salmoniformes > Salmonidae > Oncorhynchus > Oncorhynchus nerka. The sequence continues at coordinate 76,865,204 of NC_088399.1, forward strand.
CAGCACCATTCCACCTGAAGTTGTATGTACTAATGCTGTAGAACCTGTTGACGGTGGGAGGGAGCTGAGAGACACACACACACCGAGCTGAGGCCATGGCTGCATGCTCCTCTCTGAGGTCTGTTGAACCTGAGAACTTGTCAGTCTCTTTCGCAAGGTTCAGATTTCATCCCTCTAGTATTATGTCACATATTGGTGGAGTCATACCTACAGTAACTTATTTTTCTGGTTCCTTCATTCTGGTGTGTGTGTCACAATATATTATCATGAAGGTACACACCACAACTCTACAGGGACGGTTATCTAAGGCCAACTCAGAGGTACCTAACACAGTGTGTCATGTGTTAGTTGTTTAACTAACACATATGTAATTTATGATTACAGGTACTCAAACAACCACAGACATACAGGGAAAACCACACACACACTGCTGACATGGCATGTTACTGCGTACCTTTACTCACCAAATCAAATCAAATCAAATCTTATTTGTCACATACACATGGTTAGCAGATGTTAATGCGAGTGTAGCGAAATGCTTGTGCTTCTAGTTCCGACAATGCAGTGATAACCAACAAGTAATCTAACTAACAATTCCAAAACTACTGTCTTATACACAGTGTAAGGGGATAAAGACTATGTACATAAGGATATATGAATGAGTGATGGTACAGAGCAGCATACAGTAGATGGTATCGAGTACAGTATATACATATGAGATGAGTATGTAGACAAAGTAAACAAAGTGGCATAGTTAAAGTGGCTAGTGATACATGTATTACATAAGGATGCAGTCGATGATGTAGAGTACAGTATATACGTATGCATATGAGATGAATAATGTAGGGTAAGTAACATTATATAAGGTAGCATTGTTTAAAGTGGCTAGTGATATATTTACATCATTTCCCATCAATTCCCATTATTAAAGTGGCTGGAGTTGGGTCAGTGTCAATGACAGTGTGTTGGCAGCAGCCACTCAATGTTAGTGGTGGCTGTTTAACAGTCTGATGGCCTTGAGATAGAAGCTGTTTTTCAGTCTCTCGGTCCCAGCTTTGATGCACCTGTACTGACCTCGCCTTCTGGATGATAGCGGGGTGAACAGGCAGTGGTTCGGGTGGTTGATGTCCTTGATGATCTTTATGGCCTTCCTGTAACATCGGGTGGTGTAGGTGTCCTGGAGGGCAGGTAGTTTGCCCCGGTGATGCGTTGTGCAGACCTCACTACCCTCTGGAGAGCCTTACGGTTGAGGGCGGAGCAGTTGCCGTACCAGGCGGTGATACAGCCCGCCGGGATGCTCTCGATTGTGCATCTGTAGAAGTTTGTGAGTGCTTTTGGTGACAAGCCGAATTTCTTCAGCCTCCTGAGGTTGAAGAGGCGCTGCTGCGCCTTCTTCACGACGCTGTCAGTGTGAGTGGACCAATTCAGTTTGTCTGTGATGTGTATGCCGAGGAACTTAAAACTTGCTACCCTCTCCACTACTGTTCCATCGATGTGGATAGGGGGGTGTTCCCTCTGCTGTTTCCTGAAGTCCACAATCATCTCCTTAGTTTTGTTGACGTTGAGTGTGAGGTTATTTTCCTGACACCACACTCCGAGGGCCCTCACCTCCTCCCTGTAGGCCGTCGCGTCGTTGTTGGTAATCAAGCCTACCACTGTTGTGTCGTCCGCAAACTTGATGATTGAGTTGGAGGCGTGGGTGAACAGGGAGTACAGGAGAGGGCTCAGAACGCACCCTTGTGGGGCCCCCGTGTTGAGGATCAGCGGGGAGGAGATGTTGTTGCCTACCCTCACCACCTGGGGGGCGGCCCGTCAGGAAGTCCAGTACCCAGTTGCACAGGGCGGGGTCGAGACCCAGGGTCTCGAGCTTGATGACGAGCTTGGAGGGTACTATGGTGTTGAATGCCGAGCTGTAGTCGATGAACAGCATTCTCACATAGGTATTCCTCTTATCCAGGTGGGTTAGGGCAGTGTGCAGTGTGGTTGAGATTGCATCGTCTGTGGACCTATTTGGGCGGTAAGCAAATTGGAGTGGGTCTAGGGTGTCAGGTAGGGTGGAGGTGATATGGTCCTTGACTAGTCTCTCAAAGCACTTCATGATGACGGAAGTGAGTGCTACGGGGCGGTAGTCGTTTAGCTCAGTTACCTTAGCTTTCTTGGGAACAGGAACAATGGTGGCCCTCTTGAAGCATGTGGGAACAGCAGACTGGTATAGGGATTGATTGAATATGTCCGTAAACACACCGGCCAGCTGGTCTGCGCATGCTCTGAGGGCGCGGCTGGGGATGCCGTCTGGGCCTGCAGCCTTGCGAGGGTTAACACGTTTAAATGTCTTACTCACCTCGGCTGCAGTGAAGGAGAGACCGCATGTTTTCGTTGCAGGCCGTGTCAGTGGCACTGTATTGTCCTCAAAGCGGGCAAAAAAGTTATTTAGTCTGCCTGGGAGCAAGACATCCTGGTCCGTGACTGGGCTGGGTTTCTTCTTGTAGTTTGATTGACTGTAGACCCTGCCACATGCCTCTTGTGTCTGAGCCATTGAATTGAGATTCTACTTTGTCTCTGTACTGACGCTTAGCTTGTTTAATAGCCTTGCGGAGGGAATAGCTGCACTGTTTGTATTCGGTCATGTTGCCAGACACCTTGCCCTGATTAAAAGCAGTGGTTCGCGCTTTCAGTTTCACGCGAATGCTGCCATCAATCCACGGTTTCTGGTTAGGGAATGTTTTTATCGTTGCTATGGGAACAACATCTTCAACGCACGTTCTAATGAACTCGCACACCGAATCAGCGTATTCGTCAATATTTTTATCTGACGCAATACGAAACATGTCCCAGTCCACGTGATGGAAGCAGTCTTGGAGTGTGGAGTCAGCTTGGTCTGACCAGCGTTGGACAGACCTCAGCGTGGGAGCCTCTTGTTTAAGTTTCTGCCTGTAGGCAGGGATCAACAAAATGGAGTCGTGGTCAGCTTTTCCGAAAGGGGGGCGGGGCAGGGCCTTATATGCGTCGCGGAAGTTAGAGTAACAATGTTCCAAGGTTTTACCACCCCTGGTTGCGCAATCGATATGCTGATAAAATTTAGGGAGTCTTGTTTTCAGATTAGCTTTGTTAAAATCCCCAGCTACAATGAATGCAGCCTCCGGATAAATGGTTTCCAGTTTGCAAAGAGTTAAATAAAGTTCGTTCAGAGCCATCGATGTGTCTGCTTGGGGGGGGATATATACGGCTGTGATTATAATCGAAGAGAATTCTCTTGGAAGATAATGCGGTCTACATTTGATTGTGAGGAATTCTAAATCAGGTGAACAGAAGGATTTGAGTTCCTGTATGTTTCCTTCGTCACACCATGTCTCGTTAGTCATGAGGCATACGCCCCCGCCACTCTTCTTACCAGAAATATGTTGGTTTCTGTCCGCGCGATGCGTGGAGAAACCCGTTGGCTGCACCGCATCGGATAGCGTCTTCCCAGTAAGCCATGTTTCCGTGAAGCAAAGAACGTTACAGTCTCTGATGTCCCTCTGGAATGCTACCCTTGCTCGGATTTCATCAACTTTGTTGTCAAGAGACTGCACATTGGCAAGAAGAATGCTGGGGAGTGGTGCGCGATGTGCCCTTGTCCGAAGTCTGACCAGAAGACCGCTACGTTTCCCTCTTTTCGGAGTCGTTTTCTTGGGTCAAAGGGATGACCTTCCAGCATTTCAGCTCCACTATGTGTGTGTGTTTGTGTGACTTCAGTGCATTTTGGCTGCAGTGAGTCACCTGAAACGCAGGTGTGACATTATTTGAGGGTAGGTAGCAACACATCAGCCACACTGATCCTCAACACTGGAGCCCCCCAGGGGTGCGTGCTCAGTCCCCTCCTGTACTCCCTGTTCACCCACAACTGCATGGCCAGGCACGACTCCAACACCATCATTAAGTTTGCAGACGACACAACAGTGGTAGGCCTGATCACCGACAACGACGAGACGGAGGTCAGTGACCTGTCCGGGTGGTGCCAGAATAACAACCTCTCCCTCAACGTAACCAAGACTAAGGAGATGATTGTGGACTACAGGAAAAGGAGGACCGAGCACAACCCCATTCTCATCGACGGGGCTGTAGTAGAGCAGGTTGAGGGCTTCAAGTTCCTTGGTGTCCACATCACCAACAAACTAGAAGGGTCCAAAGACACCGAGACAGTCGAAGAGGGCACGACAAAGCCTATTCCCCCTCAGGAAACTAAAAGGATTTGGCATGGGTCCTGTGATCCTCAAAAGGTTCTACAGCTGCAACATCGAGAACTGGTTGCATCACTGCCTGGTACGACAATTGCTCAGCCTCCGACCGCAAGGCATTACAGAGGGTAGTGCGTACGGCCCAGTACATCACTGGGGCTAAGCTGCCTGCCATCCAGGACCTCTACACCAGGCGATGTCAGAGGAAGGCCCAAAAAATTGTCAAAGACCCCAGCCACCCCAGTCATTGACTGTTCTCTCTACTACTGCATGGCAAGCGTTACCGGAGTGCTAAGTCAAGGACAAAAAGGCTTCTCAACAGTTTTTACCCCCAAGCCATGAGACTCCTGAACAGGTAATCAAATGGCTACCCAGACTATTTGCATTGTGTGCCCCCCCCAACCCCTCTTTTATGCTGCTGCTACTCTGTTTATTATATATGCATAGTCACTTTAACTATACATTTATGTACAAATGTACATACTACCTCAATAGGCCCGACCAACCAGTGCTCCTGCACATTGGCTAACCGGGTTATCTGCATTGTCCTACCAACCACCACCCACCAACCCCTCTTTACGCTACTGCTACTCTCTGTTCATCATATATGCATAGTCACTTTAACCATATCTACATGTACATACTACCTCAATAAGCCTGACTAACCGGTGTCTGTATGTAGCCTTTCTACTGTATCTAGCCTCGCTACTGTTTTTCAGTCTTTTTCCCTGTTGTTTAATTTCTTTACCTACCTATTGTTCACCTAACACCTTTTTTTGCACTATTGGTTAGAGCCTGTAAGTAAGCATTTCACTGTAAGGTCCACTACACCTGTTGTATTCGGCGCACGTGACAAATAAACTTTGATTTGATTTACAGCATGGAAAAAGCATTTTGGAAAGCTTACTAGACATTTTCACGTGTTTCATTTTCTCAGTGTGTGTAGGTGGATGTGAGTGTACTCTGTGTCTATGTTCATTGGAGGAGGATCTAAACCAACACCTAACCTCCCTTCCAAACCCCAGTGTCTCTAGAGTTGAGACTTGAAGTTGAGAGAGAAAGCAATAGGCTAATGCTGTTGCCGACAGGATTTCTCAGACTCCTGATCCATTCTCTCTGAGTCCCAGCTTACTGTCCAGTTCCAAGTGTGTTGGTCCATGCCAGGTTTTATCTGCTGTCCAGAGTCAGGCCCAGACCTGTGGTTCTGCTCTATGGCTAGGAGGTGAGTCAGAGAGAGGGGTGACGATGGGGGAGAGAGAGAGGAGCTGGGTGTGGTCCTGAAGCCCGTGGCACATTCCTAGAAGAGACCACACCCTCAATCGCACCTCCAACACACTCACATTTCCAGCTGCTAATTTAGCTAAAAAATGCTCAGGTGAACAACATACACACACTAAGTCTAAGACATTCTCAATCATACACACGTATGGTTATACACTCACACGGTATACAAATTCACTTTCATGGAGTGTTGTTATCACAGCCAGGTCACCTGTGATACAAGTCAGTATTTGACTTCCACCTATGTCTGAGGTCGTCGGGAGAATACGTGGAAACCGGCCACTAGGGGCAACAGTGAGCACTGTTATCTTCAAGTAGGTTTTGGCGATGTGGATGGCAGAGGGCATCTGCCTCTGATTCCAAAGGTTGCCAGAATCCAGCGATAGAAAGTTGTTTTTGAGATTTTTGTTTTAAGCCTATCCCAAACCGTAACACTTACCTTAACCAATAGGAGTTAATGCCTAAACTTAACCTTAAACACTTAGAAATTTGACGTTTGGAACAACTTAGAAATTTGACGTTTCAGAAACATAGATGAACGTGAGACTAGTTGTGTTATCATACACACCAGGGAGAAGTAGATTTGCTTATCTCGGTCTAGATCAGGTGTGTGCATGTAGTGTGTGTGTGTGTAACACAGGGCAGGGTGCACCAAAGTACGTGGGCAGAGATCCACAATCGTGAGACACACCCTGCGCCGAACAAGTGTGTGTGTGTGTGTGCTGCAGGATATCAGGGGAGTAGGGTGGAGCTGATCTGACAGAACAAAAGACAGCTCACGTCAAACACACACACACACAAACTCAGTGCCCCTTAGTGTAGATATGGGAAACATGAATTTTGTTAGTTAGTTGTCAACTAACCTGAAATCAACTAAAAATGTCACCATGTCATTGGATTTAGGTTAAAAGTTGGGTGAAAAAACAACAAAATTCCCTTTATGTTGATGACTTAAAAACAAAATCCAATCAGTTTTCCACTTTGATTCAACATCATCAGATTGCATTTTTTGTTGTTGAAATGACATGGAAGCAGTTTTGCCCAGTGGTATTGTACTGGGCAGGACAAACAGAACAAGTGCAACTTGATGGGTTAGAGTGACCTACTGGTAGACATGGACAACTTTGCTATGTTAACACTATGCAGCTGAATCAGCATGAAGGATGGCAAAGTCATGAAGAAACAAGAGCTCTATCTCTCAGACTTCCCTGTCCGCAGTTAAAAGGAGAGAGAGAGAGGGGAGGGGGACATAAAGAAAAGGAGAGAACGAGGGAGAGGAAAGAAAAAAAATAGGGGAGAAGGAGAGAGAGGGGTGCACACTGGGTAATAAGCACACAACTGTCTGAAGCACAAACCATGCTACAGCTCACTGGTGGAGAGAGAGAGCGCAACAGAGAGCGACAGAGAGAGGGGGGAGGTGGTAATAGCAAAGATAGTACAGTATTAAGATAGGCAGAAACTGCTTCTCCAATGGATATTCCAGAAAACGTTTGTAGGCGATGTCATGACGACGTTGGCTAGCTATGCTCGTGCGCAGAAACACGTCATCGTGTGTAGCCTCACGCCGAACTGCGCACGTGCAGGCCGTCAAAACAATATAAAGTTGTTTTTCAGGAAAATGAAAACGTGTCAGTGTCACTTTAAGATCATGTTCAACGATTTAAGACATTGGCTCGAATATAGGTTGTGCCTTTAGATTTCGAGAAAATTAAGAACTAAGGAAGACATTTTCACTTCTCTCATTGACTTCTAAAAACCCAAACCCCTACCTGGTATGCTTGGTCGGTTTAGCGCGCGTTCCCGGAAGTCTTGCGATGTTGTGGCTCTGGTTTTAGAAACTCTGTGGTAACAGTTTTTGAAATATGCCACCAGTCAACTTCCAATAGTTTTCAACTGTCAGCTTTAACAGCAGTGATAATAGGAGGAGTTGGGAGGGAGGGAGTGAGTTAGTCAACTTCTTCCCTGCTTTATCTCCCCGCGGTGTGGAAGAGCGCGGGCAAAGAGGTAGGTTTTAGCAGACGCAGACAGGTCGAACTTGAGTAGTGTGGAGTTCCTGGGCGTTTTGATCGGATAGGGTGGAGTCCCAACGGGAGAAAGGAATGTAATACACAGACGAGCCGAGGAACACTAGTGGCAGTACCGCGGAAGGGATATACGGCCATACACCGTGGTTCTAGCAAAAAAAGACAAGGTAGTCTACAGGTTGATGCCCACTTGAGGGTAAGAGACTGAATCATTATGTCCATAACAACTCTCTCTGAAAAAGGTAAATCTATCCAAGTGATAATCTATCCAGGTGATCTCTCCGTGCCTTCTATAAATTAGCCTATTGCAATAATCTCTATGTAACTCAGTGTATGTAGCCTATACTATAACAAGAGAATGAAATAGCACTTTGAACCTTGAAGCAGTCAAATGTTACCAGTAGTTCTGTAGCCTACAGTACCTATCGCGATCACTGTTGGATTAGGCTTCTCTAGTAATAACTATGCAATAACGTCTGGTTTCATTGAAAGCTGCCAACCAATATAAACTCTGCTAGACTTGCTTGGCAGTCTTCAATTAATTTACATAAATGCACATACACACAAAGAAACTTATGTATTACAGTAGCCCTCTATTATAACCTACATATTGTTGTGCATAAACAGGACAATATGTTGTATGTCGTGTTATCTAATAATATAGACTGCATAGTTGGACTAAAGTCGATTGATAATCAAAGTCCTATGTCTTGTAAATTACCATACAGAAGGTATGTGTGTGTGTATGCTGAGTACAGATGTTCTGCTTTGTATCTGACTGAGACTTTGGTCCATGTCAGATAATAGGTCTACTTTAGCCTTCCTGTATGTCAGCCTACTACTTTCCCTGTGTGTGTGTTTGTGTGTGTGTTTACTACTGCTTCGGCTTTTGCCCAGGGGGCCAACCTTTTAGGGCGCAGGTGGTAGTGTACAAGTTAACAAACAGATCACCGACCATTTAGAATCCCACAATGCCAAACAACTCTCCTTCCGTGGCCTCCAACTGCTCTTAAATGCAAGTCAAACTAAATGCATGCTCTTCAACCGATCGCTGCCCGCACCTGCCCGCCCGCCCGTTCAGCATCACTACTATGGACTGTTCTGACTTAGAATGTGTGGACAACTACAAATAACTAGGTGTCTGATTAGACTGTAAACTCGCCTTCCAGACTCACATTAAGCATCTCCAATCCAAAATTAAATCTAGAATCGGCTTCATATTTCGCAAAACAAAGCATGCTTCACTCATGCTGCCAAACATATCCTTGTAAAACTGACTATCCTACCGATCCTTGACTTTGGCGATGTAATTTACAAAACAGCCTCTAACACTCTACTCAGCAAATTGGATGCAGTCTATCACAGTGCCATCCGTTTTGTCACCAAAGCCCCACATACTACCCACCACTGCGACCTGTATGCTCTCGTTGGCTGGCCCTCGCTTCATATTCATCGCCAAACCCACTGGCTCCAGGTCATCTATAAGTCTTTGCTAGGTAAAGTCCCGCCTTATCTCAGCTCACTGGTCACCATAGCAGCACCCACCAGTAGCACGCGCTCCAGCAGGTATATTTCACTGGTGACCCCCAAAGCCAATTACTCCTTCGGCCGCCTTTCCTTCCAGTTCTCTGCTGCCAATGACTGGAACAAACTACAAACATCACTGACGCTGGAGACTCATATCTCCCTCACTAGCTTTAAGCACCAGCTGTCAGAGCAGCTCACAGATCACTGCACCTGTACATAGCCCATCTGTAAATAGCCCATCAAACAACCTCATCCCCATACTGTTATTTATTTTATTTATTTTGCTCCTTTGCACCCCAGTGTCTCTACTTGCATACTCATCTTCTGCACATCAATCACTCTAGTGTTTAATTGCTATATTGTAATTATTTCGCCACTATGGTCTATTTATTGCCTTACCTCCCTAATCCTACCTTATTTGCACACACTGTATATATACTTTTTCTATTGTATTATTGACTGTATGTTTGTTTATTCCACGTGTAACTCTGTGTTGTTTGTGTCGCTTTGCTTTATCTTGGCCAGGTCGCAGTTGTAAATGAGAACTTGTTCTCAACTAGCCTACCTGGTTAAATAAAGGTGAAATAAAAACAAAAAACTTGCCCCACAAGCATAGAGTTGCTGGTTCAAACCTCGCTTCAGCAGACTGCTCCCCCTCAGTCGCTTCAATATATGTATGTATGTGCTTTGGCCTCTGAATCATAACTTCTATACCATACAACATTAACTCTAGAATATGTACAACCTACACACTTGTAAACTTAATGACCAACCTTCACATCTAAGTTTTCAGTCTTTATATTACAAAATAGTAGATTTGCAGATTGGAATAGCACATTTGTTTGTGTGTGTGTGTGTGTTCATGTTTTCCTGTTAGACCATTATGCTGTCATGGCTGCACCCTTTGTTTGCATTGTCTTAATAAGGGTCAATGTCTATCCGTGTGCGTTCTCGTGCTTACGACAATTCATTCTATCCCTTTGTGTACTTATAGTATCTGACCTTGAGTCATTGTACTGTATGTGGTGCTGTTGTCTTTTCAGTCAGACAGTGATGATATCCTGATGATACAGGACAGGTAGATGTACTTCTGTCTGTGTCTCAAATTACACTCTAATTCCCTATGAAGTGCACTACTTTTTGACAGAGCCCTATGTGAATTACGCTTGGGAATAGGGTGTCATTTCAGATCTGCCCGTGTGAGTGCCAGTGATGATATAGAGAAGGACAGGTACCCTTCCCCCTTCTCTCTCTCTCGCCCTGTACTATTCTCACTGACCTATTTAAACGACTAACTGTAGAATCCACCTGAATCGGTATGCAGGATCAATCTGTGTGTTTGTTTAGTGAGGCGTGTTCGTGTGTGTGTGTGTGTGTGTGTGTGTGTAATCGTACAGGTTCTGTCTCCTCACGCTGTGTTCACCCAATTCAAATATTTTTTCTACTAATTTGTCTTTTGACCAATCACATCAATATTTTTCATAATTTGTAAGTCGCTCTGGATAAGAGCGTCTGCTAAATGACTTAAATGTAAATGTAAATGATAGCGGATCTGATTGGTCTACCTCTGTTTGCACAGGCAGTCCAATTCATATATTTTCTGCACCAATTGGTCTTTTAACCGATCACATAAGATATTTTCACGTCAGATCTTTTGCAGAGGTGATCTGATTCGTCAAAAGAACAATTAGTGCAGAAAATATCAGAATTGGGCTGCCTGTGTAAACACAGCCTCAGTTACTTGTTCACGTGTTGAGACAGAGACAAATGTTCCCTCTGCCTCTCTCTTTAATTCCCTCTCTATCCCTCACTCCCTATCATGCTCCCTCCCTCTATCTCTATCAATCCTCCTCTCTCTTTTTCTTTCTCCTGCCTTTTCTCCCTTGCTCCCTCTATCATTCCCTCTCCCTCCCCCTCTTGCTCCCTCTATCATTCCCTCCCCCTCTTGCCCCCTCTATCATTCCCTCTCCCTCCCCCTCTTGCCCCCTCTATCATTCCCTCTCCCTCCCCTCTTGCCCCCTCTATCATTCCCTCTCCCTCCCCCTCTTGCTCTCTCTATTTTCCTCTGTCCCCCTCTCTCCCGAAGTTCACACAGGAATGCTGGGAATGACTGGTCGGAACATTGAATGAACAAGCATGGGTTCGGCAACTCTGAGTCAGACAGTGATGATAGATATAACTATATAGCCTGGAGTGGAGGTTTGGTTCTTAAATCCTCCTGAAGTGGTTTATGGCTTCAAACCCATTCTGTTTGCTGCCTTTAAAACAGTCCTGCCCTTTTCTGAGAAACACATAACAAACACACGCGCGCATGCACACGCAGACACACACACACACACGCGCACACACACACACAGTTCCTGTCATTAATCCTGTGTCACCACTTGAGGTAAAAAGTTGTTGTTGCCACAACACAAACAAATAGATGTTCCGTGTGTGAATGTTTCTTGTTAGACAGGTACATCAGACACTGTCAGCACTGGATGTTGTCATTCCTCTGTCTGTAAACCAATCAGTGTGCCCCTTGTTCCAGTAAAACAGCACGTGATTGGCTTAACCCAATCTCAACCCAATGAGCACACGCGTACACACAAACACACACACACAGACAGCTTGTGGAAGATATCTCAGGTGTAGTGTTTGTTGTGTAATTTCTACCTGCCTTCAGGTCAGGTTGAGTAACCCCACCTGTACAGTTACTCTCTCACTCTGATCTAACAACTTACCTCAGACTCAGAGGATAGGTTAGTGCAGGTCTTAACCAAATATGACAAAGACATCCTGTGATTTGAGAGTAGGACTATTTAATGCCTTGAGGTAATGTTATCCTTGGAGCACAGACTCATGCAGGCTAGGCCTGTGGGTAGCGTTAGCCAACAGACAGTCACTGTGCAGGATGTAGCATGTTAGCCGTAGGCTAGCAGTCTTGATTAGCAGGCGAGTCACAGTGCTGCTGCTGAGTAAACTACAGCCAGCTTTTGATCCAGTGGGCAGGGCTATAACTATAACTGGTTACTATGGTTACCTATAGCTCTAGGTGTGTGTGGAAGTTTACAAAACACATGCACACTCATCAGACAGCTAATCACCACACTATAGGCTACAAAACAACCCATCCACTCAACCACACACCCAGATGCACACCCACATTTTAATAGACACTCTTATCCAGAGCGACTTACACCTCCACCATCTCGCATCTTCTTTGGAGGACAAAGGTGTTTTGTTACATAAACATTTTACACACATTTTACATACAGTACCAGTCAAAAGTTTGGACACACCTACTCATTCAAGGGTTTTTCTTTATTTGTACTATTTCCTACATTGTAGAATAATAGTGAAAACATCAAAACTATGAAATAACACATATGGAATCATGTAGTAACCAAAAAGTGTTCAACAAATCAAAATATATTTTAGATGCTAGATTATTCAAATAGCCACCCTTTGCCTTGATGACAGCTTTGCACACTCTTGGCATTCTCTCAACCAGCTTCATGAGGAATGCTTTTCCAATAGTCTTGAAGGAGTTCCCACATATGCTGAGCACTTGTTGGCTGCTTTTCCTTCACCTTGCGGTCCGACTCATCTCAAAACATCTCAATTGGGTTGAAGTGATTGTGGAGGCCAGGTCATCTGATGCAGCACTCCATCACTCTCCTTCTTTGTTAAATAGTCCTTACACAGCCTGGAGGTGTGTTTTGAGTCATTGTCCTGTTGAAAAACAAATGATATTCCCACTAAGTGCAAACCAGATGGGATGGCATGTCACTGCAGAATGCTGTGGTAGCCATGCTGGTTAAGTGTGCCTTTAATTCTAAATATATCACAGACAGTGTCACCAGATTTGGACTCATCAGACAAAAGGACATATTTCCACCTGTCTAATGTCAATTGCTCTTGTTTCTTGGCCCAAGCAAGTCTCTTCTTATTATTGGTGTCCATTAGTAGTGGTTTCTTTGCAGGTCAGGGCGTTGTGATGGCCACTCCAATACTTTGACTTTGTTGTCCTTAAGCCATTTTGCCACAACTTTGGAAGTATGCTTGGGGTCATAGTCCATTTGGAAGACCCATTTGCAACCAAGATTTAACTTCTGATGTCTGATGTCTTGAGATGTTGCTTCAATATATCCACATACTTTTTCTTCCTCATGAAGCCATCTATTTTGTGAAGTGCACCAGTCCCTCCTTCAGCAAAGCACCCCCACAACATGATGCTGCCACCTCCGTGCTTCAAGGTTGGGATGCTGTTCTTCGGCTTGCAAGCCTCCCCCTTTTTCCTCCAAACATAACGATGGTCATTATGGCCAAATTCTATTTTTGCTTCATCAGACCAGAGGACATTTCTCCAAAAAGTACAATCTTTGTCCCCATATGCAGTTGCAAACCATAGTCTGCCTTTTTTATGGCGGTTTTGGAGCAGTAGCTTCTTCCTTGCTGAGCGGCCTTTCAGGTTATGTCGATATAGGACTCGTTTTACTGTGGATATAGATACTTTTGTACCTGTTTCCTCCAGCATCTTCACAAGGTCCTTTGCTGTTGTTCTGGGATTGATTTGCACTTTTCGCACCAAAGTAAATTCATCTCTAGGAGACAGAACGTGTCTCCTTCCTGAGCAGTAGGACAGCTGCGTGGTCCCATGGTGTTTATACTTGCGTACTATTGAAATTGCTCCCAAGGATGAACAAGACTTGTGGAGGTCTACAAATATATATATTTTTTAGATCTTGGCTGATTTCTTTAGATTTTTCCATGATGTCAAGCAAAGAGGCACTGAGTTTGAAGGTAGGCCTTGAAATACATCCACAGGTACACCTCCAAATTATGTCAATTAGCCTATCAGAAGCTTCTAAAACCATGACATCATTTTCTGGAATTTTCCAAGCTGTTTAAAGGCACAGTCAACTTAGTGTTTGTAAACTTCTGACCCACTGGAATTGTGATACAGTGAATTATTATTATTTTAATTTTTTTTATATATATATATTTTTTACCCCTTTTTCATGGTGTCCAATTGTTGTAGTAGCTACTATCTTGTCTCATCACTACAACTCCCGTACGGGCTCGGGAGAGACGAAGGTTGAAAGTCATGCGTCCTCCGATACACAACCCAACCTAGCCGCACTGCTTCTTAACACAGCGCGCATCCAACCCGGAAGCCAGCCGCACCAATGTGTCAGAGGAAACACCGTGCAATCTCCATAGACAAACATTGGCAGTAGAATGGTCTTACTGAAGTGCTCAGTGACGTCAACGTGACACCGTCATAGGATGCCACCTTTCCAACAAGTCAGTTCTGCCTAGCTGGAGTTGCCCTGGTCAAATGTAAGTGATGTTATTGTGAAGTGGAAACGTCTAGGAGCAACAACGGCTTAGCCACAAAGTGGTAGGCCGCACAAGCTTTTAGAACAGGACCGGCGAGTGCTAAAGAACATAGCGTGTATAAATTGTCTGTCCTGGGTTGTAACACTCACTACCTAGTTAAAAACTGCCTCTGGAAGGAATGTCAACACAAGAACTGTTCGTCGGGAGCTTCATGAAATGGGTTTCCATGGCCAAGCAGCCGCACACAAGCCTAAGTTCGCCATGCGCAATGCCAAGTGTCGGCTGAAGTGGTGTAAAGCTTGCCACCATTAGACTCTGGAGCAGTGGAAAGGCATTATGTGGAGTGATGAATCACGCTTCACCAACTGGCAGTACGAAGGACAAATTTGGGTTTGGCGGATGCCAGGAAAACGCTATTTGCCAACTGTAAAGTTTGGTGGAGGGGGAATAATGGTCTGGGGCTGTTTTTCATGGTTTGGGCTAGGCCCCTTAGTTCCAGTGAAGGGAAATCTTAACACTACAGCATACAATGCCATTCTAGACGATTCTGTGCTTCCAACTTTGTGGCAACAGTTTGGGTAAGGCCCTTTCCTATTTCAACATGAACAGGCCCTCAAGGCACAAAGCAAGGTCCATACAGAAATGTTTTTTGAAGAAATTGACTGGCCTGCACACAGCCCTGACCTCAACCCCATCAAACATTTTTGGGATGAATTTGAACATCGACTGCGAGCCAGGCCTAATCGCACAACATCAGTGCCCGACCTAACTAATGGTCTTGTGGCTGAATGAAAGCAAGTCCCTACAGGAATGTTCCAACATCTAGTGGAAAGCCTTCCCAGAAGTGTGGAGGCAGTTATACGAACAAAGGTAGGACCAACGTCATATTAATGCCCTTGATTTTGGAATGAGATGTGCGACGAGGCGGTGTCCACATACTTTTGTCATGTAGTGTATATACAGTATATACACACACAATCTTTTGGATAGTTAGTACTTGGACATCTATATATTGTTTTCAGTAATAACTATTACCGGTAATAAGCATTTTAAACCCAGCCCTCTGCTTCCCTCAGCCCATCCCACCTATCTCTGTAGACCACCCCTTTTTGATTTCCACGCACCATATATTTTAACTGTGCTGTCTCACATGAACTTTGAACTTATCCAATTGCATAGTATCCACAGATTGTACGTTAAAGATAAATATTTTTCCTAAGAGTATTATTATAATGTTGATAGATTTACTATGGCTTTCCAAATCACCCAACACTGCTATTTGTAGGGTTAACACACATTCACACCCACGTATTTTACACTCTTATCCAGAGCAACTTACAGTAGTGAGTTCACACATTTTTTGTATTGGTTCCCCATGGGAACCGAACCCACAGCTCTGGCATTGCAAGCGCCATGTTCTACCAATTGAGCAACACAGTCAGTCTGTCAAGCCTACAGGCTAATAAGTCAGTCACAGGCTGCAGGTTTTCATGGTGATGTGAGCAAACGGGTAAAAACACTTCCTGTCTAGTTGACATGTTCAGACTCATGTTCAGATCATACCCAGTAAATGCCTCCCTATATAGTGTGCAGTATAAGGAATATGGTGTAATTTCAGATATGCCCAGTCTCCATATACCATGTACTGTTTCAGCATGTGGAACACTCTTAGCAGTGTTTTCAGTTGGTTGATGTGAACAAATAAACATGCAATTGCACTGTAATATGTAACAGCACATGTATTTACCCCAGACAGGCACTGTAAAAAAACAACATCTAGTTGATTTAACAAATTATTATTCAGTAACTGGTTCCACAGCCTTTTAGTTTACTTAACTTTTCGGTCAAGTGTTACTTGAACTTTCTAGTTGGCCCAAACTTGAGAGAACTTAGGTCAGGGACACCCACAAATTCAAGTAGCGCTTTGAATGTTTTCTGCCATTACGAAAACGGGATCAAATGAAGATCCTACATCTGTACCTACAGCCTGACACACCTGTAAGACATGTTTACTCAACACAACTATGGATGAACCTGTCTACACAGATCTCTCTCTCTTTCCTTCTTTCTCTCTTAATCTCTCTCTCTGTATCTCTTTCTGTCTGTCTCTCTTTTTTAATCCCGACCTGATTTAATATTCGATGAATCATCTGTATCATAATGGCATTGCCATGCTAAATATCAGTATTTACTGTCATATTAATAACTACATCCTGTCGTTGTCTGTAATTTCTGTTCAATCTTGTGCATATGTGTTACAGTAAACAGGTGTGTGTTTGTTAATGTAAAGTATGTACTCGTTACACCAGTTGTCAATGACTCAACAATACCTGAATTATGTTGATCGTCTTGATCTAGTCAGCATGTCTACCTGAGTGCACCGTCACTAAGAGTTCTCTCTCTCTCTCTCTCTCTCTCTCTCTCTGTCTGTCTGTATTTCGTATCAGCCTAATTCTGCTCTGCATGCATTATTTGGTGTTTTACGTTGTACCCAGAATATATTTTTGCAGGAATCTGCATGCAGAGTCTCAATTTGGTGTTTGTCCAATTTTGTGAATTCTTGGTTGGTGACCGGACCCCAGACCTCACAACCATCAAGGGCAATGGGGTCTATAACTGATTCAAGTATTTTAGCCAGATACCTAATTGGTATGTCAAAATTTATGTTCCTTTTGATGGCATAGAAGTCTCTTCTTGTCTAGTCTCTCAGCTCATTCACAGCTTTGTGGAAGTTACCTGTGGCACTGATGTTTAGGCCAAGCTATGTATAGTTTTTTTGTGTGCTCATGGGCAACGTTATCTAGATAGAATTTGTATTTGAGGTCCTGGCGACTGGACTTTTTTTGGAACATCATTATTTTTGTCTTACTGAGATTTACTGTCAGGGCCCAGGTCTGACAGAATCTGTGCAGAAGATCTAAGTGCTGCTGTAGGCCCTAGAGTAGACATTTGTAGACAACAGTAGACATTTGACTTCAGATTCTAGTAGGGTGAGGCCGGGTGCTGCAGATTGTTCTAGTGCTCTCTCAAATTCATTGATATATACAGTTGAAGTCGGAAGTTTACATACACCGTAGCCAAATATATTGTTTTTCAAAATTCCCTGTTTTAGGTCAGTTAGGATCACCACTTTATTTTAAGAATGTGAAATCAGAATAATAGTAGAGAGAATTATTTATTTCAGCTTTTATTTCTTTCATCACATTCCCAGTGGGTCAGAAGTTTACATACACTCAATTAGTATTTGGTAGCATTGCCTTTAAATTGTTTAACTTGGGTCAAACGTTTTGGGTAGCCTTCCACAAGCTTCCCACAACAGGTTGGTGAATTTTGGCCATTTCCTCCTGACAGAGCTGATGTAACTTATTCAGGTTTATAGGCCTCCTTGCTCACACACGCTTTTTCAGTTCTGCCCACAAATTTTCTATAGGATTGAGGTCAGGGCATTTAAAAAAAAAAAATGTAAACATTTTTTGTGAATTTTACCCCTTTTCTCCCCAATTTCGTGGTATCCAATTGTTAGTAGTTACTATCTTGTCTCATCACTACAACTCCCGTACGGGCTCGGGAGAGACGAAGGTTGAAAGTCATGCGTCCTCCAATACACAATCCAAACAAGCCGCACTACTTCTTAACACAGCGCACATCCAACCCGGAAGCCAGCCGCACCAATTTGTCGGAGGAAACACTGTGCACCTGGCAACCTTGGTTAGCGTGCACTGCGCCCAGCCCGCCACAGGAGTCGCTGGTGCGCGATGAGACAAGGATATCCCTACCGGCCTAACCCGGACGACGCTAGGCCAATTGTGCGTCGCCTCACGGACCTCCCGGTCACGGCCGGTTACGACAGAGCCGGGGCACAAACCCAGAGTCTCTGGTGGCACAGCTGGCGCTGCAGTACAGCGCCCTTAACTACTGCGCCACCCGGGAGAGGTCAGGGCATTTTGATGGCCAATCCAATACCTTGACTTTGTTGTCCTTAAGCCATTTTGCCACAACTTTGGAAGTATGCTTGGGGTCATTGTCCATTTGGAAGACCCATTTGCGACCAAGCTTTAACTTCCTGACTGATGTCTTGAGATGTTGCTTCAATATATCCACATAATTTTTCTACCTCATGATGCCATCTATTTTGTGAAGTGCACCAGTCCCTCCTGCAGCAAAGCACCCCCACAACATGATGCTGCCACCCCCGTGCTTCACGGTCGGGATGGTGTTCTTCGGCTTGCAAGCCTCCCCCTTTTTCCTTCAAACATAACAATGGTCATTATGGCCAAACAGTTCTATTTTTTTTTCATCAGACCAGAGGACATTTCTCCAAAAAGTACGATCTTTGTCCCCATGTGCAGTGGCAAACCGTAGTCTGTCTTTTTTATGGCGGTTTTGGAGCAGTGGCTTCTTTCTTGCTGAGAGGCCTTTCAAGTTATGTCGATATAGGACTTGTTTTACTGTGGATATAGATACTTTTGTACCTGTGTCCTCCAGCATCTTCACAAGGTCCTTTGCTGTTGTTCTGGGATTGATTTGCACTTTTCGCACAAAGTACATTCATCTCTAGGAGACAGAATGTGTCTCCTTCCTGAGCGATATGACGGCTGCGTGGTCCCATGGTGTTTATACTTGCATACTATTGTTTGTACAGATGAACGTGGTACCTTCAGGCATTTTGAAATTGCTCCCAAGGATGAACCAGACTTGTGGAGGTCTACATTTTTTCCTGGACTCTTTAAAAAAAGAATCCCATGATGTCAAGCAAAGAGGCACTGCTTTTGAAGGCTGGTCTTGAAATACATCCACAGGTACGCCACCAATTGACTCATATGATGTCAATTAGCCTATCAGAATCTTCTAAAGCCATGCCATAATTTTCTGGAATTTTCCATGCTGTTTAAAGGCACAGTGAACTTAGCGTATGTAAACTTTTGACCCACCGGAATTGTGAGACACTGAATTATAAATGAAATAATCTGTCTGTAAACAATTGTTGGAAAAATGACTTGTGTCATGCACAAAGTAGATGTCCAACTTGCTAAAACTATAGTTTGTTAACAAGAATTTTGTGGAGTGGTTGAAAAACTAGTTTTAATGACTCCAACCTAAGTGTATGTATTTTTCCGAATTAAACTGTATGTTGAAAAGGGTGGGGCTAATCAGCATCCCTGTCTCACCCCACGGCCCTTTGGAAAGAAATGTGTGTTTTTTGCCCATTTGAACCACACACTTGTTGTTTGTGTACATGGATTTTATAATGATGTATGTTTTTCCCCCAACACCACTTTCCATCAATTTGTATAGCAGACCCTCATGCCAAATTGAGTCAAAAGCTTTTTTGAAATCAACAAAGCATGAAAATACTTTGCCTTTGTTTTGGTTAGTTTGTTTGTTTGTCAATTAGGGTGTGCAGGGGGAGTACTTGGTCTGTCGTACGGTAATTTGGTAAAAAGACAATTTAACATTTGCTCAGTACATTGTTTTCACTGAGGAAATGTACGAGTCCACTGTTGATGATAATGAAGAGGATTTCCCCAAGGTTGCTGTTGATGCATATTAGTTATTGGGGTCAAATTTGTCTCCACTTTTGTAGATTGGGGTGATCAGTCCTTGCTTCCAAATATTGGGGTTAGATGCCAGAGCTAAGGATGATTTTAAGCCAATTGGAGTTTGTTGTCTGTATATTTCATAATTTCATTGAGGATACCATCAATCAACACCAATGGTCTTTTTGGGTTGGAGGGTTTGTACTTTGTCCTGTAGTTCATTCAATGTAATTGGAGAATACAGTGGGTTCTGGTAGTCTTTAATAGTTGATTCTAAGATTTGTATCATGTATATGTTTTTTCTCTTTATTCTTTGTTATAGGACCAAAACGATTGGAGAAGCGGTTTACTCATACATCTCCATTTTGGATAGATAATTATTCGTGTTGTTTTTTGTTTAGTGTTTTCCAATTTTCCCAGAAGTGGTGAGAGTCTATGGATTCTTCATTTACATTGAGCTGATTTCTGACGTGCTGTTCCTTCTTTTTCCATGGTGTATTTCTGTATTGTTTTTGTGATTCACCATAGTGAAGGCGTAGACTAAGGTTTTCTGGGTCTCTATGTTTTTGGTTGGATATGTTTCTCAATTTCTTTCTTAGGTTTTTGCATTCTTCATCAAAAAATTTGTCATTGTTGTTCATTTTCTTCTGTGTTCTGTTTTCTCATAGTTTTTTGGTAGGTTTCCACACTACATTCCTTCCATCTATAGCATTTTTTTATATTATTCAGTTCCTTTGGCTTTGATGCCTCATGATTGAGTATTGCTCTGTTCAAGTAGACTGTGATTTTGCTGTGATCTGATAGGGGTGTCAGTGGGTTGACTGTGATTGCTCTGAGAGACTCTGGGTTGAGGTCAGTGATAAAGTAGTCTACAGTACTACTGCCAAGAGATGACCTACCATAGGAGTCCCCTCAAAGCCTACCAATGACTATGTACATACTAGAGGTCGACCAATTATTGGAGGACCAAAAAAGACGATAACGATTAATTGGACGATTTTTATTTATTTATTTGTAATAATGACAAGTACAACAATAGTGAATGAACACTTATTTTAACTTAATATGATACATCAATCAAATCTATTTAGCCTCAAGTAAATAATGAAACATGTTCAATTTGGTTTAAATAATGCAAAAACAGAGAAGAAAGTAAAAGTGCAATATGTGCTATGTAAGAAAGCTAACGTTTCAGTTCCTTGCTCAGAACATGAGAACATATGAAAGCTGGTGGTTCCTTTTAACATGAGTCTTCAATATTCCCAGGTAAGAAGTTTTAGGTTGTAGTTATTATAGGACTATTTCCCTCTATACCATTTGTATTTCATTAACCTTTGACTATTAGATCTTCTTATAGGCACTTTAGTATTGCCAGTGTAATAGTATTGCCAGTGTAACAGTATGGCTTCCATCCCTCTCCTCGCTCCTCCCTGGGCTCGAACCAGCAACACAACGACAACGACAACAGCCACCATCGAAGCAGTGTAACCCATGCAGAGCAAGGGGAACAACTACTAGAAGGCTCAGAGCGAGTGAGGTTTGAAACGCTATTAGCGCGCGCTAACTAGCCAGCCATTTCACTTTGGTTACACCAGCCTCATCTCTGGAGTTGATAGGCTTGAAGTCATAAACAGCGCAATGCTTAACGCACAACGAAGAGCTGCTGGCAAAACGCACAAAAGTGCTGTTTGCATGAATGTTTACGCGCCTGCTTCTGCCTACCACCGCTCAGTAAGATACTTAGATACTTGTATGCTTGTATACTCAGTCAGATTAGGACACGCTTGATAATATCTAGTAATATCATCAACCATGTGTAGTTAACTAGTGATTATGATTTATTGTTTTTTATAAGATAAGTTTAATGCTAGCTAGCAACTTACCTTGGCTTACTGCATTCGCGTAACAGGCAGGCTCCTCGTGGGGTGCAACGAGAGAGAGGCAGGTCGTTATTGCGTTGGACTAGTTAACTGTAAGGTTGCAAGATTGGTTCCCCCGAGCTGACATGGTGAAAATCTGTCGTTCTGCCCCTGAACGAAGCAGTTAACCCACCGTTCCTAGGCCGTCATTGAAAATAAGAATGTGTTCTTAACTGACTTGCCTAGTTAAATAAAGGTATAATAAAAAATAAAAAGAATTCGGCAAATCGGCGCCCAAAAATACTGATTTCCGACTGTTATGAAAACTTGAAATCGGCCCTAATTAAACGGCCATTCCGATTAATCGGTGGACCTCTAATACAGACCCAGTGTGCGACAGAGCTGCAGGAGTTGTGACACATTTTTGTTGGTTATGTTGTTGTAGTTGTGCCTAGGGGGGCATATGTGGGAGGGAATGCTTTCGCCCTCTCTCTCTATCTTGCCCTGTGTCTCTCTCACCCTATCTCTATCCTACGACCCATTGCTCTCTTTATAATCTATTTCTCTCTACCTGCCCCTCTCTGGGTACAGCATGGGTTTTTGTGTGCTGCTTTTTGATAGAGAGTGTTATCATAGAGTTTTCCCCAGAGGCGCAACCATTGACACTTCCGGGAATTCGTTGCGAAGCAGACTCGACAGACCAGACCGGAGTTTGCAGGTCAATGGGAGAAGTGAAAAATGTGTCCGTAGTTGTTAATTTTGTCGAAATCTAATGGCAGTAGATTGGAGCCAATGTCTTAAGTAGCTGAACCAGTCATTACTACAACATCGTGAAAGTGACAAACTGGCATGTACATTATTTTTCTCCAAAACAACGGAGTGCCAGCATGCACATGCGCAGTTCAGCGCAACATGACCGTTAGACCTAATGATGTGTTTCTGCACATGCTAGCCAATGTCACCAGGACATCGCCTACAAGTGTGATCAGGGATTTCTATTGGAAAAGCAGTTTTTGCATATCTTCATACTGTACTATCTTTGGTGTTATGTTGGTATACACTAGGCAACATATTGTTTTAGGAAGGGTGTTTGCTCTGTCACATGAATACACAACTTTGTTTAGGGTACTATATCACTATAAGAGGAACCTTACTAAATCAAGTAAAAAATTATGGAAGCTACAATCTATCTGCAAAAAAATAATGTATACATTTTTCTCCGAAAGGTTTGAGTCCCTTCCCCCTAACCCCGACCCCATCATGGCCCACCGGTCCCAGAGTTCGGACATCGGGGACAACCCCCTGGACCCTAACTTCCTGCCCCCCCACTACAGAGAAGAATACCGTCTCGCCATTGATGCTCTGGTGGAGACAGACCTACAGGTACAGGAGGAATGTGTGTGTGTGTGTGTGTGTGTGTGTGTGTGTGTATGTGTTTGTGTGTGAACTCAGTGTGTGTACTCTCTCTCCAGGGCTACTATGAATTTATTCAGAAAGCAGATGTGGTCAACTTTCTCTGTCAACCGGAAATCGAACACATCAAGACCACGATCCAGACACCCAACCAGGCCCCGACCTCGAACGTACCGGAGCTGCCCTATCATGAGGTAGCGTTAATAATGATAATGATTTATGACAGTCTGAGCTACATGAAGGCATCATAGTAAAAATGTGTGTTTTCAGGTGACAGGAGTCTGCAAATGATTTGATTGAGTGATTAATTAATTGATGTCACTAAAATAGAGTATTGTATACTATTGTCAAAACTACCGGTCAAAAGTTTTAGAACACTTACTCATTCAAGGATTTTTCTTTATTTTGACTATTTTCTACATAATAGTGAAGACATCAAAACTATGAAATAACACATGGAATCATCTAGTAACCAAAAAAAGTGTTTAACAAATCAAAAATAAATGTTATATTTGAGATTCTTCAAATAGCCACTGTTTGCCTAGGTGACAGCTATGCACACTCTTGGCATTCTCTCAACCAAAGGGCCGGAAACTTTACTGTAAATTTCCGGAATTAATCTGGAAATTTTCCATTGGAAGTTAAGCCCTGGAATTTGGGGAATTTAGCTTAAATTCATCAATTTTTTTTGCCAATGGCCTCCCGGGTGGCGCAGTGGTTAAGGGCGCTGTACTGCAACGCCAGCTGTGCCACCAGAGACTCTGGGTTCGCGCCCAGGCTCTGTCGTAACCGGCCGCGAATGTGCAACCCTATGAGGTAGTCACCTCGAATGCATTTCAATTAATTTGTGCCCCCGAATGGCACAGCGGTCTAAGGCTCTGCATCTCAGTGCTAGAGGCGTCACTACAGACCCTAGTTTGATCCCGGGCTGTATCACAACCGGCTGTGATCGGGAGTCCCATAGGGTGACGCACAGGTTAGGGGAGAGTTTGGCCAGGGTAGGCCATCATTGTAAATAAGAATTTATTCTTAACTGACTTGCCTAGTTAAAAATAGTTTGTTTTTTTTAAGGAAAAAAAGATGTGCCTTCTTTAAAGTTAATTTGTGGAATTGATTTCCATCTTAATGCGTTTGAGCCAATCGGTTGTGTTGTGACAAGGTGGGGGGGGTAAACAGCCCTATATGGTAAAAGACCAAGTCCATATGGCAAGAACACCTCAAATAAGCAAAGAGAAAATGACAGTCCATCATTACTTTAAGACATGAAGGTCAGTCAATACGGAACATTTCAAGAGGTTTGAAAGTTTCTTCAAGTGCAGTCGCAAAAACCATCAAACACTATGATGAAACTGGCTCTCATGAGGACCGCCACAGGAATGGAAGACCCAGAGTTACCTCTGCTGCAGATGATAGGTTCATTAGAGTTACCTCTGCTGCAGAGGACAAGTTCATTAGAGTTACCTCTGCTGCAGAGGACAAGTTCATTAGAGTTACCTCTGCTGCAGAGGACGAGTTCATTAGAGTTACCTCTGCTGCAGAGGACAAGTTCATTAGAGTTACCTCTGCTGCAGAGGATAAGTTCATTAGTTACCTCTGCTGCAGAGGACAAGTTCATGAGAGTTACCTCTGCTGCAAAGGACAAGTTCATTAGAGTTACCAGCCTCAGAAATTGCAGAGTTCCATATGTGTTATTTCATAGTTTTGATGTCTTCACTATTCTACAATGTAGAAAATAGTAAAATAAAGAAAAACCCTTGGATGAGTAGGTGTTCTAAAGCTTTTGACCGGTAGTGTATATTCATATTTTCCTGTTGTCATAGTGTAAATATAGTTAACAGCCTGCTCGGTTTCCCCCAGGCAGACGCCGACGGCTCGTCTGACACCTACTGGCCGATGCACTCTGACACAGCAGCCCCGGGGTTGGACCTGGGCTGGCCCCTCCAGGCGCACAGCTTTATCGGCCCCACCGAGGTCACGACCCTGGTCAACCCCAGCGAGCCCGACATGCCAAGCATCAAGGAGCAGGCCAGACGACTCATCAAGAATGCACAGCACGTAAGTGGAGGGGCGGGGAGAAGGGATGTACATTCACACAGACTCACACACAGCACTTACAGAGGCACATACACACACACACACCTGTTCAGGTCTAAGTGGTGTAAAGGGGATGTGTACCGTATGTCAAATGACATTGTATTGGTCACATGCGCCGAACACAACAGGTGTTGACATTGCTGTGAAAGGCGATGTAACGGATTTCCTCCTCTTCGTCTGAAGAGGTGTATCAAGGATCGGACCAATACGCAGCGTGGTAAGTGTCCATGTTTTAATAGAAAAGACTGAACATGATACAAAATAACGAAGTGAAATGGAAACGAAACAGTCCCGTGTGGCACAAACACTGACACAGGAAACACTCTCCCACAAAAGAATATGGCTGCCTAAATATGGTTCCCAATCAGAGACAACGATAAACACCTGCCTCTAATTGAGAACCAATCTAGACAACCATAGACCTACATAAACACCCAGATGGAAACAACCCCATAAATCTACAAAAAACCCTAGACAGTACAAACACCCTATAATAGACAATGTCACCCATGTCACACCCTGACCTAACCAAAATAATAAGAAAAACAGAGAATACTAAGGTCAGGGCGTGACAGGCGAGCCTATTCCAAACAATTCAGAGTTAAAAAGTACGACAAATATTTGCTGAATAAAAAAATAAATACTAACACAATAAAAACAAAAACGATGCTATATACAAGGAGTACCAGTACCAAGTCAATGTGCAGGGGTACGAGGTAATACATTATGTACATGTGGGTAGGGGTAAAAGTGACTTATAAGGATTGATAATTAACAGAGTAGCAGGAGCATATGTGAAGTGTGAAAATGTATCTGTGGGAGTGTGTGTGCCATCAATATGTGTATGTGTGTAAGCATGTGTGTGTGTGAGCATGTGTGTGTGAGTGTTAGAGTGTCAGTGTGTGTGAAGGAGAGTAAGTGCAGAACAATTCAGATAAGACAAATAAATAATAAAGGGGTCAATGTAAATAGTCCAGGTGGCCATTTGATTAACTGTTCATCAGTCTTATGGCTTGGGGGTAGAAGCTGTTCAGGAGCCTTTTGGTCCCAGATTTGGCACTCTGGTACTGCTTGCAGTGTGGTAGCAGAGAGAAGAGTCCATGACATGGGTTGCTCGAGTCTGGTATAGAGGTCCTGGATGGCAGGGAGTTTGGCCACGGTGTTATACTGGGCCATACACACTCCCCTCTGTCGGATGCCGAGCAGTTGCAATACCAAGTGGTGATGCAGCTAGTCAAGCTGCTCTCAATGAGGATTTGAGGGCCCATGACAAATCTTTTCAGCCTCCTGAGGGGGAAGAGGCGTTGTCGTGCCTTCTTCAGGACTGTGTTAGGGTGTTTGGACCATGATGATAGGTCCTTAGTGATGTCGACACCGAGGAACTTGAAGCTCTCGACTTGCTCCACTACAGCCCCGTTGATGTTAATGTGGGCGTGCTCAGCCCTCTGTTTCCTTTAGTCCGCGATAAGCTCCTTTGTCTTGCCCACATACACTACCGGTCAAATGTTTTAGAACACCTACTCATTAGCCGTAGGCTAGCAGTCTTGACTAGCAGGCTGCAGGTGAGTCACAGTGCTGCTGCTGAGTAAACTACAGCCAGCTTTTGATCCAGTGGGCAGGGCTATAACGTAACTGGTTACTATGGTTACCTATAGCTCTAGGTATGTGTGGAGTTTACAAAACACATGCACACTCATCAGACAGCTAATCACAACACTATAGGCTACAAAACAACCCTTCCACTCACCCACACACCCAGATGCACACCCACATTTTAATAGACGCTCTTATCCAGAGCGACTTACACCTCCACCATCTCGCATCTTCTTTGGAGGACAAAGGTTTTTTGTTACATAAACATTTTACACACATTTTACATACAGTACCAGTCAAAAGTTTGGACACACCTACTTTTCTTAATTTTTTTACTATTTTCTACATTGTAGAATAATAGTGAAGACATCAAAACTATGAAATAACATATGGAATCATGTAGTAACCAAGTATTAAACAAATCAAAATATATTTGATATTCTTCAAATAGCCACCCTTTGCCTTGATGACAGCTTTGCACAATCTTGGCATTTTCTCAACTAGGAATGCTTTTCCAACAGTCTTGAATGAGTTCCCACGTATGCTGAGCACTTGTTGGCTGCTTTTCCTTCACTCTGCGGTCCGACTCATCCCAAACCATCTCAATTTGGTTGAGGTCAGGGGATTGTGGAGGCGAGGTCATCTGATGCAGCAATCCATCACTCTCCTTGGTAAAATAGTACTTACACAGGCTGGAGGTGTGTGGGTCATTGTCCTGTTGAAAAACAAATGATAGTCCCACTAAGCCCAAACCAGATGGGATGGCGTATCGCTGCAGAATGCTGTGGTAGCCATGCTGGTTAAGTGTGCCCTGAATTCTAAATAAATCATAGACAGTGTCATCAGCAAAGCACCCCCACACAATAACACCCCCTCCTCCATGCTTTACGGTGGGAATTACCCATACCGCGTCTCACAAAAACACAGCTGTTGGAACCAAAAATCGCAGATTTGGACTCCAGACCAAAGGACCAATTTCCACCGGTCTAATGTCCATTGCTCGTGTTTCTTGGCCCAAGCAAGTCTCTTCTTCTTATTGGTGTCCTTTAGTAGTGGTTTCTTTGCAGCAATTCGACCATGAATGCCTGATTCACACAGTCTCCTCTGAACAGTCGATGTTGAGATGTGTCTGTTAATTGAACTTTATGAAGCATTTATTTGGGATGCCATTTCTGAGGCTGGTAACTCTAATGAACGTATCCTCTGCAGCAAAGGTGACTCTGGGTCTTCCATTCCGCAGGAGAGACAGTTTCATCATAGCACTTGATGGTTTTTGCGACTGCACTTGAAGAAACTTTCAAACCTCTTGAAATGTTCCGTATTGACTGATCTTCATATCTTAAAGTAATGATGGACTGTCGTTTCTCTTTGCTTATTTGAGTTGTTCTTGCCATAATATGGACTTTATTTTAACCAAATAGGGCTATCTTCTGTATACCAATATGTTACAACACAACTGATTGGCTCAAATGCAATAAGGAAATCAATTCCACAAATCAACTTTTAAGAAGTTATACCTGTTAATTGAAATGCATTCCAGGTGGCTACCTCATGAAGCTGGTTGAGAGAATGCCAAGAGTGTGCAAAGCTGTCAAGGCAAAGGGTGGCTCTTTGAAGAATATCAAATATATTTTGATTTGTTTAATACTTTTTTGGTTACTACATGATTCCATATGTGTTATGTCTTCACTATTCTACAATGTAGAAAATAGTAAAAATAAAGAAAAACCCTTGAATGAGTAGGTGTTCTAAAAATGTTGACTGGTAGTGTATGTTCCAGCAGTGAGGGGTGGAGTTCAACTGACAGTTACAGATTCCCAGACCCAGGCCTTCTCACCTCAGTCCACCCAGCAACACACCGTTAACGCGATAGCATTCCCATCCTGTTGAATATCTATTATGTTATTTTTTACTCAGACAGGGATCCAGTGTTGCAGATAGAGTTATGTTCATGATTATTTGTCAGTTATGGACGCTGTTGTCTTAAACTCTGCCAGTCAGTCTGCCCCCGCTCTGCTTTGCCCTGCTTATCCACCACACCCTGTCTCTGAACATGAATGACTTGCACTCAGCTCAACCAAAAGAATACAATTACTTTTCTGTGTGTGTGTGTGTCTAAATGTCAACACGGTTGACAAACCTGTTAATCAGACTGGCCATGTCTCTGTTACTGTCCTCCCCCTCTTTCTGTGTGTGTGTGTGTTTCATGTCCAACTAAATGAAATAATCCTAAACCTGATGTGATATTTTCTAGTTTCTAATTGGTTAATGTGATATTTCCCCCTCTCTCATTGGGCGTTACTAGGTCATCGCTGTGGTGATGGACATGTTTACTGACGTGGATCTGTTTTCTGACTTGCTGGATGCTGCGGCGCGTCAAGTCCCCGTATACATTCTATTGGACGAACATAATGCCCATCACTTCGTCTCCATGGTGATCAACTGTAAGGTCAACTTGGACCTTGTCCACGTGAGTCTCTATGTTTTTGGCCTAGATTGAACTATTTTAAGCGGGGTGACTCTCCATGCCTTAACTCAGTTTTCCCCATAACTCAGGTTAATGCTGTTCCTGAAAGCCTACTGGGTGTCCAGGGGTTTGATCCATCCCAGCACTAGCACAAACAGCACAGGGCTAAAAAAATAACAGTAGTTATGAATAGTTTGAAAAACACATGGTTTAAGCCGACAGTCTAACAGATAGTATTCCAGTGTTTCTGTGTTGACTGGCAGCAGGCCACTGTCTCATAGCAGTAAGGTCATTTATTTACCTACATATTTACATGATGTCTAACTGACTACACCTGAGCTTGGTTACATAAATCTCAACAGAGCGGACAAACTGGTTTGATTCACCCTTAGAACTCACTAAAGAATAACATCATTCATTAACCACTTGTGACTCTGAATAACTATTTTGTGTGTGCGTGTGTGTGTTGCAGATGATGCGTGTGCGGACGGTGGCGGGAGTGACCTATTTCTGTCGGACAGGGAAGTCATTTAAAGGACAGGTGAAAAACCGCTTTCTATTGGCTGACTGCAGGGCCGTGCTCAGTGGAAACTACAGGTGAACATAGAAATATAACAGATTTCAACACTCAACTATAGTTGAGCATCGAAAAACACCAGATAGAACAGATATCAGATACTTCTTTAGTCGCAGAAGTTAACGTGTCATATCCTGTTTCCTGTAGTTTCATGTGGTCCTATGAGAAGCTGCATCGCTGCATCGCTCATCTCTTCCTGGGAGAACTGGTCACCACCTTTGACGAGGAGTTCCGCATCCTGTTCGCTCAATCACAGCCCCTCACTGTTGACCACGCCCTAGTGCCTTTCTCCTCTGACAGCAGCAGCAGCAGTTACTATGGTAACCAGTTTGGCTTGAAGCGGACCCAGTCCCTGCGAAACCCTCTGGGTTTCCAACGACACACCCCCGAACTTCCGGCCTACCCTTTCGGAGGAGGAGATTCCGAGCGCTCTGCGTTCCGAAGAGATGACATGTTCCGACATACCATAGACCCAGGAGGACTGAATCTTGGGAAGTTTGCAGTGTCACAGCAGTTCAGGATGCAGCAGAGCCGCTCCATGGTCTCCAGGTGGGATGGTGCACGTATATTTATGTAAAACTAGATTTTATGTAGAACCCTATAATTCACTACACTCTTAGAAAAAAGGGTTTCAAAGGGGTTCTTTGGCTGTAGGAGAACCCTTTTCGGTTCCAGGTAGAACCTTTTTTGGTTACAGGTAGAACCCTTTTTGGTTCCATGTAGCAATCACTGTGGAAAGGGTTCTACATGGAACCCAAAGGGGTTTTTCAAAGGGTTCTCCTATGGGGACAGCCAAAGAACCCTTTTCTAAGAGTGTATACTTGGAATAGAGTACCAAAGTCAATCATAAGTATTCAACCGATTTCTGGGGAACTTCACCCATAAACAGTTAACTTATTGTATTACATTTTTTATGTGTCCTCTGTTACCATTTAAAGGGTTTTGTTTGTGTTTCCTGTGTTCCCAGGCAGATGGAGATAAGCGCCAGTGACTATAAGAGGCACAGCTACACAGAGGGAACCCAGGAGAGCTACTCCTCGTCCAGACAGTACATGAAGCACAGAGTTATGAACAACCTGGATGAGACAGAGCAGCACTACCACAGGTACTAGTTAGTTAGTTCATTTGTTAGTTAGTTAGTTTATGTTGTCTTTGTCAGCTTGACTTAATATTGTGATCAGGTCAGGCAAAACTCTTGGCCCTAGTTATAATCTTTAAAAAAATGATCTGTGATACGTAAAGCATGTTGGGTTTTTATGATCGTTATTCTGATGATGAGGATGATGATTCTGCTGCTGATGATGATTTATGATTTATGTTTGTATTCCAGGGAGCAGAGCCAGTCCAGCCACTACTACCAGGGTGGTGAGGGACCTGGGTTAGGACCTGGGTCGGGGCTAGAAGGACCTGGCTCAGGCCATGGACACTACGACAGGCTGAGGAACAGACCAGCACTGGACCAGTACTCTGACTCAGGCTACCCCTATGAGGAACCTCCTGGTCCAGAGGGCTACGGCAGAGACTACTTCTCCTCTGAGGACCTGAAACATGACCCGGGACATCCACCAGCAGGGGGAAGGTACGTGGTAGAGACAGTCCACTGGACTGGAGAATAATCACTAATGTCTGTTCATTGTTGACTGCTCCCACTAGAGTTCTTAAATTCAACTTTTAGTGATACGGACACAATGTTTCAATAAGGTTAATGTGCAAGTATCAACCACGACCCTCAAAATGTGTCTATACTAATGTAACACCTTCTCTTTTGTCTAGGTACGGAGGTGGCAGTGGCCACAAGAGGCCGACGGTGGGCCAGCCCTATGCCTGCCTG
This sequence comes from Oncorhynchus nerka, assembly GCF_034236695.1. NCBI lineage: Eukaryota > Metazoa > Chordata > Actinopteri > Salmoniformes > Salmonidae > Oncorhynchus > Oncorhynchus nerka. Next base: position 76,896,952 of record NC_088399.1, read on the forward strand.
TCGTCCCCACCCATCCGCACCCCCCAGAGAAGCAGGTGTTCCCCGTCCCAGCGGAGGCAGACCACGACCAGAACCCCAACGTCAGACAGGGCCTCCGCAGCTGGAGGATCAACTCCTACCTCAGCGCCTACGGGGACACAGGAGAGGAGGGGCTGCTCCAACCTCTGGGCCCTGATGCTTTTCAAGACCCTGAGTCTGATGGGAAATTGTACGCCCATGAGGCAAGAGAGCCTCCGAATGTCCCTTCCAAGCCTAGACCGGATATCCGACCGCTGCACTACAGCAAGCCCTTCATGCCTGAGAGCATGGGGAAGGACAGGGCTGACCGATGGACCACAGAGTGGGAGAGAGAGAGAGAGAAAGAGCGGGCGGTGGGGGGGAGGGAGGTGGGGGCAGACGTGGAGATGCCGTCGTCGAGGGAGGCTCCGGGGGAGGTCTCGATCTCCAAACACGAGACGGTCCGGATGCGGGTCAACCCGATGCTCCAGAGGAGTTCCCGGCTGCGCTCCTCCCTCATCTTTTCCTCCTCCAAGACGGAGACCCACATGGGAGGCCTGGGCATGAAGGTCTTTATTACCTTTCATATCATTTTAGTTTTTTTTAACATTGAATTGCAACCTTGCTTTGAAATGTGCCATACGAATAAAGTTTAATTTGATTTGATGCAGGTGGCCAACGAGGAGGACGAGAATTCCGACTCGCTCCGCACCACTTCCATCGTCCAACAGATCCTGGAGAAGCGACGCTCCTTGACCCGGGAACCCTTTGAGTGGAGGAAGAAGGCAGAGGAGAACGAGAGAGAGAAGGAGAAAGAAGAGAAGGAGAAAGAGAAAGAAAAGAAAGAGGCTTGGTTGAATGAGGAGGCTGAGCCAAAGAAAGAGCCCCCCAAAGTAACCTCAGCCAGCAGAGAGGTGTCTAAGAACCCCCTGGCCGAGGTGGACACCACGAAAGACACCCCAGCATCTGCAGATCCCCCCAAACCCCAGTCATTTAACATGAACAACCCTTCCAATAGACTGCAGTACTTCATGGAGCTGGCTGCTAAGAGGAACGCATCTAAAGAGGCTGTGATAAAAGAACCTCCTCAGAAGAAACCAGACCTTCCAGACACTCCTTCTTCCAGCACGACCGCCATCACCTCGGTCCCCAAAGTCCCCTCATTTCTCGTGACTGCTCCAGAGCCTGCCCCAAAGAAACCACAAGTCGCAGCCACACCAGAGCTAAAATGTAAACCTCAAACCTCAAGTTTCAAAATCTCAGAGCCTGCCGCTTCTACCACAGCACAGAGAAAAGACAGCAGCTCGGAGTCACAGAGGAAAGAGCCCGGTAAGATTCTAAAACCATTCCCTTCTCCGAAGATCTTCAAGAGGGACACTCTGAAGCCGTTCAAGAGCTCCAACCCACGCCACGTCTCCTGTGATGAGGAAATGCTAACAACGGACGCCACAGACGCGGAGAAAAGCGAGCTGAAGAAGTCTCGCTCCAAAAGCTCGTCCAGTATGTCACAGACCGAGTCTAAGGAGGGGCTCCACAAGAACCTGGGCTCCAACACCTCCCTCAACACCCTGGGAGGGGAGGGAAAGGCCGACACTAAGCCCCTAGACTTCCTCAAGAAGCAGACCCAAAGACTCAAAGGTATGTTGTACTGTCTGTGTGTCTGTCACGGATTGTTACGTCCATGTTTACTGGGTTTTAATTTTAAAAATGTAATTGCTGTGCTCATGATGTATACAGCAAATTCCCTTCGGAGCAATAATGGTTTTTATTAATTTGTTCAATTATTAATTAAAACATTAATTCATTCAAAGGTTTCCTGGGACCCAAGGACAAGAAGAGCTCCGGTGGTGCGACATCGGCATCCAACGGAGACGAAAAGACCATGAGAACTGTGCCGGAAAGCTCAGAGGAGCCTGTGATCGCGGCTAAAAACCTGAGCTCCACCGCCGACGCTAAAGCCACAGACTATGCCACCTCCGCAGCCAATCACAAAGCTGCGTCCAAAACAACAGGTCTGTCTCGGTACCAGAGCTCCAGTGGCTCAGTTCTGTTCAGTAGCAACCTGAGAGACGACACCAAGGTCATCCTGGAACAGATCTCTGCCAACAGCCAGAAGAACCGTCTGGAGCGAGGAGGAGGAGAGGAGGCTGGAGGGGAGAAGGATGTAGACGTAGCAGGGGAGAAAGGAGGGCCGGAGAGGGAGCCAACGCTTAAAAAGAACCGCTTCCAGAGGCCCCAGGCCAACCCTCAGGAGAGAGATAGCCTCCTGAAGAGGATCGAGAGCATGAGGAAGGACAAGAAGGTCTACAGCCGCTTTGAGGTACTCTACCGTAGCAGACAGGAGGTTTGCAGGGAGGAGGTGGGCTACAGGAGAGTGGAAAGAGAGGAGGATTTAGAGGGAGAGGAGGAGGATAGGGGAAGTGTAGAGAGGACTAAATACACACCCACATAATATATTAACAATAATAAATTACATTTAGCAGACCCTTGACTAAATAGAAGAGACATTTACATGTTATGAATTATATCCCTTAATGTGAAATATATATTTGATGCTGCTATTTAAAGATGTGACTCAACATTTTATTTATTTTGTTTCCCGATACTTTGATAAGGATTTGCAACAAAAAATGTTTCGGATATTTGTACATAGTGCACAGACTCAGTGAGTTTTAATTTTGTGGATATGATGTCATAGGGACATTAGTTTGGCTCTTAATTAAGTTACCACTGAAGTTACCATTAAAACCATGTGAACAATGAAGCACATTAGTACCTAAAGAGATCTTTCACACTGAAAGCTGACACCAAGGGGGGAGGAGGGGGTGATGAGTGGAGAGGAGAGGTAGGGATGAGTGGAGAGGAGAGGTAGGGATGAGTGGAGAGGAGAGGTAGGGATGAGTGGAGAGGAGAGGTAGGGATGAGTGGAGAGGAGAGGTAGGGATGACAGGAGAAAATGGAGGATGAGGGAGGGAAAGGGGGAGTATGAGAGAGTGAATCAGATCGTATTCCACTCACTGTCATTCCTGATGTTCTGTTAACAGATGGGGAATAACCTGGGATAACTAAAGATGGCTGAGGAACACATTGACTGGAAGCTGAGTGTGTGTGTGGAGGACGTGCAAACACACACCAACATGCACACACACATCGTTCACATTCAGCAATATATGTGCCAAACACATCATCAGAAGACCAGAGAGAGAGGGAGAACACTCTGAACACAAGAACAGCAGATACCTCCTGTGACTTCAGACTGCAGTCTTCGCGGATGATCAGACGATACTGTACTAAACCTATAAAAGACTGACTATGAAACATGAGATGAAACAGTACCCATATAAGGCAAGCGTTGTCAGGTTGGTTTTTGCCTTATATGGACTTCATGGGACAACTTTTCACCGATTCACCACAATCCTTCGTCCACGCCTAGAGTGAGAGAGAGTGTATGTGTGAGAGAAAGTGTGTGTTGTGTGTGCATGTTTTACTGCAAGAAAGCAACTGAACACATGCCCAGCCATCAAACATGCCTGTACAGAACAGCACACTCCCTGTGCCAGTCGTATGTATGTGTGTGTGTGTCTGTGTGTGTGGAAACTGGTAATGCTGAAAGTATGTCTGGGTTTACACTGTGCCAACGGAGCGCCACGTCTCGTCGAACCCAGAGAACTATTATTAACCAGTCTCCACACTAAAGACAGCAGAGAGGGAGAGAGGAAAAATACAGATTAACCCAGCTAGCACATTTGGTTCCTTGGAAGTTGTGGGAATGTACGTTTTTTGTTTTCCATTGGTTCTTGGAACAAAGCTATACGTTTCCTGACTGGTAAAACTGAACATCTTTTAAACATTCTGAGAACGGAAGTGAACATTTTGCCTGATCTGAGAACATTTTTAAGTAGCAGGGAGGTTCTGAGGACATTTTACTGTGCTTCCTTGAAGGTTTTTAAGTTGCAGGGAGGTTCTGAGAACATTTTACTGTGGTTCCCTGAAGGTTTTCTTGGGAGGTTTTATTAATGTTTTGCGAACGGAAATGATTAATTATTTGAAGGTAATTAAATAACGTTCTGAGAACATGTTTCAATCATGCAAAGACATGTATTTTTTCATTGTGGTATGGCGTCAGTGAGATTCAAACCCATGTTCTCTAGCCATGAGGTTTAAAATACTTCTGTTGATGCTGAATGTATACGTTTTTAAATAACATTCTTAGAATGATCTTTGAAAGCTATTAATGTTTTCTTGTGTTTTTTATGGAAAGTTTTCTTAATGTTCTTAGAGCATGACTTTAAATATAACAATGAGGAAACCTGCAGAAAACGTTATGCTGAGGTACTGAAATTCCCACAGAAGATTGTTGTTTCTTAATGTTCTCTGAACATTATGAAAACATTACTTTAAATAGAACCATGAGGAAACCTGCAGAAAACTTTACACTTAAGCACTGAAATTCCACCTAAGAAACATATGGTTCTGATAACCTTATGTGCTAGCTGGGTATCCTGCACCATTCCAAGAACTTTGTTTGAAGTTTGAATGCAAGATAACCATAGGACAACCACACTCTCACCAAGCTCTAAGAAACATATGGTTCTGATAACCTTATGTGCTAGCTGGGTATCCTGCACCATTCCAAGAACTTTGTTTGAAGTTTGAATGCAAGATAACCATAGGACAACCACACTCTCACCAAGCTCTAAGAAACATATGGTTCTCAGAACCTTATGTGCTAGCTGGGTATCCTGCACCATTCCAAGAACTTTGTTTGAAGTTTGAATGCAAGATAACCATAGGACAACCACACTCTCACCAAGCTCTAAGAAACATATGGTTCTCAGAACCTTATGTGCTAGCTGGGTATCCTGCACCATTCCAAGAACTTTGTTTGAAGTTTGAATGCAAGATAACCATAGGACAACCACACTCTCACCAAGCTCTAAGAAACATATTGTTCTCAGAATGTTATGTGCTAGCTGGGAAAGGAGATGGAAAGAGGTGGACCAACAGGGTAAGATAATTAGATACTGTGTATATGGCTTGCAGGTCTTTACAATTTTGTATTTATTAATTAAATCACCAGTACCTTAGAAGACAAGTTGAGATTGAGACTGCTTTGTTGCAGCCCTGTGTGGATGCAGGTACCTTGAAAACGTAGTGAGTTGGATAGGGTCTGAGTGATATTTCCACCACAAAACCTTCACCTATCTGGTCAAGTCAGGTCAGACATCTTTGATGAATAAACGTAGGGAAGAAGGAAGGAAGGATGCATTTCTAAAATGTTGTATTTTATACAAGAGTATAAAAACTTTCACGCCTTGAGTCTGTCAGTTTGTCTCTGTCCACTACACCAGAAGTGGAAAGAACATTTCCAAGTACATGAACACACTCTGTAAAAATACTTAGTGAGGGAATAGAGTTATGAATAATTAATTAGTGTTGTGTTCAAGACCACCTAGAGCGTGACTGTTTCAAGATTTAGACCGTAGCAAATCGAGTCCTTCTCAAAACCGAGACGTTTATTTAACTAGGCAAGTCAGTTAAGAAAAAAATCTTATTTACAATGACGGCCCACCCCGGCCAAACACGGACGACGCTGGGCCAATTGTGTGCCGTACTATGGGACTCCCAATCATGGCCGGATGTGATACAGCCTGGATTCATACCAGGGACTGTAGTCACGCCTCTTGCACTGAGATGCAGTGCCTTAGACCGCTGCACCACTCGGGAGCCAAGACCGAGACCAGGAGGGAGACATCGGGTTCCGAGACTTAAGTCAAGACCATGATAGTAATATAGTCGGGGGCGGCAGGGTAGCCTAGTGGTTAGAGCGTTGGACTAGTAACCGGAAGGTTGCAAGTTCAAACCCCCGAGCTGACAAGGTACAAATCTGTCGTTCTGCCCCTGAACAGGCAGTTAACCCACTGTTCCTAGGCTGTAATTGAAAATAAGAATTTGTTCTTAACTGACTTGCCTGGTTAAATAAAGGTTAAATAAAAAATAGTCACAGCTGTGTATAGTCACAGAAAAAACAATATGGGTGGGAAACGTCTGTCACTATGGGACTCCCAATCATGGCCGGATGTGATACAGCCTGGATTCATACCAGGGACTGTAGTCACGCCTAGCAGCTAGCCTATAGCCACGTTATGACCGACTAGTTAGATTCTATTGACGTTCTTGTCCAGAATATTGAGTCATTGAAACTGAAACGGTGCATCCCGAATGGAGGCAGCAAACAATGTACCAGGCCAGCTGTGATTTACAACCTGATAGCAATATTTTTTGAACAACCAAGAAATTTTTTGGTGAATTACATTAATCATGCATTGAACTGCATCATGGAACGTTGAGTCAAATTGAACCTATTTTTAAAACCTCTTATAAAGTTGGTTTTGTAGCATCAAGTGAGAATTGTATATTTTTTACTGATATTATGATTGTCTGTTTGTAGTTAAAACTAGTGATGCACCGCTATGACATTTTTGGCCATACTGATATCTAATATCTTTCTTGCCAAAAAACCTGATACCGATAACTAATATTTAACATTTTAGCCGCTTTTTAAGCATTCTAGTACAGTTAAATAGTTAACACACACACACATGGACGCGGCAAGAGGTGTCACTACAGTCCCTGGTTCGATTCCAGGCTGTATCACATCCGGCCGTGATTGGGAATCCCATAGGGCGGCGCACAATTGGCCCAGCATCGTCCGGTCCATCATTGTAAAAAATTATTTGTTCTTAACTGACTTGCCTAGTTAAATAAAGGTTACAGACTCACACACACACACACACACACCACACTGACCAAAAAGTTATTCTGTTGGCATTTACGTATGTCCCCATTACCAGTAAAACATCATCAAAAACGATTTACTTAACTTACTTGCTGTGCTGTTTCGTTGTTCATTTGTTCAGTCATTTCATTCTCAACCAGGATTTCTATGGAACACGTTTGGGTCTTTGCGTGTCAAAAAAGATACACGTCAAATAACAGTATTTGATGTGTCAAATAAGCTTGTTTACCAATCAGGACCTGAATGTGACTGCACATCACATAATAATTGAACACATTCATAATGTTTTTACGTAGTTAATACACATTGATTACACTATCACTCGTATTTCATATTTCACAATGATTAATCGATACGTATGCTATGATGCTGGTAAAGTTGTCTCGCGCACCAACAGTGCTGGTTATAAAAAAAGCTAGCTAGCTCATGGATGCAAAAAAATCTATTTCAGTAGCTATAATTAGCTAACTAACTATAGAGCTAGGTGTCATCATCTCAAATAACCCTAATTTATAAGACAGTTCTTATAACTAAAGCTAGCTACCCCAGAAGGTCAAACAAATTAACGTTATGCTTTATTACCAACACGGTATTGTAAACACATCGTTCGTGGCCGGTGTACTTTTTTGTACAGCTTTGACAGTGCTACTGTATCTTTTTTGACACGCAAAGACCCAAACGGTGTTCCATAGTATGTATGTCGTGAAGCTAATAGCAGTGACGCTATTACTGTGTAACTCCGGTAGGGCAACATCTGAAAAATAACACACTTGGTAGTGTGTACAGGTGCTCAACCAGTCGGCAAATTGTCAAGGGCAATGAATTCCATCATCTTGGCTTTAATGGATTTCGCCTTTGAGTTGTCTCGCTGAAATGTTCTTACTCTTTCAAATGACTGCTGGACGTGTTGACTGCTCGATCCACACAGCAGACATTGTGGGCTAGGTTAGGAATGCTGTGTTGCACGTGTAGCGCAAAATTTTACGTGGTGTCATTACGTCATGACTACGTTATATAAGTATGCACGGTAGCTTTGACACTGGTTTTTAACATCACCATTAAACTAGATATCGGGTGATACCGATGTTGCCATTTTTTGCTAATATCGTCCGATTCCGATATGTTCACCGATATATCGTGCATCCCTAGTTATAACGCTGTCATTTTCACTTTAAACTTTAGGTCACCGGTTACTTTGTTTGCTAAACATGAAATGTGTTTTGCAATGGAAGTAATAGTTGTACATTTTGATTGGGAAATGCCTTATTGTTGTGTTTTTGTGTTCTTATGATTGGGACCTACTGGCTTATTATGTCTGAGTTTATGGACTGCTTATCCTTTAACATCATGCTGTGTGGGACTGCTGTCTTTCCATGCAGTGGTGTCTGGAGAAGTGGGTATACTCTAATTTTGCCCAAAAGTTCCCAAATGGCCCACCCAGCGAAGGAAAGGCATCCTGTGTGAAAGTACTATATTTTCCTATACATTTTTCAGATGTTCACTCTCAAAATCACACTTTTTTAAAAGAAAGAATACCAAATTGTGACGGTCTAAGGCCACAACAATGCTTAAACCACATCAATCTGATTATCTGTCAGGGCCTGGCTCCACAGTGGGTGGGCCTCTGTCCACCCTGGCCCATCCATGTCTACACCCCGGATGCAGCACATGATGACAAATAGCCTTCTAACCAACAATAAGGACTTAACTTTTTCAATACCTGGTTTGCGTACCCATTGTTGCCTTAGTTATCATTTACTGGTAGATATCATAAGTTAAAATGTCTCCTACCCTGCCGGCTACGGATGTCAAAACTAGTTGAGAGCTGCACACTCTTGCTGCCTGCAGATAATATTCCGCTGAAACTAGGCTATGTGTGTGGAACGCATGTGACTGTATTTCACGCGCTTTGCGATTGCGTAGGCTACTTTGTGCATGATTTCTCTATTGTGCTACATAATTGATAAGTCGTATACCTCCACTAAACTACTTTGATATGCATCAGTAGGGATTAAGAAGTGATTATAAACTGGGTGGTTCGAGCCCTGAATGTTGATTGGCTGACAGCCGTGGTATATCAGACCGTATTCCATGGGTATGACAAAACATTCATTTTTACTGCTCTAATTATATTGGTAACCAGTTTATAATAGCAATAAGGCATCTCAGGGGTTTTTAGTATATGGCCAATATACCACGGCTTAGCTTTGTATCCAGGCACTCTGCATTGCGTCGTGCATAAGAACAGCCCTTAGCCGTGGTATATTGGCCATATACCACACCCCCTCGAGCCTTAAAACTTAAGTAGAAGCAATGCCCACAAAAACAAAAGTGGGTATATGGCTTATACCTGCATATACCCTCAACTAGACCACTGGCCCTTTGTGTTTTACAAAAAGTGTACTCTCCTACATAAGTGCGCTGGTGTTACGGTCCTTTCAGAATCACGAACCTGTCACACAAGACCTATATGTTCACCACTGTACTAACCTGTCACATACTGAAGATCTATAGGTTCACCACTGTACTAACCTGTCACATACTGAAGACCTATAGGTTCCCACTGTACTAACCTGTCACACACTGAAGACCTATAGGTTCACCACTGTACTAACCTGTTACATACTGAAGATCTATAGGTTCACCACTGTACTAACCTGTCACACTGAAGATCTATAGGTTCACCACTGTACTAACCTGTCACACACTGAAGGCCTATAGGTTCACCACTGTACTAACCTGTTACATACTGAATATCTATAGGTTCACCACTGTACTAACCTGTCACATACTGAAGACCTATAGGTTCCCACTGTACTAACCTGTCACACACTGAAGACCTATAGGTTCACCACTGTACTAACCTGTTACATACTGAAGATCTATAGGTTCACCACTGTACTAACCTGTCACACACTGAAGGCCTATAGGTTCACCACTGTACTAACCTGTTACATACTGAAGATCTATAGGTTCACCACTGCACTAACCTGTCACATACTGAAGACCTATAGGTTCACCACTGTACTAACCTGTTACATACTGAAGATCTATAGGTTCACCACTGCACTAACCTGTCACATACTGAAGACCTATAGATTCACCACTGTACTAACCTGTTACATACTGAAGACCTATAGGTTCACCATTGCGCAACATGTCTATAACAGGTATAAAGGCTGTTAAGATACTGTATCAATGTTTCAAGAAAGGAGTGTTGTATATATTTGACCTGGCTAAGTGGTTTTATGCCCTGACTGAATGGGAGCTGATAATTATTCATTTTTTTACTCTGCTGGTCTCGGGAAAACATTTTGATACCTAACTGTCTGAGACAGAGTCAAGAGTGAGTACAAGACAAGACCGAGACACTTAATATGTGGTCTCGAGAATGGACTCGAGGAACATTCACTATCTTCTTGGTAAGCAACTCCAGTGTCGATTTGACCTTCGGTTTTAGGTTATTGTCCTGCTGAAAGGTGAATTAATCTCTCGGTGTCTGGTGGAAAGCAGACACTGCGAGATGGTCTCGAGTTCTACAACACCGATAAGGGATATATTAGTGTAAATATTGGTATAGATAAAAAGGGTTTGTTGTTGATACTGTAACAAGTGACAAATGATAGCCTATCACCAGGCTGTTAAATAACGTCTTGTGTGATTTTTTATTAACATGATTAATGACTGTAGTAAGACAATCAGAATATCAGAATTAAAGGGATTTTGCACAGTAGGGAAATGTTTTCTTTTACAACTCTATTGTATTTTATGATGTCATGTTTAACAAAAAAAACATTTTGTAATAAAGTCTTAATGTGGCTAAAGCTGACTGGTGTGTGTGTGCATGTGTCTGTGTGAGCGTACACACACGTGTGTGTCTTTGGGAGCGCGGACTTAGATTCACTGACTGAATGGTATGATATAGTGTATTAGGGTGTAAAACACACCAGCCAAGCTGTCCTGGGCCCCAGAGTATAAAGGCTAACAAACTCAACACAGCCAATCAATGATACTGTATACACACAAAACATTTCAGAGCAACATCCAGCTAGCATTAAATATGAAAAGTACTGCCATCTACTGGTAGTAGTAGTAGTGTGTGTGTTCTACTTCATACCTTTCAGACTGTCAGTACAGTTTAAAGTATGGATTATATCCCTCGCACTCCGCGCAGGTTAAGTAATAATAACAACTAAATCACGCAGGTGACGTGACAGCGTGGGAAGACATATAAAACCGTAAATCAGACCACGCACTGTCTCTAATATCCTTCTCGCAGTTAGTTTAGCTGTGTCGCGCATGTTGACTGCTGCGCTGCTCCCGTAAACTAAACTGTGTGAGTTGTGTGTACTGTCAGTCTGTCACCAACAGCCTGTGACCTGTGGGTCAGAGTGCGAAATTCGCCCTACAAGGCTGTGTGACAGGTCTCCCCTACCTATCCCTTTTATATAAGGATATCAGGCTTCCTTGTCTTGTACTTATTTAGACCAACAGTTAGTGTGTGTGTTAACCTTGTCAATATATCCCTGCTGTGGTTGTTATTAAGGCCACCGGGCACTACTTCTCCTTCAACTACTTAAAACTCAAACGGGTCTCTTCCCTAGATAAACACATCTAGGAAGGTTAGCCTAACCAGCTATAAAACGTGAGATTCGGATTGCCTCCCCTAGGCATTCCTCTCCCCTGGTATCACTAGCATGCTACCAAACGACGGCCATTTGTGCATGTTTCGCATAAATAAGCCTACATTTAAACCTGATATCTTTCCTGCTCCAGCCCTGTGGTCATAGCTAGGCTCACTTGAAATTATATTGCGAAATGATTGTAGCTCTCTACCCTGTATTGTGGTAGCTGTTGTATTCCGTCTCCGGTTACTATTCTTTCAGTTCATTTGATTAATTAGTATATATTGTATTATATTGCATAACAAATATTTTATATTTATAATTAATAATGTATTTTCACATTCTGAGCTCGAAGAACAAATCTAATCAAACTTTATTTGTCACATGAGCCGAATACAACAAGTGTAGACCTTACCGTGAAATGCTTACTTTACAAGCCCTTAACCAACAGTGCAGTTCAAGAAGAGTTAAGAAAATATTTACCAAATAAACTAAAGTAAAAAATCATATAAAGTAACACAATAAAATATCAATAACGAGACTATATACAGGGTGTACCGGGTGTACCGGTACCGAGTCAGTGTGAGGGGGTACAGGTTAGTTGAGGTCATTTGTACATGTAGGTAGGGGTGAAGTGACTGCACAGATAGTAAACAGCGAGTAGCAGCAGTGTACAAAACAAATAGAGAGGTGGGGGGGTCAATGTAAATAGTCTGGGGGGCCGTTTGATTAATTGTTCAGCTGTATTATGGCTTGGGGGTAGAAGCTGTTAAGGAGCCTTTTGGTCCGAGACTTGGCGCTCTGGTACTCTCGACCTGCTCCACTACAGCCCTGTTGATGTTAATGGGGGCCTGTTCGGCCCGCCTTTTCCTGTAGTCCACGATCAGCTCCTTTGTCTTGCTCACATTGAGGGAGAGGTTGTGGTCTTGGCACCACACTGCCTGTTCTCTGACCTCCTCCCTATAGAATGTTTCATCGTTGTCGGTGATCAGGTCTACCACCGTTGGGTGGTCAGCAAACTTAATGATGGCGTTGGAGTCGTGTTTGGCCACGCAGTCATGGGTGAACAGGGAGTACAGGAGGGGACTAAGCAGGCACCCATGAGGGCCCCGCGTGTTGAGGATCAGCGTGGCAGATGTGTTGCTCCCTGCCCTTACCACCTGGGGGCGGCCCATCAGGAAGTTCAGGATTCTGTTGCAGAGGTACAGTTGAAGTCGGAAGTTTACATACAGCAAATACATTTCAACTCAGTTTTAATCCTAGTAAATTTCCCTGTTTTAGGTCGGTTAGGATCACCACTTTATTTTAATAATGTGAAATGTCAGAATAATAGTAGAGAGAATGATTTATTTCAGCTTTTATTACTTTCATCACATTCCCAGTGGGTCAGAAGTTTACATACTGTCAGAAGGTGAGTGTAGCTGGTGCATGAAGTCAGGTGCAGGAGAGCAAAATGAGTGAGCAACGTACTTTACTCAAAAAATAAAGGCACAAGGTAAACAAATACACTTGACCAATAACCAACGGGAATATTATGCACGGGTGAACAGAGCACCCGTCAAAAAACCAGCCATCATAAACCGAACTGAACATAGGAATAATCACGCACAACAAACATGGGGTAACAGAGGGTTAAATACATGAACATGTAATTGGATAATGAAAATTAGTCCACGCCTGCTGGCCTTACTGGGTCGACAGGAACATTAGCCTGCTGGCCTTACTGAGTCGACAGGAACATTAGCCTGCTGGCCTTACTGAGTCGACAGGAACATTAGCCTGCTGGCCTTACTGAGTCGACAGGAACATTAGCCTGCTGGCCTTACTGGGTCGACAGGAACATTAGCCTGCTGGCCTTACTGAGTCGACAGGAACATTAGCCTGCTGGCCTTACTGAGTCGACAGGAACATTAGCCTGCTGGCCTTACTGGGTCGACAGGAACATTAGCCTGCTGGCCTTACTGGGTCGACAGGAACATTAGCCTGCTGGCCTTACTGGGTCGACAGGAGCATTAGCCTGCTGGCCTTACTGGGTCGACAGGAACATTAGCCTGCCGGCCTTACTGGGTCGACAGGAACATTAGCCTGCCGGCCTTACTGAGTCGACAGGAACATTAGCCTGCCGGCCTTACTGGGTCGACAGGAACATTAGCCTGCCGGCCTTACTGGGTCGACAGGAACATTAGCCTGCCGGCCTTACTGGGTCGACAGGAACATTAGCCTGCCGGCCTTACTGGGTCGACAGGAACATTAGCCTGCCGGCCTTACTGGGTCGACAGGAACATTAGCCTGCCGGCCTTACTGGGTCGACAGGAACATTAGCCTGCCGGCCTTACTGGGTCGACAGGAACATTAGCCTGCCGGCCTTACTGGGTCGACAGGAACATTAGCCTGCCGGCCTTACTGGGTCGACAGGAACATTAGCCTGCCGGCCTTACTGGGTCGACAGGAACATTAGCCTGCCGGCCTTACTGGGTCGACAGGAACATTAGCCTGCCGGCCTTACTGGGTCGACAGGAACATTAGCCTGCCGGCCTTACTGGGTCGACAGGAACATTAGCCTGCCGGCCTTACTGGGTCGACAGGAACATTAGCCTGCCGGCCTTACTGGGTCGACAGGAACATTAGCCTGCCGGCCTTACTGGGTCGACAGGAACATTAGCCTGCCGGCCTTACTGGGTCGACAGGAACATTAGCCTGCCGGCCTTACTGGGTCGACAGGAACATTAGCCTGCCGGCCTTACTGGGTCGACAGGAACATTAGCCTGCCGGCCTTACTGGGTCGACAGGAACATTAGCCTGCTGGCCTTACTGGGTCGACAGGAACATTAGCCCGAGATATTTGGAGGGATATCACACCTGGCACAAATGATTGTCTAGTTCTGTTTTTCCTGCTGAGGGGTGCCCTATACCTGTGCCCAGAGGGGAGTAGTTCAAACTATGTTTCCATTTCCAGCGAATCACGGGGCTCTGGGCCTGGTCGGGTGTCCGTAGTATATCCCTCGCATCCAACTCATTGAAGAAGAACTCCTCGTCCAATTTGAGGTGAGTTATCCCAGTTCTGATGTCCAGAAGCTCTTTTCGGTCATTAAAGACGGTAGAGGAACCTTTACTGCTCTCACTCGGCCCAGCCCTACACACGCCCCTGGTCCTACAACCAGCCTAACACGGGTGTTCTCCAGACCCAGATGGCATTGCAGCCATACCCCCAACCCCCAAGAGGCCGTGGCCGTGGCCGTGGTCAGCGGTCCCCCAATCCCACAAACAGGAGTGGGGGCAGAAACTGAATGGCAGGGGTCGGCTGTCGACCGATTTACCCAGCAGAACCTGACCTACTGGTCATCCCACTCCTCAGACCCATGGGTGGTGATGACCCTCTCACAAGGGTACAGGCTGCAGTTCCGACGCCAGCTCCCACCATTTTTAGGGATCAGAATGACTTATCACAGACCCCCAGAAAGCCTACACCCTCAACCTGGAGAAGGGCGCGATCACAAGAGTAAAAGCATCAGAACAGCAAGATGGCTTTTACTCAATCTATTTCCTGGTTCTGAAGAAAGACGGAGGCTTCCATCCAAATGGTTCAATGTTTTCTTCTCTTTCACATGTTGCGGACAGTCGACGTTCTCCAGACCGTAGCCGCAGGGGAATGGTTCACGTCCCTGGACTTAAAGGATGCTTACTTTCATGTTCCTCTGTTGCCGGAACGGATGAGTTTCCAGTGCCAGGCATACCAGTTTGAGGTATTACTCATCGGTCTCTCCCTGGCTCCTCGCGTCTTCACAAGATGAGTGAGGGCAGCCCTGAGCTCCCTCCACCTACAAGGGATCAAGATCCTTCCTTACCTCTATGACTGCTCATCTGCGCCACCTCTTGCAAGTGTGTGGCCAAGGGCACAGTACTGACACTGACCCACGTCACCGCACTGGGTCTTACCATGAACAGCGAAAAGAGCAACTTCCCGCCAAGCCAAAAGGTAAACTTTATTGGCATGGCTCTGATCTCTCGCACTATGAGGGCATGTACAGTATAACACCTCAGCACATGGACAGCATTCTTCTTCTTCTGCAACAACTCCAGTTGAATGCATTGGTGAAGGTACAAACCTTCCAACAACTGAAGGGCATGCTCGCTGCCTCCTCCGCAGTGACACCGTTAGGCCTGCTGTCTTTAAGGCCACTACAGGTGCGGTTCAATGACCTCCGCTTAGACCCCAAGCGGGACAGAGCACCAAAATACGGATGACAAGGAAGGGAGTGCTACTCTACTCCGCTGTCGTGGAGGAAGAGAGCCTACCTGACTACAGGCGTCCCTCTCGGATCAATTCCGGCATGGCGGGAAGTCTTGACGACCGACAGTTCATTAACAGGCTTGGGAGGAAAGAGCACATCTACGTGCTAGAACTTCAGACAGTGTAATTAGCCCTGAATCACTTTCTGCCGGTTCTCCAACACAAACATGTCCTGATTCAATCAGACAATACTGTACATTGACAGTGTTCCACATCAGCCATCATCAAGGGGGAAGAAGGTTTGTACGGTCCCTACAAGTGGCCCAACAACTCTTGATATGGGCCCTACCACAACTGGCCTCCCTACGAGCCATTCATCTCCCAGGCAAGGTGTGCGATGTTGCAGACTTCTTGTCGCGACAGAAACTGTCCCCGGGGGAATGGAGACTTCACCCACAAATGGTGAAGATGATATGGCAGCGGTTCAGAGGGCCTACTGTATGCTTTCGCTCCGACCCCCCCTGATCTTAGCATTGCTGCACAGGGTCTCTCAGGCTTGGCACAGGATGCTGCTTGTAGCCCCCAGATGGCCAGAGAGACCCTGGTTTCCAACCCTTAGTCTTCTGGAGGGAGAGCCATGGCAGCTCCCTCACAGACAGGACCTGCTCTCACAGTTGGACGGCAGGATATGGCATCCCAGCCCAGACCAGACCAACTACAGCTATGGGCGTAGCCTCCGTAGAGCCCGACCCTCTACTGATCGGCTGCGATCCTGCTATTATCGAGACGTTGCAGTGAGAGCTTCAGCCATATCGGCTAACCATTTACGCATTGATGGAAAATCGGCAGCGGCCCACTAACTCATATGCCAAATCTTACAAGGTGTCCACCGTCTGCATCCCCCACAGGGGGCCGTCCATGTGGCATCCTGGGATCTGCCACTAATATTGAAGGCTTTGACAAAAACCTCATTTCAAGCATACGGAGTCGGACATACAAGTGTTATCTCTGAAAACGTCTTTCCTCTTAGCTATTTCATCAGCGAAACATGTGAGTGAGCTCCACTTTCTCTATACGAATCCTGTCTGCCTACAATGGAAGGCAGATGACCTAGGCAATCCCTTATGGCCCAATCCAGCTTTTTTTGCCTAAGGTTTTATCACCCCTTCACATCAATCAAGCCATCGAGCTGGCAGCCTACTGCCCCCCTCCTTTCCAGAATGCTGCGGAGGAGCGAGCAAATCTCCTGTGTCGGGTCCTTGATGCAAGCCTCGGAGCACTACACTAAGTCAGATCAGCTGTTTCTGTGCTTCGGTGGGAAGTCAAATGGCCTTGCATTGTCCAAGCAGAGGCTTTCACAGTGGGTTGTGGATTTCATCACTCCGGCCTACAAGGGTGTAGGGCTCCCTGTCCCAGAAGGTGTGATATGTCACTTGACCAGAAGTGTTGCCACATCTGAACACATATGAACCGCGGGGGCACACTGAAAGGCGTCCCACTGAATGACATACGCACAGCTGCCCTGCCCGTTCTGAAGATTTTACAAGGTCAACGTCGTATCCTGCCACACCATGGGCTCTGCCATTCTTCCAGTGGTAGTGGTGCATTAATCAGAGGTTAGTAGTGCTATTCCGCATGACCCTGTTGGTATGAGTCATCCGTACTTTCAACCGTACTGACGGTCTGAAAGGTATGAAGTAAAACAGAAGTTAGGAATGTAAATATGGTTCTACGTATACCTGTAAGACCGTCACTACTTTTCTGTCACTCTGAATCTTATGGGAGAGAAGATTCTCTACAACAGTGCGTGGTCTGACGTAGGGTTTTATATGAACCGTGGGGGCACGTCCTCCCACGCTGTCATGTCGCCTGCGTGACTTAGTTGTTATTATTACTCGACCTGCGCGGAGTGCGAGGGATATAATCCATACTTTAAACTGTACTGACAGTCTGAAAGGTATGAAGTAGAACCATAGTTACATTCCTAACTTCCGTTTTTATTTCATGTTTAATCCCCTCCAAACTCTTCTCTACTAGTTCTCACCTAGACAGTATAGCAGAGGTTAGAGGTTAGTCGATGAAGTGGTTGAGGTCATGTAATGTGTTACTAAAAGGCTAAAAGTTTAGGTAAAGACTTAGTCAAGTTTCATCTCACTGTAATTTCCTGTCTGGGGTTGTGGTCCTGTACAGAAGAGAAGGCAATGTAATACCTGTGTTCATTCTGCATCATGTGATTGACAGCACAAAGTTCCCAACCACTGATCTCTCCTCTTCCTACAGAAATAAGTCTAATTTATGCAACAGAACACACCAGAAGACTAGGACTACCTATCATATGTTGCAGTATGTTTGTATTTTGAGGCTTATCGATCTATCTTAACTATTTACATAGGTAGACCGTAGTAGACAGTTTGGTCTTGGGGTCCAGAGGTTTATTTTAAAATTGTGGTCAATATTTCCTATTGCCATTGGCAGTTCCTACAGTGTGACTTTCTCTAAAATACACTCGCTCCTTCCTCCTTAGGAGTCTAATAAAATGAATGCACTGGTGTAAGACAAATTGTGTAAACTCACTTTAGGAGATGTTTACAGATTCCAATATTTTTAAAGGGTAACGATTTATAAGCAGGCTTCACATATAAAGAAGCCTTGAAGCTGCAGGCTAGAATATTGTTGTGTGTTGTCTATCGTTTCTCAGGATTCTCTATTGCAACTGATTTATGTGGTGGCTAACTACGTTCGTAGCTTCTGCTTTGTCTGTGGTTGTGGCCCTAAAACTAATGCAACATAAACAGCTCCAAGACAATAATCAGCAGTAGGCCTCAAAGCCTCGTAGTTTCCTGGTGCTGCCAACAGTCTACGGACATGTCACAGAGTGAAAGAGGAAGATGTCATTGCATAACCTCCGGCAGAAGGATACTTATATGTCTATATGTTTTATGATATATTGGCATATCTTGTAGCCTTTGTGTCGACTCTCGTCACAGGAGATGGAGATGAAGATAACCATCCTGGTACTAATCTTGGGAGTCTCTTTCATGGGCAAGTCTCTGTGTGTTTGTCAGATTAGTGCTTTTCCGTTGTGGGGGAAAGGTTTGCAGCTCCACTATTTGGATAGTCACCTATATACAGTATGGTCTATAGATGCTCAAACAATCAACTTCAACTCTGTTGATATGCAGCAACTTGCCTCTCTGTTTGTTTTTCTGTCACCCGTAGCTGCAGCCATCGAATGGAAAGCCACGGTTGGTCAGGAGGGCAGGTTGAGATGGGAACATGGTGTAGAGAATGGAAAGCCACGGTTGGTCAGGAGGGCAGGTTGAGATGGGAACATGGTGTAGAGAATGGAAAGCCACGGTTGGTCAGGAGGGCAGGTTGAGATGGGAACATGGTGTAGAGAATGGAAAGCCACGGTTGGTCAGGAGGGCAGGTTGAGATGGGAACATGGTGTAGAGAATGGAAAGCCACGGTTGGTCAGGAGGGCAGGTTGAGATGGGAACATGGTGTAGAGAATGGAAAGCCACGGTTGGTCAGGAGGGCAGGTTGAGATGGGAACATGGTGTAGAGAATGGAAAGCCACGGTTGGTCAGGAGGGCAGGTTGAGATGGGAACATGGTGTAGAGAATGGAAAGCCACGGTTGGTCAGGAGGGCAGGTTGAGATGGGAACATGGTGTAGAGAATGGAAAGCCACGGTTGGTCAGGAGGGCAGGTTGAGATGGGAACATGGTGTAGAGAATGGAAAGCCACGGTTGGTCAGGAGGGCAGGTTGAGATGGGAACATGGTGTAGAGAATGCTAACCGCATCAGGTGGGAACACGATAAAAGACAGATTGCCCACTGGGCTGACAGTACCTTCAAGCTGGAACCAGGTTACAATCTGACTAGTGGGGAAAGCTGGACCACCCTGGTAATCAACAATGTCACCAAGGAAGATGCTGGGAACTACACCTGTCAGGCGCACATCATATTCGGCCCTCCTGAGGCGACCGGGAGGTCGCTCTTGACTCATCACTACTCCAGCCCTTTTGATCTTAGTGTGCACTTGTTCATTTCTCTTCATGCATTTAAGGGACAGATCTGAATTTACTGGGGGGTGGGAGACACTGGTCCAAATCAAGGTGTCATTAAAAAAATGCACCCCCTCCCCAATTGTACTGTAAAATAAATGTAACACCCTCCTCTTTAATAGAATTACCTCAAAATAATGTTAATGACCACAAATAACAAGAACTGTAGTGACCCTGTCTTTATAAACATTGATATCAGCTTTGCCACTTCAGCATGCTTTTGTGGCACAGTCGATGCCACGCAGGGCTATGGGCCAGAAGGTTGAGGGTTCGACCGACCACCACAGAGGAGCTCACTCTCCCTGCCTGTTTCATTACTTCACGATCAGAGCCGGTTGTAGACAATTCTCAGCAAGGAGGGAATCAGATTTTCAACATTTTGATGTCATATTTATAATTATATAAAATACATGCGACTAATTCTTCACCAAAATTTTTCTGTGCCAATGCACCACACAACCAATAAACAAAATATACCAATATACATACACCTTAGCCAAATACATTTAAACTCAGTTTTTCACAATTCCTGACATTTAATCCAAGTAAAAATTCCCTGTCTTAGATCAGTTAGGATCACCACTTTATTTTAAGAATGTGTTATGTCAGAATAATAGTAGAGAGAATGCTTTATTTCAGCTTTTATTTATTTCATCATATTCCTAGTGGGTCAGAAGTTTACATACACTCAATTAGTATTTGGTAGCATTGCCTTTAAATTGTTTAACTTGAGTCAAACGTTTTGGGTAGCCTCCCACAAGCTTCCCACAATAAGTTGGGTGAATTTTGGCCCATTCCTCCTGACAGAGCTGGTGTAACTAAGTCAGGTTTGTAGGCCTCCTTGCTTGCACACGCTTTTTCAGTTCTGCCCACAAATTTTCTATAGGATTGAGGTCAGGGCTTTGTGATGGCCACTCCAATAGATTGACTTAGTTGTCCTTAAGCCATTTTGCCACAACTTTGGGAGTATGCTTGGGGTCATTGTCCATTTGGGAGCTCCATTTGCGACCAAGCTTTAACTTCTTTAACTGATGTCTTGAGATGTTGCTTCAATATATCCACATAATTTCCTGCCTCATGATGCCATATATTTTGTGAATTGCACCAGCCCCTCCTGCAGCAAAGCACCCCACAACATGATGCTGCTACCCCCGTGCTTCACGTTTGGGATGGTGTTCTTCAGCTTGCAAGCCTCCCCCTTTTTCCTCCAAACATAACGGTGGTCACTGTGGCCAAACAGTTCTATTACGTCTCCTTCCTGACCGGTATGACGGCTGCGTGGTCCCATGGTGTTTATACTTGAATACTATTGTTTGATCAGATGAACGTGGTACCTTCAGGCATTTGGAAATTGCTCCCAAGGATGAACCAGACTTGTGGAGGTCTTTTGCTGATTTTTATTTTTTTCCCCATGATGTCAAGCTAATATTAACTGAGTTTGAAGGTAGGCCTTGAAATACATCCACAGGTACACCTCCAATTGACTCAAATTATGTCAATGAGCCTATCAGAAGCTTCTAAAGCCATCAGAAACTTTCTGTCCAAAAATGATGCAGAAAAATTAATCCATGCTTTTGTCACTTCTAGGTTAGACTACTGCAATGCTCTACTTTCCAGCTACCCGGATAAAGCACTAAATAAACTTCTGCTAGAATCCTGACTAGAACCCCAAAAATGATATCATATTACTCCAGTGCTAGCCTCCATACACTGGCTTCCTGTCAAGGCAAGGGCTGATTTCAAGGTTTTGGTGCCATGTACGCCGGCCCAAGGAGACCAGTGCGTAGAGCCGGCTTCATGGCACCTGGCTCGATGCCCACTCTAGCCCGGCCGACGGGCTATGCGCACGCACCGGGGACACCGTGCGCTCCACCGCATAACACGCTGCCTGCCCGGTCCCTCTCGCTCTCCGGTAAGCACGGGGAGTTGGCGCAGGCCTCCTACCTGCCTTAGCCACACTCCCCGTGTGCCACACTCCCTCCCCGTGTGCCACCTCGTGTGCCACACTCCCTCCCCGTGTGCCACACTCCCCGTGTGCCACACTCCCTCCCCGTGTGCCACCCCGTGTGCCACACTCCCTCCCCGTGTGCCACACACCCTCCCCGTGTGCCACACACCCTCCCCGTGTGCCACACTCCCTCCCCGCGTGCCACACTCCCCCAATACATTTTTGGGGCTGCCTCTCGGGCTTCCTTGCCAGCCGTGTTCCCTTGTATCGCTGGCTCCTCTCTCCGGCTGCCTCTACTCTCCTAGCTGCCTCCACCTGTTCCCATGGGAGGCGATCCCTTCCAGCCAGGATCTCCTCCCATGTGTAGCAACCCTTGCCGCCCAAAACATCCTCCCATGTCCAGGAGTCCTGACATCGCTGCTGCGCCTTACCACACTGCTTGGTCCTTTTGTGATGGGTGGTTCTGTAAGGGTTGTCGTCGGTGGAAGAAGGAGAGGACCAAAGCGCAGCGTTGTTAGTGTTCATCTTTTTAATAAGAAACTGAACACTTCAAAAATACAAAACAACAAAGTGACAACCGAAACAGTTCTGTCTGGTGCAGACAAACAAAGACTGAAAATAACCACCCACAAAACACAAAGGAAAACAGGCTACCTAAATATGGTTCTCAATCAGGGACAACGATAGACAGCTGCCTCTGATTGAGAACCATATCAGGCCAAACACAGAAATAGAAAATATAGAAAAACTAACATAGACTGCCCACCCCAACTCACGCCCTGACCATACTAAATAAAGACAATACAAAGGAATAAAGGTCAGAACGTGACAGTGACAGAATGTAAACTTCTGACCCACTGGAATTGTGATACAGTGAGATATAAGAGAAATAATCTGTTGTAAACAATTGTTGGAAAAATGACTTGTCATGTACATGTCTTAACTAACTGCCAAAAATATAGTTTGTTAACAAGAAATGTGTGGAGTGGTTGAAAAATGTGTTTTAATGACTCAAACCTAAGTGTATGTAAACTTCCGACTTCAACTGTATATATGTACTAGCCTACCTCTTTCATGTAATTAGCCAGTTATTAGCCTTATATTTACACTACCAAAAGTTTACACAAGAACAAAAGTTTGTGGACAACTGCTTGTCGAACATCTCATTCCAAAATAATGGGCATTAATTCATATGGAGTTGGTCCCCCCTTTGCTGCTATAACAGCCTCCACTCTTCTGGGAAGCCTGTCCACTAGATGTTGGAACATTGCTGCGTGGACTTGCTTCCATTCAGCCACAAGAGCATTAGTGAGGTCACGCACTGATGTTGATCGATCAGGCCTGGTTCGTAGTCGGCATTCCAATTCATCCCAAAGGTGTTCAATGGGGTTGAGGTCAGGGCTCTGTGCAGGCCAGTCAAGTTCTTCCAAACCATTTCTGTATGGACCTCGCTTTGTGCACGGGGTAATTGTCATGCTGAAGCAGAAAGGGCCTTCCCCAAATGGTTGCCACAAAGTTGGAAGCACAGAATTATCTAGAATGTCATTGTATGCTGTAGCATTCAGATTTTCCTTCACTGGAACTAAGTGGCTTAGCCCGAACCATGAAAAACAGCCCCAGACCATTATTCCCCCTCCACCAATTGTTATAGTTGGCAATATGCATTGAGGCAGGTAGCGTTCTCCTGGCATCCGCCAAACCCAGATTCGTCATTCGGACTACCAGATGGTGAAGTGTGATTCATCACTCCAGAGAACGCGTTTACACTGCTCCAGAGTCCAATGGTTGGCGAGCTTTACACCACTCCAGCCGATGGAAACCCATTTCATGAAGCTCCCGACAAACAGTTATTATGCTGACTTTGCTTAAAAAACGCTCCTTGGCTGTCTCAGGAAAAACTAGACTAGAATAGCTTGCTGGATTTTTTTGTTGTTGTTGCATTTCTTATACTAATTGACTATTGGAAGAGGGATGCTAGCTGTTGTTTGCTGAATGTTAAATACAAGCCAATAGAACTCACAGAGAACGTGGGATGGCGGTAGGCTGTAGCAGTTATTTGTTCAGACCCGTAATCATTAAATCTTAGCGAAGATAAATTATTTCCGTCTACATCTCATTCTAGTCCTATATTATTCAAGTATGTCATTACAATGATGAAGATAAGGAAAACAAAACGTATTCAATGTAACTGTTGAAAGCGAGTAAGGAATGAAGAAATAGAAAGAGGAGGGAGGCTAATACGCACATCGCACAACATTAGGGGGGGGGGGTATGAAAGGTATGCATGCCTCAGCCTACTAATTATACGTTTTATTATATTTCAACATTTTAAATCACATTTGTTAGCTTATAATTGTAACGTTGTGGGCCGCCTGCACCAGCATCACACGTTCTCTCCCAGATTCATGGTCTGAAAGAGGTGCTTAATCTCAGTCCATATAATACAGTTTAATACAATACTACCACACTCAAAAAGATGAGTTTATTGGAGTTTGTTTCATTTACTTACACAGGAGAGCATAGCTACATCTATGGGCTTTATGTTTTTCTGTCGTACGTAATGTGCGGTAGCCTATATCATATAATGCTATGTATTGGATAAGGTCACAATCATTTGGTCTTTTTGGGGTTTGGGCTCATTAAACCGGGCTCATAAAATGTATTTTAAGTATGGCTCATCAAGCTCAGGCAGCATCAGTCTTGAATTTTTATGCTGGTCAAGGCTCTTAATCAAATCCAGACATATTTTTTTATTCTTTATATACTTTAGAATGACCCTTTCGGTTTGGGCGGGAAATACCAGTGATTCTTCCCGGGATGGAAAGTTTGTAAAATAGTAGGAAAATATTCACCTCTAGTCTGTAACTTATTCTTTAGATGTTTCGGGCTGCTGGTGAACCATTATGTGTATTCAAATCCGACCTGGCGCAGCCAGCGCCATCAATAAACGAGGGATATTGACAAAATGAGCCACATTTACTTGTCCTTATAACAAATGACAAAAACGCTATTCCTTGTCTTTCGATGTGTAGCATATGCAAACACTTTATAGCCTATCATTTTATTGGTTTTTAGGCTACTTTCCTAAAACAATAATTGTCCGCCTCATGTCGTAGATTTGAGCACTAAATGCATCGGGATATTGCGTGCATAGGCCTATAGGCTTAGGTGTCCACTGTATGATAGTAATATTCATAATATATATCGTCTATATAAAATAAGAGAAGCTTAGGCCTAGCCCCAGAGAGATAAAGAGAGATGAAGATATGCTGACGGAATGCTATGATACCTATATGCATTTCTTTATGTCAGATGGCTACTGTGTATGCTATACAGATATAGACTTACAGAAGGAGGCTAATTCGTAAATTTTCCATCGTCATATTTGTTATAAAGATAAGCATTAAATTGTTAGATTATAGGAGTAACTCTGGTAGGCCTGAAACATTCCTCACCTCAAGTTAAACTGTCTGAGTCAGTTGGAGTACCGGTGCGCACTGCCTTCATATCATAGGCTTGCAGTAACTAAAGCTTAATAACAGCTACACCAAACTTTCACAAAAGTTTCAAAACTTTTTATGGTAATACCAAAAGTAAGTCAAGCCATTGCTTATAGGGAAATTATGAGCAGGCTATTATATTCCGGCAAACACAGCATTGCTGAAACAGAATGAAACAAAACACATGCGAACTGGTTTAAACCTTCATAAAAACTTTGAACAGGCTACAACAGCAATTACCAACAAAGGAGAGTGCCTACCATACCCAACAAATAACATACATTTAATTTTAATTTTACAACAGACCTACTTACCATCTTAAACTAGATACAATTAAAAAAACAGATCGGATTTAATTTAGCCAATGAAAATGTCTCGACAGAATAGGTGTTGCATATTTAATTAATTCATATTTCGATTCATAAATAAGCTTACAATAATAACAATTCTATACAATAATAATAATGATAAAGCAAATTATTATAAATACATTTAAGTTTCAAAATTGCATCCTACCTGAATAGGGAGTTGCACAGGAGGCTGCATTTGGCCATGCCAACTTTCCTTTCATCTTAGTCCACTACAGTATTCAAACTAATATTAAATTCCCCTTGTAGGTTTTTCACTATAAGCATACTCCTTTTTCTCTAACTTTAGTTTTACTTCAATGAAAAATGCTTCCATCTTCACAATCAACAGTGGCCTAGGCCAAGGCTTCTCTCTCTCTCTCTCTCTCTCTCTCTCTCTCTCTCTCCTTATCAGCAGACTCAGGTGTGAGAGAATGCTGCTGAAGCTCGAATTCTGGATGTAGGCTATGATAGACAGCCTGTCCTGGCTACAATTTTATTTATTTTTATCAGCCAAAAGCCAATAATTACCTGCCGCATTTTCCCATCAGAGTTGTGTTTTCATCAAATTGACTTGTTGAAGTTACAAGTCTGTGCATAAATATGTAGTGCACTTAAAAATAACTTTTGAGGCTAAATTCCCATAAATTCCCATGTTCGGAATAAAAAAAGTCAAAGTTAGATGAGTTTCCACCACATTTTGTTTGGTACATTTACCCCCCTTTTCTCCCCAATTGGTAGTTACAGTCTTGTCCCATCACTTTAACCCCCCTACAGGCTCGGGAGAGGCGAAGGTCAAGAGCCATGCGTCCTCCAAAACTCAACCCTGCCAAGCTTCACTGCTTCTTGACACACTGCTCTCTTAACTCAGAAGCCAGCCGAACAAATGTGTCAGAGGGGAGGAAATACCGTCCAGCTGGCAACTCTAGGCCTATATGGTTTTGTCACAAAAAATAATGCATAGATATAGCTAATGTGCCCACTGGTATTGGCACTTGCGCTCTAACCAACAGCATGCAAATACAGTGCAGGTATAGCATTCTACATGATGAGATAATTATTTGTCAAATGGCAGCCAAGCATCAATCGTCATGTCACCATAATAAAACCCTCAATATTTATTGAAAGGAGCATCAAACTCATCACAGTGCACTTTCACCACCCTGTGAAGTTCATCATAATTGATTTAATCTGGAGCCTAATAAACTGCATGCTTTCCCATGATGTAGGCTACTTTACTCACATAAAAAGGTTGTATTGAAACCTGATTAATGTCAAGCCATTTTGAGGATGTGGAAATTATATTTTCGATGATTGTGCACATTCCTACGGGATAATTTTGTATCCTAATCAGATTAAAACATTGTGACAGGTTGAGTTAATGCCACATATAAAAGGTAATACATTTTAAAAGTTAAATGATAAATATTTAAGCTATATTGAAGTGTTAAGTTCTAGGTGTGCGAGGAATAGCCGCTCGGATTTTAGAGGAGGTGCGCAACCTCTTAGTGATCCCTTCGCGCACCAATCCAACACCCAGTGAAATAGCAGCGTGCCAAATTCAAAAACAGAAATACTCATAATAATAATTCATAAATCAGACAAATGTTATACACTGGTTTAAAGATGAACTTCTTGTTCATCTTGCTGCTTTCAATACCGGAGGAAAATAATGTGGAGTGTGCTTTTCAGGTCATGCGCCTCTATCAAACAGTACACTTCACTCGACCCTCGTTCTGAACAGGGCTACTTCTTCATTTCGCAAAGGAAAAACATTAGCCAATTTCTAAAGACTGTTGACATCCAGTGGAAGTGATAGGAACTGCAAGCAACTGCTTTTGAGAGTTGCAAGCAAGCAACTGCAAGCAACTGCCAATTCTAGATTCCCAATGAAAACCCATTGAAAAGAGTGACCTAAAAAAAAAAAATCCTGGATGGTTTGTCCTCGGGGTTTCGCCTGCCAAATAAGTTATGTTATACTCACAGACATCATTCATCAAACACTCTGAGAAACTTCAGAGTGTTTTCTATCCAAATCTACTAATAATATGCATATCCTAGCTTCTGGGCCTGAGTAGCAGGCAGTTTACTTTGGGCACATTTTTCATCCGGATGTGAAAATACCGCCCCCTAGAAGTTTTAAGCATTCCTGAATAACTGGCCCTACCGGGAGCATATGTGGCCACATTGTTATAGGAGGACTTCGGAGAATGATGATCCGGAACAGACTGCGAATTCAGTATCAGAAGTAAAAATATACCCAGACTGGCCTGCTACTGTTCCTTTCTAGACCTTGTAAACTGTAGAGAATAGACCCACAACTGATCCAAGTCGATTGAAACATTTAATTTCACAGGGATTTTGCGCAGTTTTTCAAATGACATTTTTACTGCAGCCTAGAGTAGAATTTTGTACTCACTTGAAAACAATAATGCAATTATTAATTAGTCTAGGGAGGATAATTGTATTGTCCATAAACAAGATCATTCTGGGAGATTTTTGAGCAATGTGTCTCACATCTGCATTGTTCTTAAACGCACATTGTTGCACATGGCCTCTCCGCTGCCTATCAGCTATTCCTATTTGTTCTTGTCAATTCATACTGAAAATGTATGCAGCTTTGAATGTTTTTATGTGTGGTATGATTGCTAGTTAGCCTATTGCAGACCTGGACAAACAATCCACCTTTCACTATTGTCACTGTGAATGGTGGATAGAGGGCAGGATAGACCATTAGACTGGTAGACTACAACACAACCCACCCCAAAGCAAAAAATATGTTTGACAACCCTCCCCTATTTTGGACCACCCCTCCCCCCAGTATATTGCAATCTGTCCCTAAAAAGAAAATACTTTTTGTAATTCATTGGGAGGAATGTCCAAGTGCAGTCTGGACAATTTTGGGAGAATTATCAAAGATATAGCTAATTAAATAACCTGGTAGATTACAAAAATTGGTACACTGAAATAAGATGGTATATTAACTACTGGTAAGTCATTACCTAACTACACTGAGTGTACAAAACATTAAGAACACCTTCCTACCCGTTTGCCCTCAGAACAGCCTCAATTTGTTGGGCATGGATTCTACAAGGTTTCGAAAGCGTTCCATAGGGATGCTGGCTCTTGTTGATTCCAATACTTCCCACAGTTGTGTCAAGTTGTCTGGACGTCCTTTGGATGGTGGACCATTTTTGATACACACAGGAAACTGTTGCGCGTGAAATACCCAGCAGTATTGCAGTTCTTGACACAAACCGGTGTGCCTGACACCTACTACCAAACCCTGTTCAAAGGCACTTAAATATTTTGTCTAGCCCATTCACCCTCTGAATTGCACACATATACAATCTATGTCAATTGTCTCAAGGGTTAAAAATCCTTCTTTAACCTGTCTCCTCCCCTTCATCCACACCGATTTATCAAATTACATACAATAAAGAAGCATAGCTTTCACCTGGTCAGTCTATGTCATGGAAAGAGCAGGTGTTCTTAATGTTTTGTAGTATAATTTAATTGACATAATCTTAGAATTACATCTTTCTAATACCATACTGATTTGAATGTTATACACATGTTTTAGATATTTCCAATCCTTTTTCTTTTAGATGCACGACTACCTGACTCAGGCAGCACAGTTCATGGTTCTCTCTTCACTGGTAAGAATCACTCTCGATTATCTTTCTCTTGTATTATCATTATGACTCAGATTATGTTGTTTATATACAGCTAAACTACATATACTGCAGGTTGCGAGATGATGCCACAGAAAACTATATTCTAAAGATTATGATAATATATGATAAAATATATATAATATATATAATATATAAATTATTTTTTACTATTTTCTACATTGTAGAATAATAGTGAAGACATCAAAACTATGAAATAACACATATGGAATCATGTAGTAACCAAAAAAATGTTAACCTTCCTAGCGCAGTGGAACCCGATAACATTTTCCGCTGAAAAGGCAGCGCACGAAATTCAAAAATATTTTTTTGAAATATGTAACTTTCACACATTAACAAGTCCAATACAACAAATGAAAGATAAACATCTTGTTAATCTATCCATCGTGTCCGATTTCAAAAATGACGCCGATTGTTGTCTGTGATTGCTGTTTGTGTTAGGGTTTGTCCGGGGTAGGCCGTCATTGTAAATAAGAATTTGTTCTTAACTGACTTGCCTTGTTAAATAAATCAAAATAATTACAGCTTTGCACACTCTTGGCATTCTCTCAACCAGCTTTATGGAATGCATTTCAATTAACAGGTGTGCCTTGTTAAAAGTTCATTTGTGGAATTTCTTTCCTTCTTAATGCGTTTGAGCCAATTAGTTGTGTTGTGACAAGGTAGGAGTGGTATACAGAAAATAGCTCTATTTGGTAAAAGACCAAGTCCATATTATAGCAAGAACAGCTCAAATAAGCAAAGAGAAACGACAGCCCATTATTACTTTAAGACGTGACGATTATTCAATTTCGGAAAGTTTCATGAAGTTCAGTCGCAAAAACCATCAAGAGCTATGAAGAAACTGGTTCTCATGAGGACCGCCACAGGAAGAGAAGACCCAAACTCTGCTGCAGTGGATGAGTTCATTTGAGTTAACTGCCTCAGAAATTGCAGTCCAAATAAATGCTTCACAGAGTTCAAGTAACAGACACATCTCAGCATCAAAAGGAGACTGCATGAATCAAGTCTTCATTGTCAAATTACTGCAAAAAAAAAACACTACTCAAGGACACCAATAAGAAGAAGAGATTTACTTAGGCCAAGATATACAAGCAATGGACATTAGACCGGTGTAAATCTGTCCTTTGGTCGGATGAGTCCAAATTTGAGATTTTTGGTTCCAACTGCTGTGTCTTTGTGATCTCAGCATGTGTGGTTATCACCGTGAAGCATGGAGGAGATGGTGTGGGGGTGCTTTGCTGTGATTTATTTCGAATTCAAGGCACACTTAACCAGTATGGCTACCACAGCATTCTGCAGCGATACGCCATCCCATTTGGTTTGCGCTTAGTGGGACTATAATTTATTTTTCAACAGGACAATGACCCAACACAACTCCAGGCTGTGTAAGGGGTATTTGACCAATAAGGAGAGTGATGGAGTGCTGCATCAGATGAGAGATGGCTTGAGATGGCTTGGGATGAGTTGGACCGCAAAGTGAAGGAAAAGCAGCCAACAAATGCTCAGCATATGTGGGAACTCCTTCAAGACTTTTGGAAAAGCATTCCAGGGAAATATGGTTGAGATAATGTCAAGCTTGTGCAAAGCTATCAGCAAGGCAAAGGTTGGCTACTTTGAAGAATCTAAATCTAAAATATATTTTGTTTTGTTTAACACTTTTTTGGTTACTACATGATTCACTATTATTTTACAAGTACAAATAAAGAAAAACCCTTGAATGAGTAGGTGTGTCCAAACTTTTGACTGGTATTGTAGCTAAAACAAAACAATTGTAAAATGAATAAAAATATAACCGCAACATGCAACAATTTCGAATATTTGACTGAGTTACAATTCATATAAGGAAGTCAGTCAATTTAAATGAATGAATTAGGCCCTAATCTATGGATTTCACATGACTGGTCACAGATACCTTTTAAAACAGTAGGGGCGTGGATCAGAAAACCAGTCAGTATAGGGTGATCAAAAAGCATGATCATTACAGTATATGTAGTGATCATATATGGTGAGACCACCGTTTGCCTCATGCAGCGCGACACATCTCCTTTGCACAGGCTGTGGAATGTTGTGGAATGTTGTCCCACTCCTCTTCAATGGCTGTGTGAAGTTGCTCGATACTGGCGGGAACTGGAGCACGCTGTCACCTGGGCTGGCGTGGTTACATGTGGTCTGTGAGGCTGTTGGACGTACTGCCAAATGATCTAAAACGATGTTGGAGGCAGTTTATGGTAGAGAAATTAACATTAAATTATCTGGCAACAGCTCTGGTGGAAATTCCTGCAGTCAGCATGCCAATTTCCACGCTTCCTCAAAACTTGAGACATCTGTGGCTTTGTGTTGTGTGACAAAACTGCAGATTTTAGAGTGGCCTTTTATTGTCCAAGGTACACCTGTGGAATGATCATGCTGTTTAATCAGCTTCTTGATATGCCACACCTATCAAGTGGATGGATTATCTTGGCAAATGAGAGATGCTCACTAACAGGGATTAAAACAAATTTGTGCACAAAATTTGAGAGAAATATGCTTGTATGGAGCATTTATGGATTGTTTAATTTCAGCTGATGAAACATGGGACCAACACTTTACATGTTGCATTGCGTTTATATTTTTGTTCAGTGTATTTATCACTTTGTTTCTCCTTTGACTCACAGGTCTTTTGATGGGAGCCGGAGCCCTGCTATTGGTCACTCTGCTGCAGCCATGAAAGAATGGTCTAATCAAATCAAATTCTATTTGTCACATGCACCGAGTACAACAGGTGTAGGCCTTACAGTGAAGTGCTTACTTACAAGCCCTTAACCAACAATGCAGTTTTAAGAAAAATAAGTGTTGAGAAAAAATTGATGAGTAAAAAATAAGAAATAAAAGTAACAAATCATTAAAGAGCAGCAGTAAAATAACAAGAGAGAACAGTCTATGACTAGGGTGGCTGGAGTCTTTGACAATTTTTAGGGCCTTCCTCTGACACCGCCTGGTATAGAGGTCCTGGATGGTTGGAAGCTTCGCCCCAGTGATGTACTGGGCCGTACGCACGACACTCTGTCATGCCTTGCGGTCGGAGGCCGAGCGGTTGCCATACCAGGCAGTGATGCAACCAGTTCAGATGTTCCCGATGGTGCAGCTGTAGAACTTTTTGAATGCCAAACTTGCCAAATCTTTCAGTCTCCTGGGGGGGAATAGGTTTTGTCATGCCCTCTTCACGACTGCCTTGGTGTGTTTAGACCATGATAGTTTGTTGGTGATGTGGACACCAAGGAACTTGAAGCTCCCAACCTGCTCCACTACAGCCCCGTCGATGAGAATGGGGGTGTGCCGGGTTCTTCTTTTCCTGTAGACCACAATCATCTTCTTTGTCCTGATCATGTTGAAGGAGAGGTTGTTGTCCTGGCACCAGGGCTCCCGAGTGACGCAGTGGTTTAAGGCACTGTATCTCAGTGCTATAGCTGTCACTACAGACACCCTGGTTCGATTCCAGGCTGTATCACAACCAGCCGTGATTGGGAGTCCCATAGGGCAGCGCACAATTGGCCCAGTGTCGTCCGGGTTTGGCCGGTGTAGGCCATTATTGTAAATAATATTTTTTTCTTAACTGACTTGCCTAGTTAAATAAATGTTACACACCACACGGCCAGGTCTCTGACCTCCTCCCTATAGGCTGTCTACTGTATGTTATGTCTGCTGTGCTTAAACATGGAATACTTTTTTTCTTGTCTTTTATATAATATTAATTTATCAATAAATTACTTCTCCTTTTTCCAGGGTTAAATGGGTTTGTGGGTTAAATGTTCCAGTGTTGAATGAAATTTTACATTTACATTTTAGTCATTTAGCAGAAGCTCTTGGAGCTTTGGCGCTATTTTACTCAAGTTAGGGTGTTAACCATGTCCAATCATCATCTCTATGTACATGTTTCAAAAGCCAATCATGAATAGCTTCTCATTCTTTGGAAGAAGGACAATAGCGTCACACCCCTCCATCTTTCAAAAAATGTATTTTTCAAGTTGCCTTTCATGCCTTGTTAGAGCAGCCAACTACTCCACAGAAAATGACCATGAATAAACTAGTTTTAGTCATCACTGTTATCATGCAGTTTGGGGTTGCCACTCTGCTGTTGTCGAAACGAAGAATTCATGTGGTGGTCTTCCAACATGGCCGCCAGGAGGCGTTGTACGTCAACTGCAAGCCCAGTTGACACAGCCAACCGCCGTAGAGAATCGAAAGATGGCGGAAGCGGATGATGAAGTGGATTCTGAATATAATGACTGTAGAATCAAGGAGAATTGGAGTATTGTCCAACAGAATGGAAAACTGAGCAAAGTAGTGTACAATGATGAGAATGACCCTTCGTATCTAGTAGGAGTAAGGTTTGTTAATGAGGAGCAGCTGAGAAGAGTACCAATCTTGAAGAAACCATTTGAGTTATCCAAACTGGTGGAGAGAGTGCTGGGTAAATTGAAGGCTGTGAGGATGACGAGAGGCGGGCTTGTTCAGATTTTTTGTGCTTCTGCGGATCAGAAGGAACGTGAGTTGTGTCTTAACCGATTTGCTAAGTTTGAAGTGTGGTGTGTGTCGATTCGGAACAGGGCACCCCTCAAGGGGGTTATATCTGGCCTCTCGTGGGAAGTCGATTTTGAAGAGATTAAAAATATTGAAGCACGTCGGATGAATCATGTGGTGAGTGTTGAAAAATTGAAGAGTATCTGTTCTTTTGTTTTTTGATATGGAGTCTCCCTACTCAAGTGCAGTTAGAGTATATTAACTACAGAGTCAGAGCATTTATCCCAAGACCAATGCAGTGTGATCATTGTAAAGCTTTTGGTCATGCATCAAGTGTTTGCAGAAGGGAGAAGTCGATGAAGCCACATCTTTCGAATGCCCCACAAGGGTGAAAAAGAATGAGGTGGCCAAAATCAGGGTTGTACAGAGCGTTTCATATGCAGCAGCTGTGAAAAGGGTTGAGGGTTTGAATGGTGCACCTGCAGTGTAGGCCTATCCATTGTGGTGGATAGGCCTACACTGCAGTTTGCATGGGTTGCCTTTCACCAGCAGGTTCCTGACATTTTAAAGGTTAAGAAGGTGGACTTTGGCCTTTATAGCTATGGTAATTAATGGCACTGCTAAGGTGGAGAGAAGGTCCAGGAAGATAGAAATCATAGTGGATGAGGCGGAGCGGTTCCTGGGGCTGAAAGATTTCTCAGCGAAGCAGCGAAGGAGTTACATGGAATATTGGAACAAACCACCCTCTCAGGTCCTAGAGCCATACCACCCTCTCGGGTCCTAGAGCCATACCACCCTCTCAGGTCCTAGAGCCATACCACCCTCTCAGGTCCTAGAGCCATACCACCCTCTCAGGTCCTAGAGCCATACCACCCTCTCGGTCCTAGAGCCATACCACCCTCTCAGGTCCTAGATCCTGAGAAGGTAGATATGGAGAATTAAAAGATGGAAGAAGTTAGAGATTTGTTTGTTTTGGCAATGTACTATTTTTATTACGGTAGATTAAGTTAGTTTCCCTATTACGTACAGATATCTTTTTAACGTTTTGGGGGTGTTTCAACCCATCCAATTGGTGGCGACAATACACCATTTTGGGTTGTAGTCGGCCATAAAACCCACAGAAGAAGAAGACACAGGGACGTGAAAGGGTATCAAGCAAGTGAAGCGTGGTTGGAAGAGCGAACTTGTTTGAAATGGAAAAGTGTTGCGGTAGCTTTTGATAAAGAAGAACATCAAGACGAAGCAGCTGCTTTATAAGTGGGATGCACTGTTGAGCGCTACATCCCGAGGGGTTCGTGCTGATTGTACAGAGATTGTGACAGCCGTTTAAATGGCGTCTCTTGACAAGGCCAGAACAAAATGTACAATACCAGTAAAAAGTGTTAAACAAATATATTTGAGATTCTTCAAAGTAGGCGGAGGATGTGTTGGTACCATTCTTTATTCATGGCTGTGTTCTTAGGCAAAATTGTGAGTGAGCCCACTCCCTTGGCTGAGAAGCAACCCCACACATGAATGGTCTCAGGATGCTTTACTGTTGGCATGACACAGGACTGATGGTAGCGCTCATCTTGTCTTCTCCTGACAAGCTTTTTTCCAGATGACCCAAACAATCGGAAAGGGGATTCATCAGAGACAATGACTTTACCCCAGTCCTCAGCAGTCCAAGTTATTGCCCAATTTAGTAAATGCCATTCAGCTAGCTACGTTCGTTAGCTATCTAGCTAACGTTTGCTACTGTATCTAGCTATGTAAACAGCTTACAGTACGGTCACGCATATAATTTGGTAACGTCACAGTAACATAGCATTCACTTTCAAATAGGGGGAGCTATTAGTTGGTATCAGTTGATTTTCTTTAGACTTTTTAGATGGTAGCTATATTATGCCAGCTAAGTTAGATAATGCTTTGATATCCAGGGGACAAACTTTGTTATAAACATGTCTAGCCATAGCTAACATTACCTATATGCCGATGTATTTGTTTATTAATTAAAATTAGTCAGTCCATTATATAGCTTAGCTGATAAAGCCTAAGTTGACTAATTTGCCATAATGCTTGATTAGCTTACTTGCATGAATACTGACACATTTTCCAATCACGCTTTGTATTCTGGAAGGCTGACTATATTAGCCTGGTTTACATGAGGTTTGATATGTATTGCACATTTTTCTTGTGGTAGTGTGAAACATCCATCTTGTTTGTTTCAGATGTTTAAAAGTCCCATAAGGCCCATAAAGCAGTGGATGTCCTGCTTGTGGACATTTGCCACCACAGGGGTTTGGCCTGCCAATACAGGCAACAGGCAAGCTGTGGTACAGTAGGACCTTTTTCAGAACGTATGTATTATGATAAGATAATGGCAAAACATGCATAGGTCTATGACATTTGAACTGTGGTCATCTAGAAAACATACTGTACTAGAAATACCTGTCATTAAATGTAGTCCTTTACTACTAATGAACAGCAACTTTATTATAATATTTGGCCATCAAAATGTCATGGCATATTGTAACAAAGAGACTATACACAGTGTCAAAGTCCAAACCTTTAATCTTGTCAACCAATCACAACAGGTTAAGGAACGTTCCAGAGAGAGCGAGGTCATCACCTCTTGACTCCCGGTTTTGGGTGTGGGAGGTGAGCTGCTTGAGAGTGCTGTGAGATGTTGAAGTCACCAGCAGGGTACTTCCTAACACAGGATTCCTTATGTATTGTTACAGATAGATAAAAAACAATGCAGGTCCGTGGACAACTCTGCTCGGAGGGCTTCAGAGATGTGCCTGTGCATTTCACCCCCAGGAGGAACATTAGTACATCTTATAAGCTAAAACAACAATGTATTATTTTTCCTGATTTACTGAAATTAGATACCATTCTCTAGTGTAAACATCTCCAATCCAAAATTAAATCTAGAATCGGCTTCCTATTTCGCAAAACAAAGCATCATTCACTCATGCTGCCAAACATGCCCTCGTAAAACTGACCATCCTACCGATCCTCGACTTCGGCGATGTCATTTACAAAATAGCCTCCAATACTCTACTCAACAAATTGGATGCAGTCTATCACAGTGCCATCCGTTTTGTCACCAAAGCCCCATATACTACCCACCACTGCGACCTGTACGCTCTCGTTGGCTGGCCCTCACTTCATACTCGTCGCCAAACCCACTGGCTCTACAAGTCTCTGCTAGGTAAAGCCCCGCCTTATCTCAGCTCACTGGTCACCATAGCAGCACCCACCCGTAGCACGCACTTTAGCAGGTATATTTCACTGGTCACCCCCGAAGCCAATTCCTACTTTGGCCGCCTTTTCTTCCAGTTCTCTGCTGCCAATGACTGGAACAAATTGCAAAAATCACTGAAGTTGGAGACTCATATCTCCCTCTCTAACTTTAAGCACCAGCTGTCAGAGCAGCTCACAGATCACTGCACCTGTACATAGCACATCTGTAAATAGCCCATCCAACTACCTCATCCCCATACTGTATTTATTTATTTATCTTGCTCCTTTGCACCCCAGTATCTCTACTTGCACATTCATCTTCTGCACATCTACCATTACAGTGTTTAATTGCTATATTGTAATTACATCGCCAACATGGCCTATTTATTGCCTTACCTCCCTTATCTTACCTCATTTGCACACAATGTATATAGACATTTTTTCCTACTGTATTATTGACTGTATAGTTGTTTATTCCATGTGTTACTCTGTGTTGTTGTATGTGTCGAACTGTTTTGCTTTATCTTGGCCAGGTCGCAGTTGTAAATGAGAACTTGTTTTCAACTAGCCTACCTAGTTAAATAAAGGTGAAATAAAAATAAAAATAGTGTCTGTATTTTCCCCCCTATATTTTAAGCAGATCTCTACCGGTGGACCTGCCGGGCCAGCACCTAGCGTGTTTCTGCTGTTCAGATTCCTCCATTGAGGACTGCATTGAACTGTTTGTCAATGTTAAATGTAAAAGAAAATGTCACAACTACTATGGCTAGCGTGATAGAACACTGATTCAAACACTGACCAAGTCACCTGTCAAAAGGATTTTCTCCTCAATTCATTGTGACTATTATGTTTTTCTCTCTCTTTTGCAGTTCAATAAGCAAAGGTGTTGGGTGCTCTTATGTGTCAGCAGCAAGACCAAACCTTAACTTGGCAAGGAAGCCTGCTCAAGTAAATAAAATACAGGCTAACTGTCACGCCCTGGTCTAAGTATTTTGTGTTTATCTTTATGTATTGGGTCAGGCCAGGGTGTGGCATGGAGTTTTTGTATTGTGGTGTGTTTTGTCTGGGGGTTTTGGTGTGTATGTTAGTGGGATTGTAGCTTAGTAGGGTGTTCTAGGAAAGTCTATGGCTGTCTGGAGTGGTTCTCAATCAGAGGCAGGTGGTTATCGTTGTCTCTGATTGGGAACCATATTTAGGCAGCCATATTCTTTGGTTGTATTGTGGGTGATTGTCCTTAGTGTCCTTGTAACTAGCTACTGTTAGTTTGCACCAGTTTAGGCTGTTTCGGTTTTCGTTACGTTTATTGTTTTTTGTAGATATTGTATTTAGATTCGTGTTACGTTTGTTTATTAAAACATGGATCGTAATATACACGCTGCATTTTGGTCCGATCCTTGCTACACCTCCTCTTCCGAGGAGGAGATAGAAGAAAACCGTTACACTAACCTGTAAAAAGCTTGGTTTGTATTGATCTGGTTTTATAACAGTATAACCTTCAATAATCTTTATGTGTTGTCTTAAGGGTCACAAATGACCCGCCACTATGTTTGATCCCAGGGCCCACAAGACATGCAGTTGCCCATGCCCAGGACATCTCCTCAACATTCTACATGTTCATCACACCAGCCATCGGAAAAATCATCCTGGAGATGAAAAATTTGGAGCGTTTCCGATAATATGGAGACAACTGGAAAAGGATGGATGAGATTGACCTGCGTGCCTACATAGGGCTGCTAATCTTAGCGGGTGTGTATAGGTCCCAAGGCGAGGCTACATGTAGTCTCTGGGATACAGAGATTGGAAGGGCGATTTTCTGTGCCACGATGCCACTGAAAATCTTTCACACTTTCTCAAGAATGCGACGATTTGATGACCATGAGTCAAGACCTGAAAGACGTGCGAGAGACAAACTGGCGGCCATAAGAGA
The DNA here is from genome assembly GCF_034236695.1 of Oncorhynchus nerka. Classification (NCBI taxonomy): domain Eukaryota; kingdom Metazoa; phylum Chordata; class Actinopteri; order Salmoniformes; family Salmonidae; genus Oncorhynchus; species Oncorhynchus nerka. Next base: position 76,935,820 of record NC_088399.1, read on the forward strand.
GGTCTGGGAAGAGTGGGTGGAGCCATAAGAGGTTTGGGAGAAGTGGGTGGAGCCATAAGAGAGCTCTGGGAGAAGTGGGTGGAGCCATAAGAGAGCTCTGGGAGGAGTGGGTGGAGCCATAAGAGAGGTCTGGGAGGAGTGGGTGGAGTGTCTGCCGTACCTCTACAACCCTGGGCCTGAAGTAACAGTGGATGAGCAACTGGTTCCATTCAGAGATCAATTTTTATTTTTATATCTGTAATGTAAGTTATTTTCACTGTTCATTTTTTTATGTATTGCTGTAATATCATATCATCATGTTCTTCACGTTTTTATTTTGTATCTATCTTATTTTATTCTTATTTATTGTTGTTGTTTATACACCTTGTGGGTGGGGTAATGGTTAAAAAAATGGGAGAAGACTAGTATGTTGTAGTTGAATTCCTAATTGTACAGTATATAAGAACATATCACTATGTTGCCAAAAAGGTTCATGACTGTTATTGTTTCCCTTCAGTAAAATGCATTCAAAACTACTTTCTACACATTTCTGCTACTTTCTAAGTGCTATAACTTGCTATTTTTTTTAATACATATGCAGTACCTTTAGCAATAATAATAATAATAATAAACCTCTACTTTAGTAAAGAAAATAATTATGACATGGTGTGTTGTAATAATAATGAGTGGTGTCCACTGATTAAATACAGTCTTTCTACATTGTGAAGAGGGAAAACCCAAATATTCACAAAGTTTGATGAATGACAGGTTGTTTCTTCATGCAAAATAGATTTGGGGTTTAAAATTCAACTAAGCTGCTTTATTTTAGGGTTTTAGTGAAGGCCCGTCATTTTTTACCCTTAGGACAAGGGGAGTATACAGAATGTTAAGACTACACAAGGGTTAATGCAAATAAATGTATTTTTTTTATTTAGCCCGGCCAAGTTGTCGACAGCCTCTGTCAGTGCCCCCACCCTTGCACCGACCTCTGTGAGTGCCACAATCCTTCCTCTGGCCTCTGTGAGTGTCCCTACCCGTCTTCTTTGAGTGCCCCAATCCCTGCACCTGTGTCTGTAAGTGGCATTTGACCTACTACATCATGCACTGTTGTCATTTTAGAACTAATACAGAGAACTTACATCAATCAAAATATGATGGAGAAAAACAATTGTGTGTCGTGTTTTAAATATCACATGACTGTATTGTCGGTATTCATATACATTTTTGTTCTTTATTTCCTTTGTCATTTCAGCATGATGTGCCTAGGAAGCCTGTTTGTGTAACCTGCCAAGATTTTAAATACTGTTTACTCTCAAATAATTTTCATATCAGGTTATATAATAATCTTCTTCCATTTCCCCTTTTTCTCTGCCCCTGTTCAGCTCTGCTACAGCCCCTGTGAAGACCACCACTGCCTCTGCTGTCTCTCAGGGCACAGCCAGCTCTGCTACAGCCCCTGTGAAGACCACCACTGCCTCTGCTGTCTCTCAGGGCACAGCCAGCTCTGCTACAGCCCCTGTGAAGACCACCACTGCCTCTGCTGTCTCTCAGGGCACAGCCAGCTCTGCTACAGCCCCTGTGAAGACCACCACTGCCTCTGCTGTCTCTCAGGGCACAGCCAGCTCTGCTACAGCCCCTGTGAAGACCACCACTGCCTCTGCTGTCTCTCAGGGCAGCTCTAGCCAAGCTAGAGCCTCTGTAAGTGCTCCCCTCTTTCTATTGCCTTTATGAAGAACCTCAGTACATAACACTCCATTGTTTCTTAATGAACTAATATTACTACATCCATTAAAACATGGCAGAAACAAAATTGTGTCAGTATTTAGATTTGATTAAGATATTGTGAGTAATCATATTAATTTATTTTTGTCTTGTTTTGCATTCTGTTCTGTTTTTCATTTTCAGGAGAGCTGATTGGTGTGTGGACTACCTGCTCAGGCCGACTGGGAAGACCATGCAGGAGGAAATGGACCCAGACTAGGAGACTAATTTTGAGCACTATGCAATTGACCCCACAGTTGGTAGTCTTCTGGATGACTTTACCACCACCTCCAGTGCCAAATCTGCTGCCACCAGTACCTGGCCTGCTTCACCCACAGCCCAGTCTGATGCCAGCCAACTCCAACCATGCATAAAACTTGATTTGTATGATAAGTGGCAACGTGTCACTAGTTTCCATATAGACTCTCCTGTACTCCAGACGTTTTTTATCTTTCTAAAATCAGATTGAACATAAATCCACAGTTGCTCTTGTGTGTCACAAATCACTCCCTTCCTTCCCACCGCACACACACTGGTTGAATCAACCAGCGATATAAAGTGTATGCTGTTGGATAATTTTCTGTTTAATTTGGATGGGGGCGATTTAAAGCCTATCAGTAGGGCCTATAATAGAACATCAACCATTCATGTGTTTGATCTTGTAACACGGCTGTAGGAACTTCTAACGCGGCAGCATGGGATTTGTCGGATGTAAAGTCAGGTGGTTTCGTTGCATCCAATGGCAGTGTAGGCGATAAGGTTACACCAGAGTTGTAGTTCCACCTCCGAAACCGCCAAAACAACCGCTATGCGGGTGTCAACCAACGCTAATCTGATTGAATCAAGCCCTAGAACATGTTTGCATGGATGTTTTCATATGTTTGGATCCTGTTGTGTTATTCACTCAGAATCAGTCAGTTGCCATACCCACTCATTACCCTGGGCTCCTAGGGGTTGTGTGTGTGTGTGTGCGTGTGTGCATGTGTGTGTGTGTGTGTGTGTGTGTGTGGTTTCACATTTGTCATTAATAAATATTTCTATATTTCAACCAATTCTTTGAATGACTTTCGATTGTAGGTCCATCATTCTTCACTTTTTAATTACTAAAATATGTGGCTCTGATTGTCATACATGTATGTCCCACTGGACACACACTGGTTGAATCAATGTTGTTTCCACGTCATTTCAATAAAACTTCTTGGAACCAACGTGGAATAGACATTGAATTAATGTCTGTGCCCTGTGCTATGTGATGTATTTATAATTATATCAGGTAATATGCTGTCCACAGGAAACTGCAACAGCTAACGGATCATTTAAAATCCTAATTGCATAAACAAGGCAACGGGAATATAGTCCAGTAATAAACCAACCTCATTAGAACAACATATGTTATGATTATGCTATCATAATCATTCCAGAAACTCAGGTGATCTTAAATTCCCCAATGTGAAAAATAGTTCTTAAGACTTTTGGAGACTATAGTGGTTGTTTGGAAATTGTATTTCTGCCGTTATGTGGGCGAGTGGGAATTTGAACTGGTGAACTTCTGGTCCAGGCTTCCCCTTCCTCAAACAGGAAAAAACAAAATGTTCATTGTTTTTCAGCTTACAATAATAAATAATGAACACTTATATTATGAATAAGAACGATCAATTGTTCCTCTCCTTTACATACTATTGTTCCACAGCTTTGGTGCAGAGCAACTTACAGTAGTGAGTGCATACATTTTTGTATTTTTTCATACTGGTTCCCCGTGGGTATTGAACCCACAACCCTGCCATTGCAAGTGCTCTACCTACTGAGCCACATGGATAAACATGTATGACAAATGCCATTTTGACTCACTGAATCCTTTTGCTTATTACTGCAGTGGTTTTCAACATGGGGTTGGTGTTCCCACATATCAGTGTTCCCCTGTGGGTAGTTGGCCCAGGCCTATCCACCTGGGATACTTGGTAAGACTCATAGGAACATAGGCCTACTGTTAAACTGGACATGAGAAGGCACTTCAGGAAGTATACTCTGAGGCAGAGCAAGATGTTATTAGGGGTACAGAAAAACTATTTACAGAACAGAATCTTAACTGTCATTCCTATCTTACCTCAGAAATCAAAGACAAGGGCAACTACTACCGCGCCTGCTATTACTATCTGCCTGCTTCTTGTTTTGGTCCTTGTTTTCCTGAATAAAATGAACGTATGTTGTATAGTAGTCCAATCTACACTGAACTAAAATAGCCATGCATCATGTAAAGTGTTTTCAGGAGCTGAATAAAACATCCCAGAAATTGTCCAAACGCACAAAAAGCTTATTTCTCTCAAATTTGGTGCACAAATCTATTTACAGCTTTGTTAGTGAGCATTTCTTCTTTGCCAAGATAATCCATCCACCTAACAGGTTTAGCACATCAAGAAGCTGATTAAACACAGGTGCACATTTTGCTGGGGACAATAAAAGGCCACCGTAAAATGTGCAGTTTTGTCATACAACACTATACCACAGATGCAATTGGCATGCTGACTGCAGGAATTTCCACCAGAGCTGTTACCAGAGAATTTCATGTTCATTTCTCTATCATAAGCCACCTCCAAAGCTGTTTTAGAAAATTTGGCAGTACGCCCAACCGGCCTCACAACTGCTACATGTATGGCGTTGTGTGGGTGAGCGGTTTGTTCATGTGAACATTGGGAACAGAGTTCCCCATGGTGGCGGTGGGGTTACGATATGGTCAGGCATAAGCTACGAACAACGAACACAATTGTATTTTATCAATGGCAATTGGAATGCACAGAGATACTTTGACGAGATCCTTTGGCCCACTGTTGTGCCATTCATCCGCCACCATCACCTCATGTTTCAGCATGATAATGCACGGCCCCATGTCGCAAGGATCTGTACACAATTCTTGGAAGCTGAAAAAATTCCAGTTCTTCTATGGCCTGCAAACTCACCAGACATGTCACCCATTGAGCATGTTTGGGACGCTCTGGATCGACGTGTACGACAGCTTGCTCCAGTTCCCGCCAAGTCTGGTGATCAGACCAGATACTGATTGGTATTTTGAATCCACACACACTTTTTTTAAGGTATCTATGACCAACAAATGCATATCTATATTACCAGTCATGTGAAATCCATCGATTAGGCCATAATTAATTTAATTGACTGATTTCCTTATATGAACTGTAACTCAGTAAAGTCTTTGAAATTGTTGCATGTTGCATTTATTTGTTAGTTCAGAACCACACCATGGTTCACAGAAAAGTTATAGTTGTTTCTTGACCATTGTAACTGAAACATTATAGTAACTTTATTGTTACCTATAAATTATTTGAGTAACACACTAAACCAACAGTTAAGTCTACTTAGAGATTACTTTATCATCTAGGAGCCTTATTTTATTATAATCATTTTATGTTGGGCCTATCTGTATCCAGCAAATGTTCAACTGATAAAAAATGGCAGTGGTCAGGATCATGCTTGTCTTTATGGCCTAACTGTCAGTGAACATGACAGAATGGGGCAGAGCCTTTGCATGTATTTGTATTTATTATGGATCCACATTCGCCAAGGCAGCTACTCTTCCTGGGGTCCAGCAAAATTAAGGCAGTTTATACCATTTTAAAAACACTACAATACATTCACAGATTTCACAACACACCGTGTGCCCTCAGGCCCCTACTCCACCACTACCACATATCTACAGTACTAAATCCATGTGTATGTGTGTGTATAGTGCGTATGTTATTGTGTGTGTATGCATGTGTCTACACCTATGTTTGTGTTGCTTCACACTTCCTGCTGTTCCATAAGGTGTTTTTTTTAAATCTGATTTTTAAATCTAAATTTACTGCTTGCATCAGTTACTTGATGTGGAATAGAGTTCCATATAGTCATGGCTCTATTTAAGTAACAGTTCCGTTTCTGGGGTTTGTAAAAAATATTGTCTCTCGAGTGCTGGTCTTCAGTTGCGCTCAGTGACAATCGGAGACAGGGTACAGTGGGCAGCATGCCAAGAACTTGGCCAGCAAAATGTGAAAGTAGACGGTGAGTTTCGGTTTCTAAATCGCAACGTCAGGGCAATAGTACCCTGGACCGCTTACACATCCTCAGCGAAAGTAGTCGTTCAATTTCAGTTTCCAAATCCCAACGTCAAGGCCATAGCACCCGGGAACATATAAATATTCCCAGCTCATACCGACCAATATAACAACACCAACAGCTAATTTGTTATTTTGTTCTTCAACATTCTTTAGCATTTGTTCTCCAACATTGAGGACCATGAATACAGGTACTGTAGGCAATACTTTTAATTAATTTTGTTTATTTTATCCTGTATAGTTTTTGTTTTGTTTATTTACATAATGGCAGTAGGCCTAGGCATATGTATGTGCATTCATCTGGAAAGTTATTTAATAAGCCCCATCTGCACTTTCTGACCAGTCCTGATCTGTGTGTGTGTGTGTGCGTGTTTGTGTTGCGCAGACTGGATGCCCACCCTGTGGTCAGAGTGTTTTGAGGAGATGTTGGATGTGGAGCTGGGCAGCAGTGACCAGTGGGCTTTCCACTTCAACTACGGCCTGACAGAAACACTCACCAAGGAGGAGAGGAGGAGAAGATGGCGGGTGTACAGCCACTGTGCCAACGGACAGTACGTTTTTCCCTTATTATAATTATAATAGGCCTGTGATTTGCCCATAGAGAATGACAGAAGCCTCTAGTTGCCAAAATGCCCTATTAGCATGGGCAGCGCCATTGAGGGCTTCCCTAATTTTAATCTAGTCAACTGGGTGGGGCTTCCAACATCATTGGCTGATCCCTCCTGGTGACCCTGTTGTAGAGCCCTGCACGTGCATGAATTTTAAGCCCGATTCCTACCCATGCCTGTGACATTCAGGCCCTGCCCTACGCAGTCCCGATTGCTTTTGCCAAATTTAAAGCCCGGCCCTGCCCGAAACCTGAAATACAGAGATAACTTCCACCATTAGTCATTCCATTAGCTGCTTCTCTATGTCTGTCACTCGCTCCCTCCGCACAGGCAGGTCGCTCTGCATGCACTCTGCTCATGGTGCTCTGGTGCGTTTGTAAATTCACACTGGCTATCTACTCCGATTTCAGAGCACTCTGGTCTGAATGTACCAGAGCGCAGAATAATTGATGAATTTAGGAAGCGCAACACCTGAATATGACTGGTGTCATTAAACATTGGCAAAAAAACATCATTAAATTGTTGCCAGCAGCGCAGTTACAGTCACTAATGCTCTAGATAACATGAAAGCTTAACCAGCTCTGCTACGCGAGTAAAATGGCCAGTGTGAGTGTTCTCTCATTTGTGTCTGGAAGTAGCTAGCAAGGTAGACACATTTTGCTAGTTAGCTTGGGGGTTTGACTGCGGTTGTGAGGTCAGAACGCTCGAATGAACCCTACTCCTCATCCAGAGCGTCCAGTGTGTGCTCTGAACGCTCTGAGAGCAAAAAGTTCAGAATTGACTAACAGACAATCTGACAACTCTAACACAGTTACAAAGATGAGCCCTCTATCAATCTCTATGGATTTGCCCCGACTTGGCTCCACAAAGAGCTCAGCGGCTCACAGATTTAGAAGATTGGCACTGCAGCACCACAATGTGGAAACAAACCACTTGTCTTCAACTCCTTCTGTTGACTTGGACATGATGGAACTCCATGCCAATAGATATGCTCTCATTGTAATGCTCCCTCCTTCTCTCTCTCCCCCCTCTAACTCTCTCCCTCAGGTTCCAGTGTGGTGAGTGTTCTAAGACATGGCCGTCGGCACGGGTGGTGGTAGTGTTCCGTTATCGGCTGTGGGATGAGACAGGCCGGGGGACCGTCCTGATGCGGCCTTTCGGCCAGGCATGCAGACGCTGCCGGGAAGAGTTTGAACTTCCAGGCTTTTCAAAGAATGAGGTGGAAGAGGCACTGCTTCGGCTGTTTGTAAAGATTAGGAAGAACTGCTACGGAGAGGAGGAGGAAAAGGAGGAGGAGGAGGAAGGGTCAGAAGGATCAGAGAGGGTGTGGAAGAGGCCCCATGAGAAAGCCCTGTGTGAGGCCTGCAGACTGGGAATCTGCTGTCAAGAACAGTAGAGGAGAGAGAGGGGGGGGGGGGGGGGCACATAGCCTAATGTTGTCTAGAATTCGTTGTAAAAATATTCAAAACAGCCCTATCTATAATGTTGTGCTATGGACTTTAGAGTTGTGTAATAAACATGTATTATGTGTAATAAACAAAATCGGAAGACTTTCATGTGCTTTGAGTGTTTTTTTTTTACTTCTACAGTTTGCAAATTTGGACAAGTTTGAGGAATTTTTTAAATAAACTTTTCTACCCATCTCTGATAAAGGAAGACAAGGATACAGAGACATGTATTGAACAATCAGGTGTAAATGGCCAGCGACACTTGTGCTGCTCATGCGTATGATGCCTTTTCCTGCCAGCAACAACAGAAACAGCAGCATCTCGCATCATCACTGAGAAGAACTGAGATTGGAGAGAGAAAGAAAGAAGGAGATGATGGTGGGGAGTCGAGAAGGAAAATTATGAAATAACGGTATTATGAATGTTTGTATGTCCAACTGATGTTCAAGTGAATCGATGTTTGTAAGTAGCTTGATAGCTAAGTAGCTAATGATGGGTGTTAGCTATCAGCTAGATGCTGCCACTGCTGTCATTAGCTAGCTAGCTGTTAGCCAGTTGTAGCTAAATAGCTAGAATTATAATGATTTGACAAGGCTGAATTGAGGCCCACCAAGACAGACACTAGCTGTTAAAATAAACCACAGCCCTAGCATCAGCTTGAACCAGCATAACTTGGCATCGCGTTTAACTACACTACAGACATTCACGTCAGCCAGATGTAGCTAGCTAGCAGAACGGTGGCAGCTAGCCATGTAGCTATGACTAGCTATTATTGTTAGCTAGTCATAAATGGCTAGGTCGTAGATAGCGAACAAGTGAGCAAGTCTGTCCATACTGACCGGGTGAAAGAGCCAGACAGCACCAAATAAAGCCACAAGCCAAAGTTAATGGTATAGCCGTAGGCTACATGTCAGGTGGCCGCATGGACAGACGACGATATAGCTAGCTACAGTACGCTAGAGAAGTCAGGCTGACAGACTATGTGCACTAGCCAGCTAACTTCTCTTTGTCTAGAGTCTGACACTTTTACACTGTGTATTGTTCTTGGTACTTATCCCTGGTGTGAAAATGTAAGTAGCTGGCTGGCAACTTATTGTGTTTAGCCAACTTCATTATAATACGCTTATTAACACTTTGTGTGTGATACATTTTGTATTATGAAGCTATATAAACACAAGCTGTCTGTTATAAACACAACATGCCACCAAAAGCCAGTGTTTGTTAATTATATTTTTTGTCAATGGAAAACTGATTATTGGTTTGAGGATGCTGCAATAATGTGAGGGGAGAGAGGGAGGCGAAGTGTGCTGGAAGCAGCTGAAGCTGTGTGGAGTTGAGAGTAGAACAGACAGCGTGACCTATAAACTATCAGTAGCCCCCCACCTACACACACACACACACACACACACCCTCCCTGTCTACAGCAGACTTACTGGAGCAGAAAATGGTGGAACACAGAGACTGTTTATAAATGATGGGGTCTGTGGATCCAGATACTGTAGCTTATATAGTAGACATGGCAATTAATATTAACCCTATTCAGTTAATCAGTAACTTAGTCATGTTGGATGTTTCATAAATGGATAGATTAGTTGATTGATTAATTGACCCCCCCACTGTCTCTCTCTCTCTCTCTTTCTCTCTCTCTGCAGGGTGAGGGTGTGGGCCATGTCTGAGCTGTGAGTAGTGGAGGAGAGGAAGAGGAGGTGTAGGAGAGGAAGAGGAGGTGAGGACTGAATAGCGGAGGTAAGTGTTTATTATTATCAAAGATTCAAATCAGTGATGAATTATTACATGAATGTATTGTATTATTCCATATACAGTACAACTCATTCCAGGGTTTTTCTTTATTTTTACTATTTTCTTGTAGAATAATAGTGACAACATCAAAAATATGAAATAACACATATGGAATCATGTAGTAACCAAAAAGCTGTTAAACAAATCAAAATATATTTTATATTTGAGATTCTTCAAAGTAGCCACCTTTTGCCTCGATGACAGCTTTGCACACTCTTGGCATTCTCTCAACCAGCTTCATGAGTTAGTCACCTGGAATGCATTTCAATTAACAGATGTGCCTTGTTAAAAGTTAATTTGTGGAATTGTTTTCCTTAATGCGTTTGAGCCAATCAGTTGTGTTGTGACAAGGTAGGGATGGTATACAGAAGATAGCCCTATTTGGTAAAATAGCAAGTCCATATTATGGCATGGATAGCTCAAATAAGCAAAGAGAAACGACAGTCCTTCATTACTTTAAGACATGAAGGTCAGTCAATCCGTAACATTTCAATAACTTTGAAAGTTTCTTCAAGTGCAGTCGCAAAAACCATCAAGCGCTATGATGAAACTGGCTCTCATTAGGACCACCACAGGAAAGGAAAACTTTCAGAGGATAAGTTCATTAGAGTTACCAGCCTCAGAAATTGCAGCCCAAATAAATGCTTCACAGAGTTCAAGTAACAGACACATTTCAACATCAACTGTTCAGAGGAGACTGCATGAATCAGGCCTTCATGGTCAAATTGCTGCAGACACCACTACTAAAGGACACCAACAAGACTTGCTTGGGTCAAGAAACACGAGCAATGGACATTAGACCAGTGGAAATCTGTCCTTTGGTCTGATGAGTCCAAATTTGAGATTTTTGGTTCCAACCGCCATGTCTTTGTAAGACGCATAGTAGGTAAACGGATGATCTCCGCATGTGTGGTTTCCACCGTGAAGCATGGAAGAGGAGGTATGATGGTGTGGGGGTGCTTTGCTGGTGATACTGTCTGTGATTTATTTAGAATTCAAGGCACACTTAACCAGCATGGCTACCACAGCATTCTGCAGCAATACACCATTCCATCTGGTTTGCGCTTAGTGGGACTATCATTTGTTTTTTAACAGGACAGTGACCCAACACACCTCTAGGCTGTGTAAGGGCTATTTGACCAAGAAGGAGAGTGAAGGAGTGCTGCCTCAGATGACCTGGCCTGAATACTTTCAAAATGCACTGTATCCTGAGTGTACAAAACATATAGAGCTTGTGAGCATGTGGCCTGAGCAGACATTCAACTTCTTGATGCACCCATTCCATACCGGGATCATTTTTGTCAACATCCGCTGAATTGCAGAGCGCCAAATTCAAATTAAATTACTAAAAATATTTAATTTTCATGAAATCACAAGTGCAATATAGCAAAACACAACTTAGCTTGTTGTTAATCCACCTGGCGTGTCAGATTTCAAAAAAGCTTTTCGGCGAAAGCATACCAAGCGTTTATGTAAGGACATCTCTCTCAGCAGACAAAACATTACAAACAGCCAAGTAGATTGGTCACGAAAGTCAGAAAAGCAATAAAATGAATCGCTTACCTTTGATGATCTTCGGATGTTTGCACTCACGAGATTCCCAGTTACACAATAAATGTTCCTTTTGTTCCATAAAGATGATTTTTATATCCAAAATACCTCCATTTGTTTGGCGCGTTATGTTCAGAAATCCACAGGCTCGAGCGGTCACGACCGGGCAGACGAAAATTCCAAATAGTATCCGTAAAGTTCGTAGAAACATGTGAAAAGTTTTTTTATAATCAATCCTCAGGTTGTTTTTACAATATATAATCGATAATATTTCAACCGGGACTGTAGCTTCATCAATAGGAGAGAGAGAGAAAATGTCTGCTCCAAGCTTTTGCGCATGCAAAACGCTGCTGGCACCCAGCCGTCCAATGACGCGATGTGATCTTTCTCGCTCATTTTTCAAAATAAAAGCCTGAAACTATGTCTAAAGACCATGGGGAAACCATATGAAAAGGAATCTGGTTGATATCCCTTTAAATGGAGCGAAGGCAGGCAATATCAGTTCTGTTATACTCACAGACAATATTTTGACAGTTTTGGAAATTTTAGAATGTTTTCTATCCTAATCTGACAATTATATGCATATTCTAGATTCTGGGCCTGAGAAATAGGCAGTTTCATTTGGGTACGTTTTTCATCCAAACATCAAAATACTGCCCCCTACACTCAACAGGTTTTAACAGAAAACACAAAAAACGTAAAGCAAAGTACTTCTTTTACTTTGAGGTGCTATGGTTTTTAGGGCTTTTAAGCTGCAACTAATGTACCAAAAGTCTGTGAATTATGTCATTGTACATACATTGGAGACAGGCTGTCACTTAAGTATTGTGATCAGTTTGTATTACCTTGTTTAATTTAATTAAATTAAAATATAGTGGCTGGTGGTGGTCTACTTGGGCAAAGTGGATCCACGAGAGACTGAAGTGAGATGAGTGGAATCCCTACACACACCTCAGAGAAGTGTCTGATGCCCTCCCAGCCACCCATTCCCAATCTCATCTCTACGCTGACCAATAACCTCCATTGAATCTTAGCTATAATAACAAACAAGGAATAATAATGACTATAAAATTGTAGGAAATCGAAAGGCACCATGACAGGGACAATTTATAATCTGGTTATTATGTGCTAAAAGAACAAGGATTTCCTTGTTACTAAAGCCAATTCTAAAGTAGAGTTTCACCAGGTCCTCTTAACTCAGGCATATCAATTGTGGCGCACACCTTTTTGGTTACTACATGATTCCATATGATTTATTTCATAGTTTTGATGTCTTCACTATTATTCTACAATGTAGAAAATAGTAAAAATAAAGAAAAACCCTTGAATGAGTAGGTGTGTCCAAACGTTTGACTGGTACTGTATGTTATTAACACACACACATATATATATATATATAAATTCTGAATGATAAAGGTGATTAATTGTGCTGAATGATTCCAGTGCGACGCCCCCTGTAGGGCAGTGATGGGGAACACAGCCACTAAGTTCCGGAAGGCTCTAGTCAGCGGGGACGAGGCGTTGGCATGGCAACTGTACGAGGGCAACAGCCAGTTCAGAGAGGGGCTGGACCCCAACGCGTCCTACGGAGAGACCTACCACCACAACACACCCCTCCACTACACCTGCAGGCACGCCATGACACGCCTGCTCAGGTAACACCCCTTAGATATGTTTCAGGGATACAGGGAGCGATGGAGAGAGAAGAAGAGAGAGTTCCAGTGTGTTAGCAGTCTGACCCCTGGGAGGAGATGACAGGCTGTCAATGAGCCTATTTTTTTATCTTCCTTTCACTGATCCTCCCCTCCTTCTTTTCTCTCTCTGGGTGATTACAGGGGTCAGAGGAAGCGGGTTGAAAAGGCCAGCTAATTGTGTGTGTGTGTGTGTTAAAGGCCAGTTCGCTAACTGCAGGTCTATTTCGGTACCTTCCTGCCTATCAAATTACTCTTCCATTCAGCCATCTGTTTGAGTGCACTTGACCGAAGTGTGCGCTTATCTGATGTGTACTTAGCAGAATGTATTTCAGTCTGTCTTTCTGCCTGTGTGTCAGATTATGTGATTATTGCTACAGTGGTTATTGCTGTGTGATAAATTCTGTTTCTCACAGATTCAGCAGAGGGGAGGGAGAGTAGAGAGCCGTGAGGTGGAGGAAGAGAGTGGGATGGGGAGAGGAGAGGAGAGAGGGAGTAGATGATGAAGGGGAGGTAATCAGTAAATGGATCTGTAGACAGACAGAGATGTTGAATATAAACTACCTGAGGACTGCAGCCCCAGCATAATGTTGACTTGGAACTGGAATGTCTGTCATCTGTCCACTCTGCTTTGAAAATATGCTATGAAAGGAAGGTAAATCTCTCTCTCTCTCTCTCTCTCTCTCTCTCTCTCTCTCTCTCTCTCTCTCTCCCCCACTCACCCACCCCCTCCAGGTCGTTCCTTTTCAGTAAAGAAGGGAACCCTAACAAGCGGAACGTGCAGAATGAGACATGTCTGCATGCGTTGTGTCAGGGAGCGCACATCCTGCTTCTGCCAGAGGGGGCACTGTCTCCCAGACTGGCCAGACCACAGAGAGACGAACAACGCAGGGCAGACTGCCTACAGGTATAGATACACAGACACACTCAAATAATACATACACACAAAGAACACACACACAAATACATTAGAGTGTTAACAATATTGTGTGTGTGTCCAGATGATCCTGAGCTGGACCGGGGCTAGGCTGGACAGAGGACAGTATGAAAGGGTTAACATTAATGCTACAGACAACAGGAACAGCACCTGTCTACACTACGCTGCTGCTGCTGGCATGAAGAGCTGTGTTGAGGTAAGAGAGAGAGAGAGAGAGAGAGAGAGAGAGAGAGACTGTGTAGAGGTAAGAGGGAGAGAAAGAGTAGAGGTAAGAGAGAGAGAGAGAGATATACTTTTTAGAGGTAAGAGAGAGAGAGAGACTGTGTAGAGGTGAGAGAGAGACTGTGTAGAGGTAGGAGAGAGAGAGAGAGAGACTGTGTAGAGGTAAGAGCGAGAGAGAGAGAAACTGTAAAGGTAAGAGAGAGAGAGACTGTGTAGAGGTAGGAGAGAGAGAGAGAGACTGTAGAGGTAAGAGAGAGAGAGACTGTGTAGAGGTAGGAGAGAGAGAGAGACTGTAGAGGTAAGAGAGAGAGAGACTGTGTAGAGGTAGGAGAGAGAGAGAGAGAGAGACTGTGCAGAGGTAAGAGAGAGAGAGACTGTAGAGGTAGGAGAGAGAGAGGGACTGTCTAGAGGTAAGAGAGAGAGAGAGAGAGAGAGAGGGACTGTCTAGAGGTAAGAGAGAGAGAGAGAGAGAGACTGTGTAGAGGTAAGAGAGAGAGAGAGAGAGAGAGAGAGACTGTAGAGGTAAGAGAGAGAGAGAGAGAGAGAGAGAGACTGTAGAGGTAAGAGAGAGAGAGAGAGACTGTAGAGGTAAGAGAGAGAGAGAGACTGTGTAGAGGTAAGAGAGAGAGAGAGAGAGAGAGACTGTAGAGGTAAGAGAGAGAGAGAGACTGTGTAGAGGTAAGAGAGAGAGAGAGAGAGAGACTGTAGAGGTAAGATAAATAGAGAGAGATAGATACTGTGTAGAGGTAAGAGACAGAGAGAGACTGTAGAGGTAAGAGAAAGAGAGAGAGAGACTGTGTAGAGGTAAGAGACAGAGAGAGACTCTGTAGAGGTAAGAGAGAGAGAGATAATGTGTAGAGGTAAGAGAGAGAGAGAGAGAGAGAGAGTGTGTAGAGGTAAGAGAAATAGAGAGACTCTGTAGAGGTAAGCGAGAGAGAGAGACTGTAGAGGTGAGAGAGAGACTGTGTAGAGGTAAGAGAAAGAGAGAGACTGTAGAGGTAAGAGAGAGAGAGAGACTGTGTAGAGGTAAGAGAGAGAGAGACTGTGTAGAGGTAAGAGAAATAGAGAGACTCTGTAGAGGTAAGCGAGAGAGAGAGACTGTAGAGGTGAGAGAGAGAGAGACTGTGTAGAGGTAAGAGAAAGAGAGAGACTGTGTAGAGGTAAGAGAGAGAGAGAGACTGTGTAGAGGTAAGAGAGAGAGAGAGAGACTGTGTAGAGGTAAGAGAAATAGAGAGACTCTGTAGAGGTAAGCGAGAGAGAGAGACTGTAGAGGTGAGAGAGAGAGAGAGACTGTGTAGAGGTAAGAGAAAGAGAGAGACTGTGTAGAGGTAAGAGAGAGAGAGAGACTGTGTAGAGGTAAGAGAGAGAGAGAGAGACTGTGTAGAGGTAAGAGAAATAGCGAGACTCTGTAGAGGTAAGCGAGAGAGAGAGACTGTAGAGTTGAGAGAGCGAGAGAGACTGTGTAGAGGTAAGAGAAAGAGAGAGACTGTAGAGGTAAGAGAGAGAGAGAGACTGTGTAGAGGTAAGAGAGAGAGAGAGAGAGACAGTGTAGAGGTAAGAGAAAGAGAGAATGTGTAGAGGTAAGAGAAAGAGGGAGAGACTGTGTAGAGGTAAGAGAAAGAGAGAGACTGTGTAGAGGTAAGAGAAAGAGAGAGACTGTGTAGAGGTAAGAGAAAGAGAGAGACTGTGTAGAGGTGAGAGAGAGAGAGAGAGAGACTGTAGAGGTGAGAGAGAGACTGTGTAGAGGTAAGAGAAAGAGAGAGACTGTGTAGAGGTGAGAGAGAGAGAGAGACTGTAGAGGTGAGAGAGAGAGAGAGACTGTGTAGAGGTAAGAGAGAGAGAGAGACTTTAGAGGTAAGAGAAAGAGAGAGACTGTAGAGGTGAGAGAGAGAGAGACTGTGTAGAGGTAGGAGAGAGAGAGAGAGACTGTGCAGAGGTAAGAGAGAGAGAGACTGTAGAGGTAGGAGAGAGAGAGGGACTGTCTAGAGGTAAGAGAGAGAGAGAGAGAGAGAGAGGGACTGTCTAGAGGTAAGAGAGAGAGAGAGAGAGAGACTGTGTAGAGGTAAGAGAGAGAGAGAGAGAGAGAGAGACTGTAGAGGTAAGAGAGAGAGAGAGAGAGACTGTGTAGGGGTAAGAGAAAGAGAGAGAGACTGTCTAGAGGTAAGAGAGAGAGAGAGACTGTAGAGGTAAGAGAGAGAGAGAGAGACTGTAGAGCAGGGGTGTCAAAGTCAAATGGACGGAGGGCCAAATAAAAAAATCAGCTACAAGACGAGGGCCGGACTGTTCGAATGTTCATTGAAAAATTTTTAAATGACGCATATAGTCTAGTGAACCTAATTGAACCTACTGAAAACCTAACAAATATATTACAATATGATCAGATAAATAAAGCAATATTTTCTTATGGCTCTGTCAGTAATCTTTAATTTTCAACAGACACAAAAGACAAATTTCCTTTATATAAATATCCCCATAACATGAACATTAAATGAAAGAAACCGGTATTCAAGGCACCATCAGTAGACTATATTTTCTATTTTAGCAAAAGTGGGCTAAATTTACTTCAAAGAAAAAACAATAATAGCAATTTTCTATCATCCACTCAACTGAAATATTTTTAAAATATAATTGGATTGAAATACAAAAAAATAAAGTGCAAAAATCTATTAATCAAAAACAACACTTTGTTTAAGGAGAAGTAACATGCAGTGAAAACAAATATTACATTTTAACTTTTAAACTTGAACTGAGTAAAAACTCTAAATATGTGATTGCACAGTAATGTTCACTTGTTTGAGGTTGAGGGTGATACTTGGTGGTGTCCCATCTTTTCCACAAGTTCATCAATGTTCGGGGTAAGGCTCTGAGCTGAAGAAATCCTCAGAATTGAGTGGAGGTGTTCAGCAGTAAGTCGACTTCTGTGTGATGTTTTGTTCAGGTTCATCAAAGAAAACAGTTGTTCACACAGGTATGTGCTGCCAAACATAGACAACGTTTGAGCAGCCTGGATGCGCAGCTGGGGCATTGTGCCGGGAGGAAACGGGCGAACTCCGCAGCACCCACTGCCGCATATTTTGCCCTCAGTGCATCATTGCATTGGAGGTCAATCAACTCCATTTGGAGGTTTGGTGGTGAGCTTTCCACGTCAACAGCAAATGGGTTACCGAGCAGTTCCAACCTGCTTTTTGTGCTTCAAAGTCAGCAAATCGGCGTCGAAAGTCAGCGGCAAGCATACCTATTTTATCAGCCAACTGTGTGCTCGGGAACGCACTGGTAGAGAGCTTCTCTTTCATGGTCTGGCAGCTGGGAAAGTGGCTCAAATTTTCTTTCCGCATCTGCGTCTCCCACAGAGTCAGTTTGGTTTTAAATGCCTTCACTGTACTGTACATATCAGAGATGACACGATCCCGACCCTGCAGCTGCAAGTTTATTGCATTCAGATGACTCGTAATGTCACACAGAAAAGCCATTTCACACAGAAACATTTCGTCTCGGAGTTGTGTTGTGTCTTTCCCTTTGCTGTCCAAGAACAGACAAATCTCCTCACGAAGCTCGAAACATCTTTGAAGCACCTTTCCCTGGCTTAGCCATCGCACCTCTGTGTGATAAGGCAAATCACCATGCTCCGTTTCTAACTCCGTCAGAAATGCCTTGAACTGGCGGTGATTCAAACCTTTGGCTCTGATAAAGTTAACTGTGCGCGTGATGATGCTCATTACATGCTCCATTTTCAAGGCTTTACCGCACAACGCTTCCTGGTGTATGATACAATGATAAGCTGTCAGCTCACCTGTCGCGTTTTCCTCTTGCATCTTTTCCCGTATCTTCGCCACCAGTCCGCTCCTGTGTCCACACATCGCAGGTGCTCCGTCGGTTGTCAAACCCACGAGTTTTTCCCAAGGCAGCTCCATCTCATTTACACATCTTGACACCTCTTCATACAAATCATGCCCCGTAGTTGTGCCATGCATAGGACGTAAAGCCAAAAACTCCTCTGTCACGCTTAGGTTGGAGTCCACTCCGCGGATGAAAATTGACAACTGGGCAATGTCAGAAATGTCGGTGCTCTCATCCACAGCCAAGGAATATGCAATAAAATCTTTTCCCTTTTTCACAAGCTGCTCTTTTAGATTGATGGACAACTGGTCTACTCTCTCGGCAATGGTGTTTCTGCTCAGACTCACATTTAAAAAGAGTTGCCTTTTTCTGGGCAAACTTCGTCACAAACTTTAATCATGCAGTTTTTGATGAAATCCCCCTCCGTAAATGGCCGGGCTGATTTAGCGATCTCTTCTGCCAAAATAAAACTGGCCTTGACAGCAGCCTGGCCTTGTGATTTGGCTTTTTGAACAGAGCCTGTCGAGATTTGAGGCCTCGTTTTAATTCCTCTGCCTTTTGTAGCCTTTGTTCCATGTCCATATTCTTGTTTTTGTCCGCGTGTTTCGTTTCATAATGTCGTCTCAGATTATACTCTTTCAGTACCGCCACACTTTCTCCACACAGAAGACACACAGGTTTTCCAGCTACCTTCGTGAACATATACTCCGACTCCCACCTTGTTTGAAACCCCGGTTCTCAGTATCCACCTTCCGTTTTGCCATTTTTGATGGGTATCTGAAAGTTAATTTTACTGTGATGCTGACGACTGCTGTGCCAATAAATATTGAAATGAAGCAGCCTACTGCTCGGTGCGTCACCTTTGCATTGTGGGAAATGTAGTATTGGTGCGTGTAAAAGATCTGCGGGCTGCCGGCTTGCTGCGGGCCGGTTCTAATAATAAATCAAGATCATCCCAGGGGCCGTAAAAAACCTTCTTGCGGGCCGGATGTGGCCCGCGGGCCTTGACTCTGACATATGTGCTGTAGAGGTAAGAGAGAGAGAGAGACTGTGTAGAGGTAAGAGAGAGAGAGAGAGAGAGAGAGAGACTGTAGAGGTAAGAGAGAGAGAGAGACTGTGTAGAGGTAAGAGAGAGAGAGAGAGAGAGAGACTGTAGAGGTAAGATAAATAGAGAGAGAGAGATACTGTGTAGAGGTAAGAGACAGAGAGAGACTGTAGAGGTAAGAGAAAGAGAGAGAGAGACTGTGTAGAGGTAAGAGACAGAGAGAGACTCTGTAGAGGTAAGAGAGAGAGAGATAATGTGTAGAGGTAAGAGAGAGAGAGAGAGAGAGAGAGAGTGTGTAGAGGTAAGAGAAATAGAGAGACTCTGTAGAGGTAAGCGAGAGAGAGAGACTGTAGAGGTGAGAGAGAGACTGTGTAGAGGTAAGAGAAAGAGAGAGACTGTAGAGGTAAGAGAGAGAGAGAGACTGTGTAGAGGTAAGAGAGAGAGAGAGACTGTGTAGAGGTAAGAGAGAGAGAGACTGTGTAGAGGTAAGAGAGAGAGAGAGACTGTGTAGAGGTAAGAGAAATAGAGAGACTCTGTAGAGGTAAGCGAGAGAGAGAGACTGTAGAGGTGAGAGAGAGAGAGAGACTGTGTAGAGGTAAGAGAAAGAGAGAGACTGTGTAGAGGTAAGAGAGAGAGAGAGACTGTGTAGAGGTAAGAGAGAGAGAGAGAGACTGTGTAGAGGTAAGAGAAATAGCGAGACTCTGTAGAGGTAAGCGAGAGAGAGAGACTGTAGAGTTGAGAGAGCGAGAGAGACTGTGTAGAGGTAAGAGAAAGAGAGAGACTGTGTAGAGGTAAGAGAGAGAGAGAGACTGTGTAGAGGTAAGAGAGAGAGAGAGAGACAGTGTAGAGGTAAGAGAAAGAGAGAATGTGTAGAGGTAAGAGAAAGAGAGAGACTGTGTAGAGGTAAGAGAGAGAGAGAGACTGTGTAGAGGTAAGAGAGAGAGAGAGAGAGACAGTGTAGAGGTAAGAGAAAGAGAGAATGTGTAGAGGTAAGAGAAAGAGAGAGACTGTGTAGAGGTAAGAGAGAGAGAGACTGTGTAGAGGTAGAGAGAGAGAGAGAGAGTGTAGAGGTAAGAGAAAGAGAGAATGTGTAGAGGTAAGAGAAAGAGGGAGAGACTGTGTAGAGGTAAGAGAAAGAGAGAGACTGTGTAGAGGTAAGAGAAAGAGAGAGACTGTGTAGAGGTAAGAGAAAGAGAGAGACTGTGTAGAGGTGAGAGAGAGAGAGAGAGAGACTGTAGAGGTGAGAGAGAGACTGTGTAGAGGTAAGAGAAGAGAGAGACTGTGTAGAGGGTGAGAGAGAGAGAGACTGTAGAGGTGAGAGAGAGAGAGAGACTGTGTAGAGGTAAGAGAGAGAGAGAGACTTTAGAGGTAAGAGAAAGAGAGAGACTGTAGAGGTGAGAGAGAGAGAGAGACTGTGTAGAGGTAGGAGAGAGAGAGAGAGACTGTGCAGAGGTAAGAGAGAGAGAGACTGTAGAGGTAGGAGAGAGAGGGACTGTCTAGAGGTAAGAGAGAGAGAGAGAGAGAGGGACTGTCTAGAGGTAAGAGAGAGAGAGAGAGAGAGACTGTGTAGAGGTAAGAGAGAGAGAGAGAGAGAGAGACTGTAGAGGTAAGAGAGAGAGAGAGAGAGACTGTGTAGGGGTAAGAGAAAGAGAGAGAGACTGTCTAGAGGTAAGAGAGAGAGAGACTGTAGAGGTAAGAGAGAGAGACTGTAGAGGTAGAGAGAGAGAGAGACTGTGTAGAGGTAAGAGAGAGAGAGAGAGAGAGAGAGACTGTAGAGGTAAGAGAGGAGAGAGACTGTGTAGAGGTAAGAGAGAGAGAGAGAGAGACTGTAGAGGTAAGATAAATAGAGAGAGAGAGATACTGTGTAGAGGTAAGAGACAGAGAGAGACTGTAGAGGTAAAGAAAGAGAGAGAGAGACTGTGTAGAGGTAAGAGACAGAGAGACTCTGTAGAGGTAAGAGAGAGAGAGAGATAATGTGTAGAGGTAAGAGAGAGAGAGAGAGAGAGAGAGAGAGTGTGTAGAGGTAAGAGAAATAGAGAGACTCTGTAGAGGTAAGCGAGAGAGAGAGACTGTAGAGGTGAGAGAGAGACTGTGTAGAGGTAAGAGAAAGAGAGAGACTGTAGAGGTAAGAGAGAGAGAGAGACTGTGTAGAGGTAAGAGAGAGAGAGACTGTGTAGAGGTAAGAGAAATAGAGAGACTCTGTAGAGGTAAGCGAGAGAGAGAGACTGTAGAGGTGAGAGAGAGAGAGAGACTGTGTAGAGGTAAGAGAAAGAGAGAGACTGTGTAGAGGTAAGAGAGAGAGAGAGACTGTGTAGAGGTAAGAGAGAGAGAGAGAGAGAGAGACTGTGTAGAGGTAAGAGAAATAGAGAGACTCTGTAGAGGTAAGCGAGAGAGAGAGACTGTAGAGGTGAGAGAGAGAGAGAGACTGTGTAGAGGTAAGAGAAAGAGAGAGACTGTGTAGAGGTAAGAGAGAGAGAGAGACTGTGTAGAGGTAAGAGAGAGAGAGAGAGACTGTGTAGAGGTAAGAGAAATAGAGAGACTCTGTAGAGGTAAGCGAGAGAGAGAGACTGTAGAGTTGAGAGAGCGAGAGAGACTGTGTAGAGGTAAGAGAAAGAGAGAGACTGTGTAGAGGTAAGAGAGAGAGAGAGACTGTGTAGAGGTAAGAGAGAGAGAGAGAGAGAGAGTGTAGAGGTAAGAGAAAGAGAGAATGTGTAGAGGTAAGAGAAAGAGGGAGAGACTGTGTAGAGGTAAGAGAAAGAGAGAGACTGTGTAGAGGTAAGAGAAAGAGAGAGACTGTGTAGAGGTAAGAGAAAGAGAGAGACTGTGTAGAGGTGAGAGAGAGAGAGAGAGACTGTAGAGGTGAGAGAGAGACTGTGTAGAGGTAAGAGAAAGAGAGAGACTGTGTAGAGGTGAGAGAGAGAGAGAGACTGTAGAGGTGAGAGAGAGAGAGAGACTGTGTAGAGGTAAGAGAGAGAGAGAGACTTTAGAGGTAAGAGAAAGAGAGAGACTGTAGAGGTGAGAGAGAGAGAGAGACTGTGTAGAGGTAAGAGAGAGAGAGAGACTGTAGAGGTAAGAGAAAGAGAGAGAGACTGTAGAGGTAAGAGAAAGAGAGAGAGAGAGAGAGACTGTGTAGAGGTAAGAGACAGAGAGAGAATGTGTAGAGGTAAGAGAAGGAGAGAGAGACTGTATAGGTAAGAAAAAGAGAGAGACTGTGTAGAGGTAAGAGAGAGAGAGAGAGACTGTCTTCTCTCATCTTTTAACTATTCCTCTCTCTTTCCCTTTTGCCTCCCACTTCTCCTGTGTGTGTGTGTGTGTGTGTGTGTGTGTGTGTGTGTGTGTGTGTGTGTGTGTGTGTGTGTGTGTGTGTGTGTGTGTGTGTGTGTGTGTGTGTGTGTGTGTGTGTTAGCTCCTGGTCCAGGCTGGGTCAGACCTGTTTGTGGAGGACGAGGAGAAGTTAACCCCGTGTGACCACGCAGAGAGACAGCAGCACACACACCTGGCCCTGCGCCTCGAAGCCATGATGGTGTTCTCACAACACACACACACCGAGACACAGACACCCAGCAGCACGCTGCGCCATAAAGAGGTGAGTTACACACCACCGACACAGAGCAGCCGCTGCCGCGAAACTGCACTTCGTCACTGAATGCAGAATGCTGCACCACACACACAAAATAATCCTAAACAACTTTATTCAAAATAGAGCCATACAACATTTCCTTGGAGTGCATAAGTTTGTTCCAAGCCTGGCTATTCAAGGAGACATGGGCTGGGTGCCCTGTGAAATTGGACATGGGCTGGGTGCCCTGTGAAATAGGACATGGGTTAGGTGCCCTGTGAACTAGGACATGGGCTGGGTGCCCTGTGAAATAGGACATGGGCTGGGTGCCCTGTGAAATAGGACATGTGTTAGGTGCCCTGTGAAATAGGACATGGGCTGGGTGCCCTGTGAAATAGGACATGGGCTGGGTGCCCTGTGAAATAGGACATGTGTTAGGTGCCCTGTGAAATAGGACATGGGCTGGGTGCCCTGTGAAATAGGACATGGGCTGGGTGCCCTGTGAAATAGGACATGTGTTAGGTGCCCTGTGAAATAGGACATGGGTTAGGTGCCCTGTGAAATAGGACATGGGCTGGGTGCCCTGTGAAATAGGACATGTGTTAGGTGCCCTGTGAAATAGGACATGGGCTGGGTGCACTGTGAAATAGGACATGGGCTGGGTGCCTTATCGACATGCCAGAGGACAGGATAAGAAAAAAGGTCTTCAAAGGAACTCAATACCCATAGACAAAGGAACTCAATTACCCATGGACAAAGGAACACAATTACCCATGGACAAAGGAACTCAATTACCCATGGACAAAGGAACTCAATTACCCATGGACAAAGGAACTCAATTACCCATGGACAAAGGAACTCAATTACCCATGGACAAAGGAACTCAATTACCCATGGACAAAGGAACTCAATTACCCATGGACAAAGGAACACAATTACCCATGGACAAAGGAACACAATTACCCATGGACATAGGAACTCAATTACCCATGGACAAAGGAACTCAATTACCCATGGACAAAGGAACTCAATTACCCATGGACAAAGGAACACAATTACCCATGGACAAAGGAACACAATTACCCATGGACAAAGGAACACAATTACCCATGGACAAAGGAACACAATTACCCATGGACAAAGGAACTCAATTACCCATGGACAAAGGAAATTAATTACCCATGGACTAAATAAGTTAATTACCCATGGACAAAGGAAATTAATTACCCATGGACAAAGGAAATTAATTACCCATGGACAAAGGAAATTAATTACCCATGGACAAAGGAAATTAATTACCCATGGACAAAGGAAATTAAATTACCCATGGACAAAGGAAATTAATTACCCATGGACAAAGGAAATTAATTACCCATGGACAAAATAAGTTAATTACCCATGGACAAAGGAAATTAATTACCCATGGACAAAATAAGTTAATTACCCATGGACAAAAGAACTCAATTCCGTTTTTAAGGAAGCGAATCTACAGCACATATTTAGAAAGAAGTTACGATGTCAACATGTGTAAGGGTTTTCCTTAGGTGAAGTAGAGGCGGACCAAATCGCAGCGTGGTGGTTATTCATGTTTTTTAATAAAGACACTAGACATGAATAAACTAACAAAAACAATAAACGTGGAAAACCAAACACAGACCTATCTGGTGCAAAACACAGAGACAGGAACAATCACCCACAAACACACAGTGAAACCCAGGCTACCTAAATATGGTTCCCAATCAGAGACAGTGACTAACACCTGCCTCTGATTGAGAACCATATCAGGCCAGACATAGAAATAGACAAACAAGACATCCAACATAGAATGCCCACTCAGATCACACCCTGACCAACCAAAACATAGAAACATACAAAGCAAACTATGGTCAGGGTGTGACAATATGATCAAACACAAGTGAAAGCTACAAAGAAAAATGGCCAACTGATATATGACTTAAACCAAAACTCAGAACAACCAAATCAAAAACAACTATGATCTGGAACCCTATGTCACCTCTCACCTAACAAGAAACCAAAGGTCACTGTGTGCCCAGTTGAGAACCAGGATACTTCCTCTGGCAATTAAGATAGGTTTAATGCAATAATGGAAGAAGAGCAGCTATGTACTGTTTGCGATTCAGGGGAGATTGAGAATGAACTGCGCTTTTTATTGTACTGTACTTTATATGATGATTTGACGGTAAGCTTGTTTGATAAAATGCAACAACTGAAACCAGAACTATTTTGGGTTAGAGACTAAGAGAAGCTGGAATGGTTATTTAGAAAATAAGTGTTTCAGGGTGAAATTTTATTTTGCAAAGCATGGACTATACGTCAAGATAAGCTTTATCATTAAAGTAGGTTTTTGTTTTGTTTATCAATTTTAGATTTTTTTCGTATGAACCTACAGTGCATTCGGAAAGTATTCAGACCCCTTGACCTTTTCCAATTGTTGTTACGTTACAGCCTTATTCTAAAATGTATTAATAGTTTTTTTTTCAGTAGTATTCAGATCCTTTACTCAGTACTTTGTTGAAGCACCTTTGGCAGAGATTACAGCCTCGAGTCTTCGTGGGTATGACGCTACAAGCTTGGCACACCTGTATTTGGGGAGTTTTTCTCATTCTTCTCTGCAGATCCTAAAAAGCTCTGTCAGGTTGGATGGGAAGTGTCGCTGTACAGCTATTTTCAAGTCTCTCAAAAGATGTTTGATCAGGTTCAAGTCCGGGTTCTGGCTGGGCCACTCTCCGTCTGGCCACTTTACCATAAAGGCCTGATTGGTGGAGTGCTGCAGAGATGGTTGGCCTTCTGGAAGGTTCTCCAATCTCCACAGAGTGACTCTGGAGCTCTGTCAGAGTGACCATCGGGTTCTTGGTCACCTCCCTGAACAAGGCCCTTCTCTCCCGATGGCTCAGTTTGGCTGGGCGCCCAGCTCTAGGAAGATTCTTGGTGATTCCAAACTTCTTCCATTTAAGAATGATGGAGGCCACTGTGTTCTTGGGAACCTTCAATGCTGCAGAACTTTTTTGGTACCCTTCCCCAGATCTGTGCCTCAAACACAATCCTGTCTCGGAGCTCTATGGAAAATTCCTTCCACCTCAGTTTTTGCTCCGACATGCAATGTCAACTGTGGGACCTTAATATAGACAAGTGTGTTCCTTTCCAAATCATGTCCAATCAATTGAATTTACCCCAGGTGGACTCCAAAGTCCTCTAAAGTTGTAGAAACAGCTCAAGGATGATCAATGGAAACAGGATGCACCCGAGCTCAATTTCAAGTCTCAGAGCAAAGGGTCTGAATATTTATGTAAATTTGCTGTTTCTGTACATTTGCAAAAATGTCTAAAAACCTGTTTTCGCTTTGTCATTAACAGGTATTGACTCTGTGAAATGGTGCTGCCAAAATAAATCATATACAGAACCAGTATATATATATATATACAATATATATAGATACAGAATTTACACAATCAACATACAGTATATACAGTGCCTTCAGAAAGTATTCATATGGTGAAATCCTTGAGCGGTTTCCTTCCAAAGTGTAATTCATAATTTCACCATGCTCAAAGAGATATTCAATGTCTACCAATAGGTGCCCTTCTTTGGAAGGCATAGGAAAACCTCCCTGGTCTTTGTGGTTGAAATGCACTGAGGGACCTACAGATAATTGTATGTGTGGGGTACAGAGATGAGGTAGTCATTCAGAAATCATGTTAAACACTATTATTACACACAGAGTGAGTCCATGCAACTTCTTATGTGACTTGTTAAGCACATTTTTACTCATTAACCTATTTAGGCTTGCCATAGTAAAGGGGTTGAGTAGTTTTTGACTCAAGACATTTCAACTTTTCATTTTTAATTAATTTGTAAAGATTTCTAAAAACATATTTCATATCATATTTGGTGCAGGTGACTTTGTTTGTCATCTGCGCCGAATACAACATGTGTAGACCTTATAGTGAAATGCTTACTTACAAGCCCTTAACCAACAAGAAAGAGTTAAGAAAATATTTATCAAATAAACTAAAGTAAAAAATAATATAAAGTAACACAATAAAATATCAATAACGAGACTATATACAGGGTGTACCGGGTGTACCGGTACCGAGTCAGTGTGAGGGGGTACAGGTTAGTTGAGGTCATTTGTACATGTAGGTAGGGGTGAAGTGACTGCACAGATAGTAAACAGCGAGTAGCAGCAGTGTACAAAACAAATAGAGAGGTGGGGGGGTCAATGTAAATAGTCTGGGGGCCGTTTGATTAATTGTTCAGCTGTATTATGGCTTGGGGGTAGAAGCTGTTAAGGAGCCTTTTGATCCGAGACTTGGCGCTCTGGTACCGCTTGCCGTGCGGTAGCAGAGAAAACAGTTTATGACTTGGGTGACTGGAGTCTTTGACAACTTTTTGTGCCTTCCTTTGACACCGCCTAGTATAGAGGTCCTGGATGACAGGAAGCTTGGCCCCAGTGATGTACTGGGCTGTACAAACTACCCTCTGTAGTGCCTTACGGTCAGATGTCGAGCAGTTTCCATACCAGGCGGTGATGCAACCGGTCAGGATGCTCTCGATGATGCAGCTGTATAACTTTTTCAGGATCTGGGGACGCATGCAAAATCTTTTCAGTCTCCTGAAGGGGAAAACGTGTTGTCGTGCCCTCTTCACGACTGTCTTGGTGTGTTTGGACCATGATAGTTTGTTGGTGTTGTGGACACCAAGGATCTTGAAACTCTCAACCTGCTCCACTACAGCCCTGTCTGTGTTAATGGGGGCCTGTTCAGCCTTTCTTTTCCTGTAGTCCACGATCAGCTCCTTCATCTTGCTCACATTGAGGGAGAGGTTGTTGTCCTGGCACCACACTGCCAGTTCTCTGACCTCCTTCCTATAGGCTTTCTCATCATTGTCGGTGATCAGGCCTACCACTATTGTGTCGTCAGCAAACTTAATGATGGTGTTGGAGTCGTGCCTGGCCATGCAGTCATGAGTGAATAGGGAGTACAGGAGGGGACTAAGTACACACCCCTGAGGGGCCCCAGTGTTGAGGATCAGCGTGGCAGACGTGTTGTTGTCTACCCTTACCACCTGGGGGCGGCCCGTCAGGATGTCCAGGATCCAGTTGCAGAGGGAGGTGTTTAGTCCCAGGGTCCTTAGCTTATTGATGAGCTTCGTGGGCAGTATGGTGTTAAATGCTGAGCTGAAGTCAATGAACAGCATTCTCACATAGGTGTTCCTTTTGTCCAGGTGGGAAAGGGCAGTGTGGAGTGCGATTGAGATTGCATCATCTTTGACATTATGGGATATTGTGTGGAGGGCAGTGACACAAAATCTCAATTTCATCCATTTTTTATTAACACAATAAAATGTGGAAAAAGTCTTTGCTACTGCAGATACAGTGTCTTGTAAGCCAACATGGGCTGGTCATCTTGAAGATGCAAGACACTATAATAATGAAATAAATCAAGTCACACAAACACACTTTAAATCAGAGATGCATTTGCTGTGAAAAGTAGCCACAGAGGGACAAGCATACTATTATGGTTTTAGATAAAAAATGTTTTCCTAGCTTTTTCAATTCTTAATCTCTCTCTCCCTCTCTCCCTCCCCTCTCATCCCCAGCCCTATGAGGGTTTGAAGCTACAGGACTTGAGGAGACTGAAGGACATGTTGATAGTGGAGACAGCTGACATGCTGCAGGCTCCTCTCTTCACCGCTGAGGCACTGCTCAGAGCACACGGTGTGTGTGTTTCATGTGTGTGTGTTTCATGTGTGTGTGTGTGTGTAAACTGTCTCTGTATCTAATTGGGACACGTAGGAGCTGTTGAAGGTGTGTGTGTGTTTGTGTGTGTGTGTGTATCTAATTGGGACACATAGGAGCTGTTGAAGGTGTGTGTGTCGCTCGAACCTCTCTGTCTCTGTGTATCTAATTGGGACACGTAGGAGCTGTTGAAGGTGTGTGTGTCGCTCTAACCTCTCTGTCTCTGTGTATCTAATTGGGACACGTAGGAGCTGTTGAAGGTGTGTGTGTCGCTCTAACCTCTCTGTCTCTGTGTATCTAATTGGGACACGTAGGAGCTGTTGAAGGTGTGTGTGTCGCTCTAACCTCTCTGTCTCTGTGTATCTAATTGGGACACGTAGGAGCTGTTGAAGGTGTGTGTGTCGCTCTAACCTCTCTGTCTCTGTGTATCTAATTGGGACACGTAGGAGCTGTTGAAGGTGTGTGTGTCGCTCTAACCTCTCTGTCTCTGTGTATCTAATTGGGACACGTAGGAGCTGATGAAGGTGTGTGTGTCGCTCTAACCTCTCTGTCTCTGTGTATCTAATTGGGACACGTAGGAGCTGTTGAAGGTGTGTGTGTCGCTCTAACCTCTCTGTCTCTGTGTATCTAATTGGGACACGTAGGAGCTGATGAAGGTGTGTGTGTCGCTCTAACCTCTCTGTCTCTGTGTATCTAATTGGGACACGTAGGAGCTGATGAAGGTGTGTGTGTGTGTCGCTCTAACCTCTCTGTCTCTGTGTGTAACAGACTGGGACAGGGAGAAGCTTTTGGAAGCTTGGATGAGTGATTCTGAGGAGTGCTGCCAGCGGTCTGGGGTCTTGATGCCCACACCCCCGCCCAGCGGGTGCAATGCCTGGGACACCCTGCCTTCCCCGCGCACCCCTCGCTCCCCCCTCACCCTAACCCTCACCTCCCTCACTGACAGCTGCCTCACCCCAGGGGAGGAGGGAGGGACTACGGTGAGTCACATGACATTTTGGTCCAGGACAGGTTGCACATTTTTGTTCTACCCCAGCACGAGCACACCTGATCCTACTAACCAACCAATCATCAAGCCCTGGCTGCCTGTGTGAGTGTGTAACAGAGTTAAGAACGTACCGTAAGCTCACTCCACAGCTAGCTTGAAATGTTGAGAATGGAGCCATCCAATTAGTAGCTTTTGGGTGTCTCCAACCATTGGAACATTGTTAAGGAGGGCGGTCACGTGTGTTAGCAAAGTAGAGGTCTCGAGTTCCAGCCAGGTATGAACCGAAATGAGCTTGAGAGTGGTACTTGCTAAGCAACGTGACATCCGTAATACATGTGCGTGTTTTGTGTGATGTAGTGTATACCTCTGACTGTGTGGGGTGTCTCTTTCCCTCCAGTGTGGGATCTGCCTGTGTTCCATCTCAGTGTTTGAAGACCCAA
The DNA here is from genome assembly GCF_034236695.1 of Oncorhynchus nerka. NCBI lineage: Eukaryota > Metazoa > Chordata > Actinopteri > Salmoniformes > Salmonidae > Oncorhynchus > Oncorhynchus nerka. Next base: position 76,965,547 of record NC_088399.1, read on the forward strand.
TAGACATGTCCTGTGGTCATGAGTTCTGCCGAGGCTGCTGGGAAGGGTACGTCACTTACACTGTTTGAATTGAATTAAACACGATGGATCCTCATGGGAAATTCAATTGTCACAGGCCTATACGACACATATTACAATACAGACGTATAAACTGAATAGAAAAATACACACAATCTGGAAGGAAGTAATGCACAGTATAAATGGCAAGAGCAAGCCATATCAATTTAAATATTGACTGTACATCCAATAATGATTGAATTGGATGTGATTTGTTTCAGGTTTCTGAATGTGAAGATCCAGGAGGGTGAGGCTCATAACATCTTCTGTCCTGCCTGTGACTGTTACCAGCTGGTGCCTGTTCAGGTTATAGAGAGTGTTGTCTCCAGAGAGATGGACAAACGATACCTGCAGTTCGACATCAAGGCACGCACACACACATACACATACACACACGCGCACGCACGCACACACATGCACACTCACACACACTATGTCGCTCTCAAAGCATCTTATCTCTCCTCCCTGTCTGCATGTGTGTGTATGTGTGTGTGTGTGTGTGTGCGTGTATCTTCTCTAGGCGTTCGTGGAGAACAACCCATCTATCCGGTGGTGCCCGGCAGTGCGGTGTGAGAGAGCGGTCAGGCTGACCAGACCTGGTCCGGGGGTCAACCACCTGGGGTTCCCCCTGCTGCCCTCCCCTGCAGTCGACTGTGGCAAGGGTCACCTCTTCTGCTGGTACACACACATCAGACCGTCTCATGGGGAAAAGTCTCAAACGTAGAGAATGATACAGTGCATTCAGAAAGTATTCAGACCCGTTCACTTTTTCCACATTTTGTAACGTTACAACCTTATTCTAAAATGGATTAAATTAATGTTTTTCCTCATCAATCTACACACAACACCCCATAATGACTAAGCAAAAACAGGTTTTTAGAAGTAAAAAACAGAAATATGACATTTACATAAGTATTCAGACCCTTTGCTGTGAGACTGGATATTGAGCTCAGGTGAATCCTGTTTCCATTGATCATCCTTGAGATGTTTCTACAACTTGATTGGAGTCCACCTGTAGTAAATTCAATTGACTGGACAAGATTTGGAAAGGCACACACCTGTCTATATTAAGGTCAAGGAGGTGACCAAGAACCCGATGGTTACTCTGACATAGTTCCAGAATTCCTCTGTGGAGATGGGAGAACCTTCCAGAAGGACAATCATCACTCCACGAATCAGGCCTTTATGGTAGAGTGGCCAGACAGAAGCCACTCCTCTGTAAAAGGCACATGACAGCCCACTTGGAGTTTTCCAAAAGGCACCTAAAGGACTCAGACCATGATCAATCCAAGATTGAACTCTTGGCCTGAATGCCAAGCATCACGTCTGGAGGAAACCTGGCACCATCCCTACGGTGAAGCATGGTGGTGACAGCATCATGCTGTGGGGATGGTTTTCAGCAGCAGGGACTGGGAGACTAGTCAGGATCGAGGGAAAGAGGAATGGAGCAAAGTACAGAGAGATCGTTGATGAAAACCTGCTCCAGAGCGCTCAGGACCTCAGACTGGGGCGAAGGTTCACCTTCCAACAGGACAACAACCCTAATTACACTGCCAAGACAACGCAGGAGTGGCTTTGGGACAAGTCTCTGAATGTCCTTGCGTGGCCCAGCCAGAGCCCGGACTTGAACCCGATCAAACATCTCTGGAGAAACCTGAAAATAGCTGTGCAGTGACGCTCCCCATCCAACCTGACAGAGCTTAAGAGGATCTGCAGAGAAGAATGGGAGAAACTCCCCAAACACAGGTGTGCCAAGAAGACTCAAGGCTCACTGCCAAAGGTGCTTTAACAAAGTTCTGAGTAAAGGGTCTGAATACTTATGTAAATGTGATGTTTCTGGGTTTAAAAATAAATAATTTGGAAACATTTCTAGAAATCTGTTTTTGCTTTGTGCAGATTGATGAGGATAAAAAAATGTAATCAATTTTAGAATAAGGCTGTAACATAACAAAATGTGGAAAAAGTGAAGGGGTCTGAATACTTTCCGAATGCACTGTATATTTATATTCGTCCCCCTCTCTTACTCTCTTCCTCCATCTGTCTCCCTCCTCTCTCTCCCCTCTGTCTTCCATCTGTCTCTCTCTCCCTCTATTCCTCTCTCTCTTCCTCCATCTGTCTCTCTACTCTCTATCTCTCTCTCCCCCTCTTCTTCTCTCTCTCTTCCTCTGTCTCTCCCCTCTCTCTCTCCCCCTCTTCTTCTCTCTCTCTCCCTCTGTCTCTCCTCTGTCCCTCCCCTCTCTCTCCTCTCTCTCTCTCTCTCTCTCTCCTCTCCTCTATCTGTCTCTCTCTCCAGGGAGTGTCTAGGTGAGGCCCATGAGCCATGCGACTGTCAGACATGGAGGATGTGGCTGCAGAAAGTCTCAGAGATGAAGCCAGAAGAGTGTGAGCACAGACACACACACACACACACACACACACACAGATATACAGTATGTTATAATAAACGCATGATTGTATATGCTGATCTTGGTATGTGTGTGTGCATTTGATCTTGGTATGTGTGTGCGTGCATGTTGGTGATGTTTGTGTACATGTGCGAATGTGTTTGTATGTGTGTGTGTGTATCCAGTGGCAGGTGTATCGGAGTCGTATGAGGATGCAGCTAACTGTCTGTGGTTGTTAACCAACTCTAAACCCTGTGCCAACTGCAAGTCTCCCATACAGAAGAATGAGGGCTGCAACCACATGCAGTGTGCCAAGGTACATACACACACCTCACACACACACACACACCAGCTTTGCTACATTTTAATGGCGTTGAGGAAGATATTGAAGCAGTCCCAACATAGAGCCTTGTGGGACACCATATTAAAGCAATAAGACAGGGTTATTACCATGTATTTACAACACCTCTTTCTCTGTCTGCAGTGTAAATATGATTTCTGCTGGATCTGTCTGGAGGAGTGGAAGAAACACAGCTCTTCAACTGGAGGATACTACCGCTGTACACGCTATGAGGTCATCACACAGCTAGAGGAGCAGTCCAAAGAGATGACTGGAGAGGTACACACACACACACACACATACTTGTTTTTCTATCCCCGTTGTGACCTAAAATAGATTTACATTAAAAATCCTATTTTCCCTAACGCCTAACCCTAATTCTAACCCTAAACCTAACCCTAAGCTTAAAATGGGGATATTTGTGGATTTCAGGTCCCCACAAGGATAGAAGAACAACATACCACACACACTAGAACTGCACACACTCTGACATTTTACGTTAAGTATTTGACAGGAGTGTGTGTTTTTCAGGCGGAAAAGAAGCACAAGAGTTTTCAGGAGTTGGACCGCTTCATGCACTATTACAGCCGCTATAAGAACCATGAACACAGCTATAAGGTAACACACACACAGCATGATATTGTATTTATGATATCTACCAATGTTGTTTTCTAAAATGTGATGTCTCTCCCTATCCCTCTCGCTCTCTCTCTTTCTCTACCCCCCTGTATCTTCTCTCTTTCTCTTTCTAGTTAGAACAGAGACTATTGAAAACAGCCAAAGAGAAGATGGAACAGCTGAGTAGAGCCTTCATTGGATGTGAGTCTCTGACCTACCTGACTCTACTTTCTACCTCAGAGGCTGTCCCTGCCTCTCCTCTTGTATAATGATGGAGGGAGAGGATGGTGTGTGTGAGTGTGTGTGTATTTGTGTGTTTCTAACAGAAGTGTGTGTGTATTTGTGTGTTTCTGTTTCTAACAGCAGTGTGTGTGCGTGTGTGTCTAACAGCAGTGTGTGTGTATTTGTGTGTTTCTGTGTCTAACAGCAGTGTGTGTGTATTTGTGTGTCTCTAACAGCAGTGTTTGTGTGTTTCTAACAGCAGTGTGTGTCTCTCCTCTAGGTGAGGGCTCCCCCCCAGACACCAGGTTTATAGAGGACGGTGTGTGTTTCTAACAGCAGTGTGTGTCTCTCCTCTAGGTGAGGGCTCCCCCCCAGACACCAGGTTTATAGAGGACGGTGTGTGTTTCTAACAGCAGTGTGTGTCTCTCCTCTAGGTGAGGGCTCCCCCCCAGACACCAGATTTATAGAGGACGGTGTGTGTTTCTAACAGCAGTGTGTGTCTCTCCTCTAGGTGAGGGCTCCCCCCCAGACACCAGATTTATAGAGGACGGTGTGTGTTTCTAACAGCAGTGTGTGTCTCTCCTCTAGGTGAGGGCTCCCCCCCAGACACCAGATTTATAGAGGACGGTGTGTGTGAGTTGTTGAAGACACGTCGTGTGTTGAAGTGTTCCTACCCCTACGGATTCTTCCTCCAGCCGCACAGCACACAGAAGGAGATATTTGAACTCATGCAGGTGTGTGTGTGTGTGTGTGTGTGTGTGTGTGTGTGTGTGTGTGTGTGTGTGTGCGTGCGTGCGTGCGTGTGCGTGTGTGTGTGAGAGAAAGATGAATTCCTCACCCTCCACTCTCTCCCTATTTCTCTACCCTTCTACTCATCTTTCTGTTCCCCAGACTGATCTGGAGATGGCGGTGGAGGACTTGGCTCAGAAGGTGAACCGTCCCTACCTGCGTACGCCGTGTCATAAGATAGTCAGCGCTGCCTGTCTGGTACAGCAGAAGAGAGAGGAGTTCCTGGCCTCGGTGGCTAGAGGGGTGGCCCCTAACGACTCACCTGAAGTACCTAGGAGGAGGTGAGGGAGAGAGGGAGACCGACAGAAAGAGAGAGAGAGAAAGAGATCTTTTTCCCAACAGGCAGTAGACAGAACAGGGTTGGCCTTTCTTTACAAAGCTCTATATTGAATGTGTTTCAGTTTCCCTGCTGGATCATGGGACTGGGAGTACCTGGGATTCACCTCTCCTGAGGTAACTACACATAACACTATGGTCAAGCTTTTATACTGTTTCTCTATGAGAATTTGAGCAACAGGTCCATATTTGTAGCCACATCCTCCATCTTAGCACAAACATCCATGTTACCACACGGCAGGTAGCCTAATGGTTATAGTGTTGGACTAGTAACCAGAAGGTTGCAAGATTGAATCCCTAGCTGTCATTCTGCCCCTGAACAAGGCAGTTAACCCACTGTTCCTAAGCCGTCATTGAAAATAAGAATTTGTTCTTAACTGACTGGCCTAGTTAAATAAAGGTAAAATAAAAAATAACTAACCTGTATAATGTACTACCTGTATAATATACTACCTGTATAATATACTACCTGTATAATGTACTACCTGTATAATGTACTACCTGTATAATGTACTACCTGTATAATATACTACCTGTATAATGTACTACCTGTATAATGTACTACCTGTATAATATACTACCTGTATAATATACTACCTGTATAATGTACTACCTGTATAATGTACTACCTGTATAATGTACTACCTGTATAATGTACTACCTGTATAATATACTACCTGTATAATATACTACCTGTATAATATACTACCTGTATAATGTACTACCTGTATAATGTACTACCTGTATAATATACTACCTGTATAATATACTACCTGTATAATGTACTACCTGTATAATGTACTACCTGTAGGAGTATGCTGATTTCCAGTACCGGCGGAGACACCGGCCGCGTCGTAGAGGAGACATGCCGAGTTTACACAGTCTGAGGAGCAACAGCAGTACTCCTGAGCCCAACCAGAACCCTGAGAATACAGGTACACACACACACACACAGTCATTTATCAGTAGGGCCTGTGTTTCTTTGACGTTTTCTTGTGTTGTTATTGTTACGTGTGACAGAGGTCCTCCAGGAGAGAGTTGAGGGGCGGAGACAGCCTCTGAGGTCACTGGATGAAGATGACCCCAACATTCTACTGGCCATCCAACTGTCACTACAGGACTCACGGAGGGAGAGAGAAATGGAGAGAGGGATGGGAGGAGGATTGGAAAGAGGCTCTGGTGTGATTGAGGGCCCAGGGCTTGGGTCTGGACAGGGTCTGGATATAGGGCCAGTAATGGGTCCAGTGGTGGGGAGCCTCAGTGAGACTCAGGACCCCTCCAGCGTGGGTGGTTCTTTGGGGGCCAGTGGCTCCTCTAACCTCCCTAGACCAGACCCTAACCAGTCGCTAAATGCTGAGCTGTTAGAGCTAGGAGAAAGTCTGATGAGACTGGGACAAATAACTACTCCATATACCCTAGACAACACTAATATCCCTACGCCATATAGCTTAGATCACACCTACGACCACTACAACCCTTCCCCCAGGTACAGTCAGAGTCAGGACCTTAGCTACACATCTTATACAACTGACCACAGCTATGCTGTTCTGGAACCTGACCTCAGCACACCTTATACACACGGCTACGGTCACACCTGTGATCATAACCAGGACCACACCACTATCAACATTCCCTTCACTCCAGAACACGACCATAATTGTGGTCAAAACCAAAACCGTGGCCATCCCACTATCAATGCCTTCTACAGTTCTGTTCACTGCCAACCCAGCCTCTACACTGAAACATCTCCTTCTCACACAGACCTTACAGCATCTTCTAGCCCTAAACACACAAGCCTTTACCCCTCAGACCCAGAGCCATATGCTATGTTCAGCCTTCCCCATAACCCTGAACCAGACCAAACCATCTCTTGCACCCAGGACACACATCCTGACCAGAACCACCACCATTGCTGCCACTCCAGCCACTACACCCCTAACACAGACCCTTACACCCCTAACCCAGACCCTTACACCCCTAACCCAGACCCTTACACCCCTAACACAGACCCTTACACCCCTAACCCAGACCCTTACACCCCTAACCCAGACCCTTACACCCCTAACACAGACCATTACACCCCTAATCCAGACCCTTACACCCCTAACCCAGACCCTTACACCCCTAACCCAGACCCTTACACCCCTAACCCAGACCATTACACCCCTAATCCAGACCCTTACACCCCTAACCTAGACCATTACACCCCTAACCCAGACCCTTACAACCCTAACCCAGACCATTACAACCCTAACCCAGACCCTTACAACCCTAACCTGGACCCTTACGCCCCTAACCCAGACTACACCTCGAATCCTGACTCATGCCGCACTTCCTCAGACCCCCACGGCCTGCTCCCCTCCCCAGACCCAGAACTCCTCTCCCCAGTGGTCCCTCCAGGTGGTCCCTTCACCCCCAGTGACCCGGGCTGCCTGGAGCGCCTGGACCCCTCAGCTGAAGCCCTGCTCCTGGACAACATCATGGCCTGGATCCAACACACACACCCCCAGGACAGCCCCCAGAACATCGACCTCATCCCCTCAGCTAGCTCCGAGACTGGCTCACCCACGGAGAAATACTCACCTCCGGACACAGAGACAGACTCACCCACTGTTTCACCCCAAGATGGTGGGGACCCAAAGAGTGATTCCCCTCCTGACGCCCAGGCCAGTTTCAGCGGGGAGGCCCTAGCCGAGCTACGGCAGGCCCAGGAGGGAGAGGCGGGTAGGGGACAGGCTGGCTCCCCCGGCCCTGGAGACAGCCTGGAGGTTAAAAGACCCAGCACTCTGGATCTGGAGTGTTGTGAGGAGTGTGTGGAGTGTGTAGTCACAGGGTTTGTGTCGGAACTGTCGCAGGACGCAATGGACACACACATACACTCACACACACACTGTGGAGATGACAACCTCACTCCTACCAAGACAGACTCAAGCCCCACCGCCTGGGTAGTGGAGGACCAATCACGCGCGGAGTGGGAAGAGCAAGTTCACCTGGTGTGACAACAGACAGACAGATGACAGAGAGCAGGAGGAAGAGAGGAGGAGAGTGGGAGCGAGGTAACGATAAGCAGCAGTGACAGAGAGGAGGGAGAGAAAAGCTGAGAGAGAAAAGAGAGGAAGAGAGTGTGATTAATAGCATTATCAGAGAAAGAGCTTAGGAAAGATTTGGGGATGAAAAGCACTTAGAGGAAAGAACAGGATAAAAGTCTGACATTAAACATGGGGTGTCCACCCGATTTAGCTTGCTGGGCACCGAAAGCTAATTAGTATATTTGACCAAGTTCTGGTCAGGTCATGTGACCCAGATCTGGTCAGGTCATGTGACCCAGATCTGACCAGGTCATGCAGTGACCAGAGTTGATCAGAGCAGATGAGATGTGTTTAAATACAATCAAATATGAGTGACTTTAGTGATTTTATCGTCCATATCCATTCCACTACTGATGGACTGACTATGTGGTCTCCTCAGCCTAAGACCAGGGCGAGTTGTTTTACTGTTTATTCAACCTTTATTTATCCAGATCAAAACTCCATGACAGAGAGAGAGAGAGAGGGACCGTGACATGGCTACTCTTTAGAAACAGTCCACGCCTGAGTTGATCAGTGTGCCTCATTTTTATTGAGAATCTCCTTTTTTTCATATGGAACCTCAAGCAACATGCAAAGAATAGTATGACTATTATTACTACTATAGGGTTGTTTTGTTTTTGACAAGGTTTCCTTTCCTCTTGATATAAGATGTGTTTTTGGAAGCAGCTGTGGTCTGTGGTCATATGTATCAAGCCTCTCAGAGTAGCTGATCTAGGACCAGGTCCTCCCTGTCTATTTAATCTTATTCATTATGATCTAAAAAGGCTCAATTGATCCTAGATCAGCACTTCTACTCTCCCAGGTCTTTGACTAGGTACAGGACAGGAAGCTGTTATTTTTCTTGTGTTGGTGTTATAGAGATGGTTAGCACTGGTAGGATGATTATAATATAGTCAACTTTATAGAGATGAATCTGCAGTCTACAAGAGTTTATAATATAATTTCTAAAATCATATTTATCTTATTTAATTGTAATAAGCTGCTTAAACAAAGTAGTCATTGGATATAGAATAACATTTAGAAATGCAACCATGGTTTAACTTAACTGTTGGGTGTAGTGTGCAACCATCTGGAGTAGTGCACTAGTTTATAGTAGGGTGCGATGTGACGTGCGCTGATCATACAAAACATGAAATGGAACACTGAAGTCTGGATTTGGAGTGTATTTTTTTGTACAACACCACTGTTTTAAGTTAAGATAATTGTTTATTTAGTCCAATTTTATTCACACTAAGGTTTTTATTAGATTTCTTTTTGTTTTCTTTGTTTTGTATTTTCTTGGTACTTAATTGAAAGTTTCAAGGCCAGTGGCTGTGTGTCATAGTTTGTAACCCAGGCATCTGATTTTTATATTACTGTACCCTGGCAACCATAAACCTTGTTGTTATTTGCACTTTCATAGGTGATACTTGATACATTCCCAGTCCATATGAAAGACAGTGACGTTCGATGTGTGGCCAAGGAGTGAAAGTATTAGTAAAACGTTTACTCTCAATAAAAAAAAAGATAAAAAAAAAAACACATTTCTTTCAATTTACTTTTCTTTCAATGATATTAACTACATATTTTGTCACTATAGAATTCTTGCGTCATGATACAGTAAAAAGGCTTTCAACAAGGGAGTTGGACAACCTCATTAAACAACATTATCGATGAAGGAAGGTGCACCAACACAATTGCTCATTAACAATGGAATGCTAGTACTTCTGTCAAAGGGTTTCAACATACATCGACTGAATCTTTCCTGTCACGCATTTCTGTGATTTTCTATCAAACACTAGATGTTCCAAAGATTTGTATAACTTGTTTTATCTGTGGTTGTTTGAGGAATGAATCGAGGAATCCGGGAGAAAGAGATTGTGCTTGTTTGAAATGGAAAAGTGTTGCGGTAGCTTTTTATAAAGAAGAACATCAAGACGAAGCAGCTGCTTTATAAGTGGGATGCACTGTTGAGCGCTACATACCGAGGGGTTCGTGCTGATTGTACGGAGATTGTGACAGCCGGTTAAATGGGGTCCCTTGAGAAGGCAAGAACAAGATGTATGTCAGGAGAAGTGTAGTATTATCATAAGGAGACGTATACTTGGAACACGGAGGAAGAATGGAGGGAAAAAGAGGCAGCGGAGGACTAAGAGAGAGGGTGGAAGAGGGTGAGTTTGAGTTGGTTAAAAATGGCGGGAAAAGGGGAGATGTTTGATAAAGAAGAATGGTAGAAAGTGTAAGCTGTAAATTGAAGTTAGTTGAAGACAGGAGGAGAAATTGATGTGAATGATGGCGACGTATCGGAGGTCAAAGGTGAAGTTCTCGAAGCCAGGAGCTTGCACCGAGGGTCCGGATAAAGATGAGTCAGTGATAGTAGGAGTGGAAAAAGTGGACCCTTGCCTTTTGGCTGATCCATTTCTGGTTTCAGGGTGGGTGAAAACACAGTTGGGTGTTGTGGAATCGGTGAGGGTAACCAGAAGTGGTTTTGTGATAACTGTTTGTGTTTCTGCTGGTCAGAGACAGCAGGCGCTCCGTGTTAAACGAATGGGGGCAAGAGATGTGAATTGTTTTGCTCTCAAGAAAAGGGTGCCATTGAATGGAGTGATTCCTGGGGTAGTGGTAAATTAGAAAGTTGACCAACTGAAGGGAAATAAGTGCACTCAGGCTATCCATAAGGCCAAGCAAGGTTAGTTACTTTAAAGAGCTGTTCTCTGTGGGTTTAACCCCAAGGAGTTCTGGAAAACACCTGGAGAATAAACCCTCCTCCTCACAGCTGCCCATGTCCCTTAATGTTGATGATGTGGTTGTTACTAACAAGGAGCACATGGCTGGGCTCTTTAATCACCACTTCATTAAGTCAGGATTCCTATTTGACTCAGCCATGCCTCCTTGCCCCGATGCTCCTCCCTCTTTTTCCTCTGCCCCGCTACAAAGTTTTTCCCTGCAGGCAGTCACTGAGTCCAAGGTGCTAAAGGAGCTCCTTAAACTTGACCCCAAATAACCTTCTGGGTCAGAAGGTTAATTCTTCTTTAAGGTTGCAGCCCCTATCATCACCAAGCCTATCTCTGACCTTTTTAACATGTCTCTCCTTTCTGGGGAGGTTCCCAATACTTGGAAGGCATCCATTGGGCGTACTTTATTTAAAGGGGAGATCAAGCTGATCCTAACTGTTATAGGCCAATTTCTATTTTGCCTTGTTTATCAAAAGTGTTGGAAAAACTTGTCAAGAATTAACTGACTGGCTTTCTTGACGTCTATAGTATTCTCTCTGGTGTGCAATCTGGTTTCCGCTCAGGTTATGAATTTGTCACTGCAACCCTAACTGTCCTAAATTATGTCACCATTTCCCTTGATTCTAAGCAATGTTGTGCTGCTATTTCTATTGACTTGGCCAAAGATCTTTATATGGTAGATCATTCCATTCTTGTGGGCCGGCTAAGGAGTATTTGTGTCTCTGAAGGGTCTTTGGCCTGGTTTGCTAACTACCTCTCTCAACGAGTGCAGTGTATAAAGTCAGAATATCTGCTGCTTCAGACACTGCCTGTCACCAAGGGAGTACCCCAAGGCTAGATCCTAGGCCCCACGCTCTTCTCAATTTACAACAACATAGCACAGGCAGTAGGAAGCTCTCTCATCCATTTATATGCAGATGATACAGTCTTACACTCAGCTGGCCCCTCCCGGGATTTTGTGTTAAACGCTCTACAACAAAGCTTTCTTACTGTCCAGCAAGCTTTCTCTCCCCTTAATCTTGTTCTGAACACCTCCAAAACAAAGGTCATGTGGTTTGGTAAGAAGAATGTCCCTCTCCCCACAGGTGTGATTACTGCCTTTGAGGGTTTAGATCTTGAGGTAGTCACCTCATAAAAGTACTTGGGAGTATGGCTAGACGGTGCACTGTCCTTCTCTTAGCACATATCAAATCTGCAGGCTAAAGTTAAATCTAGACTTAGTTTCCTCTATCATAATCGCTCGTCTTTCACACCAGCTGCCAAACTAACCCTGATTCAGATGACCATCCTACCCATGCTAGATTTATGGAGATGTAATTTATAGATCAGCAGGTAAGGGTGCTCTCGAGCGGCTAGATGTTCTTTACCATTCGGCCATCAGACTTGCCACCAATGCTCCTTATAGGACACATCACAGCACTCTATACTCCTCTGTAAACTGGTCATCTCTGTATACCCATCGCAAAACACACTGGTTGATACTTATTTATAAAACGCTCTTAGGCCTCACTCCCCCCTATCTGAGATATCTACTGTAGCCCTCGTCATCCACATTCAACACCTGCTATGGCAGTCACATTCTGTTAAAGGTCCCCAAAGCACACACATCCCTGGGTCGCTCCTCTTTTCAGTTCGCTGCAGCTAGCAACTGGAACAAGCTGCAAAAAAACACTCAAACTGTTTTATCTATTAATTCAAAGACTCAATCATGGACACTTACTGACAGCTGCTTTGTGTGATGTATTGTTGTCTTTACCTTCTTGCCCTTTGTGTTGTTGTCTGTGCCCAATAATGTTTGTATCTAAGTGTGCGTTCTCTAATTCTCTCCTTCTCTCTTTCTTTCTCTCTCTCGGAGGACCTGAGCCCTAGGACCATGCCCCAGGACTACCTGACATGATGACTCCTTGCTGTCCCCAGTCCACCTGGCCATGCTGCTGCTCCAGTTTCAACTGGCCTGGGCCCTAGGACCATGTCCCAGGACTACCTGACATGATGACTCCTTGCTGTCCCCAGTCCACCTGGCCATGCTGCTGCTCCAGTTTCAACTGTTCTGCCTTACTATTATTCAACCATGCTGGTCATTTATGAACATTTGAACATCTTTGGCCACGTTCTGTTATAATCTCCACCCGGCACAGCCAGAAGAGGACTGGCCACCCCACATATGCTCTCTCTAATTCTCTCTTTCTTTCTCTCTCTCGGAGGACCTGAGCCCTAGGACCGTGCCCCAGGACTACCTGACATGATGACTCCTTGCTGTCCCCAGTCCACCTGGCTGTGCTGCTGCTCCAGTTTCAACTGTTCTGCCTTATTATTATTCGACCATGCTGGTCATTTATGAACATTTGAACATGTTCTGTTATAATCTCTACCCGGCACAGCCAGAAGAGGACTGGCCACCCCACATAGCCTGGTTCCTCTCTAGGTTTCTTCCTAGGTTTTGGCCTTTCTAGGGAGTTTTTCCTAGCCACCGTGCTTTTACACCTGCATTGTTTGCTGTTTGGGGTTTTAGGCTGGGTTTCTGTACAGCACTTTGAGATATCAGCTGATGTACGAAGGGCTATATAAATAAATTTGATTTGATTTGATTTGATTTGTACCTTGTTTTTTGCTGCTAGCATGTTGTGCTGCTGCCATGGTGTGTTGTCATATGTTGCTGCCATGCTATGTTGTTGACTTAGGTCTCTCTTTATGTTTTGTTGTGGTGTCTCTCTTGTCGTAATGTGTGTTTTGTCTTATATTTTTATTTTTAATTCCAGCCCCTATCCCGCAGAAGGCATTTTGCCTTTTGGTAGGCCATCATTGTAAATAATAATTTGTTCTTAACTGACTTGCCTAGTTAAATAAAGGTTAATATATATATACAGTGGGAGATTCCCAGTGTTTGTGCTGCTCATTGTTTGGTGCGATGCAGACAGGGTGAAAGTGGTGAAACAGAAGAGTCATTGTCTGTTCTTTTGAGTTTTGATGTCGAGTCTTGCCAGAAAAAGTGATAGGAAATATAAGTTATCCTGTATGAACTTTTGTGCCAAATACATTATGTTGTTACAGGTGTCAAGCTTATGGGCATGTGGCATCAGTGTGTAGGAGGGAGGTTCCTAGGTGTGCAGAAGGGAATGAGACAAAGGAGTGTGTAGTATTGGGGAAAGTAATGGTATGTGTTAATTGTAAGGGTACCCATGGGGCTGGGAATCAGAAATGTCTCGTGCGAGAGAGGCAGGTTGAGGTTTCCAGGGTTAGAGTAATGCAGAAGTTGTCATATGCTGAGGCATTGAAGAAAGTAGAGGAATATGGGTTAAGGGGAGGGGGATTTATAGCAATGGTTCTCAACTGTACTGCACTGATGGAATGTAAAGTCACAGAAAATAGAGGTTGTGGTGGCAGCTGCAGAGTGGTATTTGGTTGTGCAAGAATTGATAGTTGAATAGTTACAGGGTGTGTTAAGTGCTGGTGTCCCATCCTTTCAGGCTGTTGGCCTAAAGTAGGACTACATTGATTTAAATAGTGGAGTATGGTATTTAGTTATTATTATTATGATTTATTATTTGTGAGTTTAGTGTTAGATGGTAGGGTATTTGACAACAAAACAATTCAAGCAACGTATAAGGGAGTCATACTCCAGTCTAGTACGTGGCGGTAATGCAACATTTATTGGATGCCAACAGCTGTTAAACCGCATTAAAGAAGAATCTGTTTTCTTTATGCATTTCCTGGTTCTGGAGCGTTTTTATGACGCCGACGTTCCTGCGACGAAACGTATTTTATACACAGCGGCCTGTGCGTTCAGTTCTACGCTGTAATTTTTTTGTCTTTGGTGGAGATTTTGTCTCTGCAAATCATCACCAACATGAAACTCGTACGGTAAGAATATTCAACAAAATTATCTTTAGTCTTATGCTTAGATGAAAGGTGAAAAGTACGGGTTTTGTGTCGCTGGATGGATTTAGATTTGGAGTGCGAGCTGTTCGCTAAATTCTGAGGCGGGAAGCAGCTAACTGAATTGAATGAATGAATGAGCGACGTGCAGAAGTGACTAGATAGCCAACTTTCTATAACGTTAACGAATGGACCTCTAGCCGCGGAATACGCCATAAACATCGATTATTGACGTATCTGCCGCTGAGAACTAACTAGTTACTTTGTATGCACAACTGTTGTTTGCTAGCCACCGATATGCTAACTTGCTTTTAGTTAATTAACCACTGCAGTGTGTAGGCAGGGCCCTGACAGATTACCCACAACAACCAATGGTTCAAAAACAATGTGTTCTTGTTTAAATTCAGTTTCCATGACAAGTCATCCGGTTTGTGTTTGTCATTTTCGTTTGTGTTGGACATTGTAGTCATTGCAAACTAGGTAGTTCTTACTAGGTACCGCCCCATTGTCTATTGAAGTTGTCTGTGTCGATATTGTTTATAGGGCTTTGATGACTAGCAAGCTAGTATGTATTCACAGACTTGATAAACTGCATTCATTATAACATTGCCTCTAATATCCATGACTTTTCTCCTCCTGTAGCTTTTTGATGAAACTCAGCCACGAGACTGTGACCATTGAGCTGAAGAATGGCACCCAGGTCCATGGAACAATCACAGGTATAGACCCTGCCCCCTCTGTCTGTCTGAGTAGGATTATTGAGATGCCTCTGAATATAAACAAAGTATAGGGTGTTGTATCAGGTACAGTCTAAACCTGTGATCTTCAACCTTTTCTAGCATGTTAAGAGCTACTCATTTTTCCCCTAGCCATTAAATTGGCACATTCTTCTCCAGGTCCTTTTTTAAATGTGTTTTTTAATTTAACTGGGCAAGTTGGTTAAGAACACATTCTTCTGTACAATGATTGCCTACCCTGGCCAAACCCTCCCCTAACCCGAACAACGCTGGGCCAATTGTGAGCCGCCCTATGGGACCGATCATGGCCAGTTGTGATACAGCCTGTGCTCGAACCTGGGTTTGTGGTGATGCTTTGCCTTAGACCGCTGCGCCACTCAGGATCCCCAGTGTGAAAGAGGAAGTAGTGTACTGTTTTCTGCCAATATACCTGGTAAAATAATGGTTAATAAACAACTAAGGGGGCCCTATAAAATCTGATTCCCCCAAAAATTATGTTCTATGTTTTATTTTTCCTGGTTTCCACTCATAATTACAATTGTTTGAAGAGAAACAATTCAATTGGATGTTTTGAGTTATGCCAATACTTAAATCACCTTTATTATTTTTGGTTTTGAAGAAAACTAAGACGTTTAAATTTTGTGTAATTCCCCTTTAATTGTGCATCTGGCTCATTTATTTATTTTATTTTATTGCACATCTAGCAAGTGAGGAATGTGCCATCTAGTGATGTTTCTGCTGCTGCTCATTTCATGGCAAAGTTTGCAAATAATGATATACTTCTGCCAGGTAAGCCTACTTTGCAGTTAACATTTAATTGAGAAGGTTTTGGGGAGACTATTTCTGTCAACCCACAAGACTGGTATCATACCACACAGACGGGCAATATTGCTGGAAATTAATTGGCAGATATTGTTCGGTTTGGCTTTTTAAGCCAATAGTGGCTAACCAGGGGTGGGATAATGTCAATGTTGCATTGATGATTAACAATGGTCATTAACTGTGTGTCCCAGGTGTGGATGTGAGTATGAACACTCATCTGAAGGCGGTAAAGATGACTCTGAAGAACCGTGAGCCCACCCAGCTGGAGAGCCTCAGTATCCGTGGGAACAACATCAGATACTTCATCCTGCCGGACAGCCTGCCGCTGGACACTCTGCTGGTCGACATAGAACCCAAGGTCAAGAGCAAGAAGAGAGAGGCTGGTGAGTACACAGGGATGGACGTAGAGAGATGGTGGGGAGGGAGCTGGACATAAAACCCAAGGTCAAGTCCAAGAATAGAGTGGCTGGTGAGTACACTAGGAAGATAGGAGGCGGTGGTGCTTGTCGGCATATCGGTAGAATATCAGAGGTTCTTCTCCAATCCTCTTCCCTTTGACGTTTTGAGGAGGCAATGGGAGAGGATGCCAGCAATACTTTCCACATTCAACCTAAGTCTGCCTAGATCAGTGTTCACTCCTGATCCTGGAGAACTACAGGGTCTGTAGGCTTTCGAGCCAGCCCAGAAACGACACAGTAGAGTTAGCTTGCCAACGCCTTTTTGATTAATTCAGTGAGGTGTTCTATTGCTTAGCTGGAACTTAAACACACTACAGCTGTTCAGGACCATGAGCAAAGACCAGCAGTCTGTTGAACTATTCGTTTTGTAAAGTTGTAACTAGGTTGAGAGTAATTGTGTACTAGAATGTGGGGTGACGTAATGTGGCCGACCTTCCTTCTGGAGTGCTACTGGGTATTTGGGTGTTTTGAGCCTGCCACAGCCGCCATATTGAAAGTTGGAGGTTGAACTGTTTCGTAGCCACACTGGTTAGAGGTTTCATAAATCCACAGTGGTTCTGTCTGAGTTAGGGTTGGGTGAGTTGCATAGCATTTATAATGCCTAGCTTCTGATGACTGTGGTCTCACCTTTGAACATGTGCTTCATCAGACCCAAATTAAAACTAGCAAATCAGCCACATTAATATTAGGCAAACGCTGTTCCGTAAGAAACGGCTCCCAACAATGAGCTTGACAACAAGTCCTGAGGACGAGGATGGGGGAGTCCAAGTATTTGTGGTGCATAACTTATCTCTAATCATCTCCTCTTCCTTAATCTCCCTCCATTTCTCTCTCCAGTGGCTGGGCGTGGAAGGGGCAGAGGAAGAGGGCGTGGCAGGGGGAGAGGCCGAGGCAGGGGAGGGCCCAGGAGATGATCGCCATGACTACGCGGCTATCAGTCATATCCTATTGTTTGTACAACAACATTTTTGTTTTGTCATTTTTCTGAGGAAACTTGTGAATCCCGAGCCCGACTTGTTTCTTATTTTGTATATTAAAGATGTTCCACATGAACAGAAGTGTTTTGAGTACTTTATTATCATACTTGTTTTGGCTGTTGTGTAGTTGGTCCAGTTGTTAGCAGTGATGGGTCGTTTGCAAACTAACTGCTTTCTTTTTTAACGGATGTCTTTTTGAACATATGAAAGAGCCATTCATTTGACTCCCTGATTTGTGTACTGTTACTACTGCTTTTGGATCTCCAGATAACGATTTATCTGTAGATAAGTACTAACCATTCTCTGAAGATGGTAATTCCTCACTGCAGGAACAGTCGGCGGTGAGGAGAGAGCCTAATTCTGGTCCGCATTCATTTTTGCAGTGGGGATGTTTATATATATTTTTTAGTTAGTATAGAGTGCTGTGATGTGTCCTATAAGGAGCATTGGTGGCAAGTCTGTTAGTGTTTGAACGCCTATTACGATCTGGCAGACAACTTGAGGCACTACTGAATGAAGAGCTGGTTCAGAACAAAATTAACAGTTACTTTTTTCTGACTGGAGCCACATGATCCAGCTCACTGAACTCTGAATGCTCATCGCTAGTTAACTGAACAAATTGTATTTGTCACATGTGCCAAATACAACGCGTGTAGACCTTACAGTGAAATGCTTCATTACAAGCCCTGAACCAACCATGCAGTTTGAAGAAAATACCCCCCAAAATAAAAAGAAAGAAATGACAAAACGCAGCATTAAAATAACAATAGCGTGGCTCTATACGGAGTACCGGTGTCGAGGTAATATGTACATTATTATTAATTATTATTAAAGTGACTATGCATAGATAACATTGTAGGGGGGTAATGCAAATAGTCGGTAGTCATTTGATTAGATGTTCAGGTGTCATGGCTTGGGGGTAGAAGCTGTTTAGAAGCCTCTTGGACCTAGACTTGGTGCTCCGGTACTGCTTGCCGTGCGGTAGCAGAGAGAAGAGTCTATGACTAGGATGGCTGGAGTCTGAAAATTTTTAGGGCCTTCCTCTGACACTGCCTGGTATAGAGGTCCTGGATGGCAGGAGGCTTGGCCCCAGTGATGTACTGGGCTGTACGCACTACACTCTATAGTACCTTGTGGTCAGAGGCTGAGCAGTTGCCATACCAGGTAGTGATGAAACCGGTCAGGATGCTCTCTGGTGCAGGTGTATAACTTTGAGGATCTGGGGACCCATGCTAAGTCTTCTCAGTCTCCTGAGGGGGAAACGTGTGGTCGTGCCCTCTTCACGACTGTCTTTGTGTGCTTGGACCATGTTAGTTTGTTGGTGATGTGGATGCCAAGGAACTTGACGCTCTCAACCTGCTCCACTACAGCCCTGTCGATGAGAACGGGGGGCGTGCTCGGTCCTCCTTTTCCTGTAGTCCACAATCATCTCCTTTGTCTTGATTTATTGGTTTTCTGATGATTTCTTTACCCTATAAATAAATGTTTTAGCTACATTACATGTACAGTTGGTTGGTTGTTCAACACATTTACAAAATAACCACCAATGGTAACCCAGCAGTAGTACCACAGGTGAATAATTCCCCAGCATGGTAAAATGTCAAATCAGTTAAAGAATTATGGACAATAATATGCATAATGAACAATGCGATTTGTAAGACAAGATGTATTAGGACTATAAAACAACTTTTTGTACCCACAAACACAATGTTTAATTAAACATTGAACTATAAAAACTGGACTCTTAAAAAAACAGGCCTACAAAAACTTCCATGGAAACTTAAATCTGTAAACCATGTTATATAAAAATGAACCCATGTATTGAAGTGAAAGCTGAATTGTATTTATATGAACTAGCCTAATATGATTGTAAAATGTGAAAATGATTTTAAACAAAAAAGCTGTAAAATGTTAAAGGATCACTTTGGGATTGAATTCAACACAGGCTGAGTTTTCGGGAATGACACAACAGTGATGACATGATTATCTTTATCACATGATGATCGACTGTATGTGGAACCGTACTGTTCGGGAAAAATCACAGGTATATTTGGTGTAAAATGGGTGTAATATGAATGGTGTATTGAGACTAGAAAGGGATGTCATATGATATGACTAGCGAAGTGATAATTAAAAAAATATGCATTTAAACTGGTTTGTTCCGTTTGACGTTCTTTTTCTGCACTGCTCAAAACCAACCGATTTAGACTCAGCTATTTAAGCACGCTATATTTAAGAATGTCTTGAACATTCAAAAATCATGCACGGTGTCTTTAACAGGTTGAGCCCCTTCCAGCCAATGAGATGAGCCGGACACACTACCCGGAAAAAAACCGATTGCATGAGTAATAATGGGCTGTAGCTGATATGTAAATGATTAAGTAGATCGCTATTTATTTCACTTTTATTTTAACCGGTGATATTTTTATATAATTCAAAGGCTGACATTCTCGTATGATTGGTAACTTGGCTCATATCGCAAGGTTTTGCTTAGGAAACATGGCAGCAACAGCAGATCACTTCATGTATTTTGCTTTTGGAAGCAACTTGTTGAAGGAGAGACTTCAGCTGGCGAACCCCTCAGCTATATTTCATTGCACCGGCCGACTGAAGGTAATCAGGTCCGCAGCGCAAACTTTTAGTTTGGATATTTCGGACTTCTGGTGTAGCTAGTAGGAGATTAACCAACAAGCAACATGGCGTTCTTTCATGGCGTTCAATAGCCCAACCGGCCGGAAGATGACGCTATAATTCTACGCCCTAGGGTTCTCGTCCCGAGTAGTTCAATTACATGGAGTAAATTAATTCCCCCCAGTCTATATAAAGAATAGAATGACCTCGAATAGAAAATGAATACTATTGTCTTCACTCACACAGTGAAAAGGTGTTAGAGAGTAGGCTATGTGACACATCCAAAAATGCATTGTCATAGTATTCTAACAGGGTCTCTCTTTCTCATCTCCCCCTCCTACCCTAAACCTCCCCAGCAGAACTACACATTGAACTTTGGTCTGTGGGGGGAGCACATTGATAACCGTTGGCATGGAGGAGTAGCAACCATCGAGCAGAAAGAGGGGGGAGAGGTGTGGGGGGTGGTCTGGAGGATGAGCAACGACCACCTAGCCAGCCTGGACCAGTGAGTCACTCTCTCACACACACACACACCAGTGAGTCTCATCTGATGGCAACATACATTCAATGGTCTTCATCCTGTACTTCACCTCATCCCTCCATGTTGTGTGTGTGTGTGTGTGTAGGCAGGAGGGGGTGGACATGGGTATGTACTTCCCCTTAGAGGTGACAGTGGAGACAGACAACGGGGCGCTGCTCTGTAGAACGTACCAGATGAACCGCTTCCACGCCTGTCCCCCCTCGCCACAATACAAACAGGTAAACACACATTGGACGCACACACGCCTGTTTTCCCTCACCACAATGCAAACAGGTACACACACATACACACAAGCCTGCCCCCCTCCCCGCAGTACAAGCAAGTGAAAGGAAATAATGTGTGTGGGTGTGTGTAGGTGGTGTGTTTAGGAGCCCAGCAGAACGGTCTACCAGTGCAGTACATGAGGAGACTAGAGGAGGTTCAGACCAACAACTACAGCGGCCCTTCTATCCTGGACAAGATCTCACAGGTCATTAAGTAATTCTGATATTTTTTTCCACTAATTGGTCTTTTGATTTGGTGTTTTGACCAATCGGATCAGCTCTGAAAAGATCTGATATGATTAGTGGAAAAAATATCAGAATTGGGCTGCCTGTGTAAACGTAACCAGAATCTATCTGAAATGACAACCAATTGAGCTCTGGTCAAAAGTAGTGCACTATATAGGGTGCCAATTTGGACAAACACACAGACAGGCACCATAAAGACTAATGCATGTGATGTGGCTTTGGAGAGATTTGATGACGAATGGTTCAATTGAAATGGAATGGGGCCTTTGAGAGAAATGGGAGATGTTGTAATGTATTTAATAGATGTATACTGAACGAAATCAGTTACTTCAGAAATCAATTGATTTAATGTCAATTGTTATTCTTTGTTTCTTAAGAAACGTCTGAAGGATCTCTGCTCCCCAAACTGTATCTGGTCCAATTGTCTTTTCCACAAAACATAATTTTGTAGTCATTAACACATACAACTATGTATATACAGAATTATCACCATAGTGTGATATATATAAATATATATATATAAAACAAAGATGCTTGAGTAAATTAAAGGTGTGTTTTAAATCAAATGTTAACATTTCTGCTGGATTTGCTATATGCTACCTAGATTTTACACAACGACAGAAATAAAGCAATGAACCAACAGAAGATGTGATTTCATAATTGACATAAATGTGTGTAATTGAGACTCAAAATTAGCAGCATGTTTCAGTCACAGCGCTTACAATTGTCTAAATTCCCTCACTCCGCAGCAGTACAGCTGATGATCAACAAACTCATTACATTGTCATACAGTAATATGAATCAATGAATGTATGCCCCCCCCCATCCCAAATTCCACCCTACTCACTGAAATCTGAGAGGATTAGATCACTGGAGGTGATGGTCGTGCTACCCTGCTCAGACATTGCATTCTTCAACCAATGGTTGCGTGCCACGTCATCGACTGCAGTCGGGCACCAGAACTCTGCTCTTTTAGCAGTCCACCAACACTCTCAGAAGACCCATAACCCATAATGGTCTCTAAATGTGCGTTTAAGTGTATATTCAGGTTATCCCGTTTAGTCTTTTAGCAAGTGAGTGAGGCAAACCAGTAGTGGTGTGGGGAAAATGTATACAGTTACACATTGTGATATTTTGGACGATATTATCAATATTTGACTCCAAGCTTTGATTTGTAAAAAATAAAAGATTTACAAATAATAATACTAATTGCTAGTACTAGTCAGCTGTACCTGCACCAGAACTCACATTTTTCATCCTATAGCTTGTTCTCGGTCTTCTTTTTAAATACTGAGCCAACATGTTTTCAGCTCTTATTTCACCGAATGATCAAAACTCGTTTTCATGCTCTCTCTCGTCTCTCTGCAGCAGACATATGGTGAGCAATATGTTTGGAACATCAAAACTCATTTTCATGCTCTCTCTTGTCTCTCTGCAGCAGACATATGGTGAGCAATATGTTTGGAACATCAAAACTCGTTGTCATGCTCTCTCTCGTCTCTCTGCAGCAGACATATGGTGAGGAATATGTTTGGAACATCAAAACTCGTTTTCATGCTCTCTCTCGTCTCTCTGCAGCAGACATATGGTGAGCAATATGTTTGGAACATCAAATCGCAATTAAAATCACAATACATATAGAATCGCAATACATATCGTATTGGCACCTACGTAGTTTATGAACCAACACTTGCACTCGACTCCCTCCCCCACCCCCATCTAGCTTTGACTTTGGGAAAAATGTACTTATCGGTGGAGGCTGGTGGGAGGAGCTATAGGTGGATGGGCTCATTGTAATGGCTGGAATGGAATTCATGGAAATGAGTCAAACACATGGTTTCCATATTTTTGACGTGTTTGATACTGTTCCATTTCAGCCATTACAATGAGCCCATCCTCCTCCTATAGCTCCTCCCACCAACCTCCACGTGTACCCACTATGCCTGTGATATGTGATTGTCCCACCTAGCTATTTTAAGATGAATGCAGTAACTGTAAGTCACTCTGGATAAGAATGTCTGCTAAATCAGGGGTTCCCAAACCTTTTCACTCAGGGCCCCACTTCCAGCAGTGGGGAATATCCCAAGCCTCCCCTGTGCGCACATATGCTACGTCTATTTCTATGGGCACAATCACTTTTGGTGATTCACACCCCTCTTGTTGGTGGAGAGAATTTTGCAGGTTTAAAGCTTATTTCATGCAATTCTACACATTTTGTCATGGTGCAAATACAATTGTTAGCTGACATGGGCTAGTTCTTCTGGACATTTCTGACAAGTTATAAATAGCTCTCTAAGGTATGCAATGACTAACGTGACAAGAGGACTGATGATGCACTGCCCAATTTCTAAATTGCACCTTGTGCATTCTACTATTACAACTTTCAAGAGTAGGTTTAAAGCTGGACTGAGACCCCCGCACCCACCCTGGGAACCACTGTGCTAAATGACTAAAAGTATAAAAAAAGAAACGTAAGTATCGTGATAATATCGTATCATGAGGTTCCTGGCAATTCCTAGCTCTGCTAAACTTCACAGGCTCGTGTCACTGGTCAGACGTTGATAGGTAAAGTAGATTCACAGACCAGCAGGTCAGACACAGATCTAGATGAAGTAGATTCGTAGGCCAGCATGTCATGACGATGGGGATGAAGCAGATATTCTGTGGGAATCTGAGCCCTTAGTCCAAGGGGTGCTCTGGACACGAACGATTCACCTCAAACCACTCGTCTATACACCTGAGAGAAAGAGAACGAGAGAGAGAGCGCGAGGGGGACACGAGTAAAGTAACAGCATCTTACTGTAGTCAGGTAGGTGTGTGTTTGTGTGTAGTTACCCTTTGTGGTATGTACAGAGACAGGGGAGTCTAGAGATGGTGTGTCCCTGCTCCATCTCGTCTAGACAGATGGCACACTCCCCACTATCTTTCACCAGAACATCCTCTGGGACACAACACACACAAATCAATCATCATCCTGACATACCATGCTAGCCAATCAGAAGGCATCCTGAACAAGCAGGCCAAACAGGCAGACTAACAAGATTATTGGGCGTACACAGAGAGATAAACAATCACACACTCACCGTTGTAGCGGAGTCGTGATTTGGTGAGACACATGATCAGATGGATCTCCATCACATCTGACGCCACAAACTTACTGCACACAGGACAGAGAAAGCCTAGGAAAAATGGAGCAGGACATGTCAGCACACAATCCATCCAACCAGACCTTTTTCTCGGTCTCATCACAAAGTGAGTGTGTGAGTGAGTGAGTGAGTGAGTAAAAATAGGTCAACCATGTGGTCATGTCTGCATAATGACCAAAGGTCAATTCATGATCACGATGACATTCATGGTTCCTTAATAAAAGTTTAATAAGTTACAGACTGAGACACTCACTCTCCAGTACAAAACCTATATTTGTGTGTTTGTGTGTGTGTAAGTTTGTGTGTAGGTGTGTGAGACATGTGCCATGGAGGAAGTACATGCTCATCTGTGGCCTAATGTGCTCCTCACGCCCCACAACAGAAGAGGGTGTACCGGTATGTGTATTTCACAGGGAGAAAGCACATTTGTTATATATCCTCTTCTTATCTGCCAAGTGAGAGGCTTTAGAACAACACACAGTTTTCTTGTTGTGGAATAAGATATCATGTAGACCAGTGTTTCCCAAACGTGGTCCTGGGAACCCCTCTGGGTACACATGTTGGTTTTTGCCCCAGCACTACACAGCTGATTCAAATAATCAACTCATCATCAAGCTTTGATTATTTGAATCAGCTTTGTAGTGCTGGGGCAAAAAAATAAATGTGCACCCAGAGGGAAACCTTGATGTAGACAGTCAGGACCTGAAAAACACGTACACACTTTAGCCTTCCTCCCAGTAGGTGAGGGGACAGGTGAAGTGGTAGAGAGCCAATCATCATCTGGTGTTCTCCTCCTCTCTCCCCATCTGTCTCCTCCTGGTCCAGACTGCTGCCCCGGCCTCCATGTGGTATACTCATCCCTGTCTGGTAGACAGACACAACGTCATGATACTGGACATGGACGTGAGTGAACCACACAGGTATAACTGCCCGGGGTTTGAACCTGTGTGCCACAACACTGTGTTAGCATCCTGAACTGAAGCCTTGGCATTAGTTGGGGAGCTAACACAAATCTTCAGGTCTCAGGCAGTTACTCATCATGGAAGTATGTTTCCAAACCACTTTCATTACACACACCTGGTGGTAGGAGCTGGGTTGGGTCCCTCCGGTGTAGCGAATTCTGGGGCCGCCAGGACTGGCTGTGTATCTGAACCCTGGGGTAGTGCTGCTTCCAGAGGGTTCAACAGGGCTAGAACACACCCGGGTTCGACTCTCAGCCACGGGGCTACTCTGCCTGACAACCATGGTGGCTCCTGTCCTATTCTAACTTCCCCAAGATATCAAGTCCTATAAGGTCTATACAACAGAACAGTCCTAGAAAGTTCTCTTCTCTCATGAAGCCCATCAGGGACAGGTGTTGAAAATGGTCCTACACAATGTGCAAAGCTTCAGATTGATGTTTCATCTATATATCAGTGTTTATATCATGTCACTATTCAAATAAACCATAAATAGCCTAGAAAAAACGCTGAAACTCGATGTCACAAGAGAGACAGAGGCATGACAGTGTCCAGTCCAGTAGTTGTGCCAAAACAGCCAAAGAAATAAAAGTGGCTTGAAAAGTCCAAAGTAAAATCATCACCTCAAGCTGAACCTCGGCAAGACGGAGCTGCTCTTCCTCCCGGGGAAGGACTGCCCGTTCCATGATCTCGCCATCACGGTTGACAACTCCATCGTGTCCTCCTCCCAGAGCGCTAAGAACCTTGGCGTGATCCTGGACAACACCCTGTCGTTCTCAACTAACATCAAGGCGGTGGCCCGTTCCTGTAGGTTCATGCTCTACAACATCCGCAGAGTACGACCCTGCCTCACACAGGAAGCGGCGCAGGTCCTAATCCAGGCACTTGTCATCTCCCGTCTGGATTACTGCAACTCGCAGTTGGCTGGGCTCCCTGCCTGTGCCATTAAACCCCTACAACTCATCCAGAACGCCGCAGCCCGTCTGGTGTTCAACCTTCCCAAGTTCTCTCACGTCACCCCGCTCCTCCGCTCTCTCCACTGGCTTCCAGTTGAAGCTCGCATCCGCTACAAGACCATGGTGCTTGCCTACGGAGCTGTGAGGGGAACGGCACCTCAGTACCTCCAGGCTCTGATCAGGCCCTACACCCAAACAAGGGCACTGCGTTCATCCACCTCTGGCCTGCTCGCCTCCCTACCACTGAGGAAGTACAGTTCCCGCGCAGCCCAGTCAAAACTGTTCGCTGCTCTGGCCCCCCAATGGTGGAACAAACTCCCTCACGACGCCAGGACAGCGGAGTCAATCACCACCTTCCGGAGACACCTGAAACCCCACCTCTTTCAGGAATACCTAGGATAGGATAAAGTAATCCTTCTCACCCCCCCCTTAAAAGATTTAGATGCACTATTGTAAAGTGGCTGTTCCACTGGATGTCTTAAGGTGAACGCACCAATTTGTAAGTCGCTCTGGATAAGAGCGTCTGCTAAATGACTTAAATGTAAATGTAAATGCTGTAGTTTCGTCTGCTGACTGCGATTGTCGACAGGAGCTAAACAATG
Source organism: Oncorhynchus nerka (assembly GCF_034236695.1). Lineage (NCBI taxonomy): Eukaryota > Metazoa > Chordata > Actinopteri > Salmoniformes > Salmonidae > Oncorhynchus > Oncorhynchus nerka. Next base: position 76,992,310 of record NC_088399.1, read on the forward strand.
GTCGACTTCGTTTTGAATGGCCCGGTCTCCTAGATGAGTGGAGATTTAGCTTAAAGACCAATTGAATGGTCTAACATGTACAAACTCCGCCCAACCAGGACACCGGGCCATGCAAAAGGTTTGCCCTAATGCCTTCCTCCTTCTCTGTGTGTGTGTGTGGTCAAGTGACATCAAGCCCAGGAACAACAGCAAAAGTTGCATGGACACAGATGAGGCTATAGACATAGCAGATGTTTATAAAAAGCCAGTCAGACTCACTGCTCCTCCACACATTTGTTTTATTGAATACATTCACACACACTGGAAGACAGAACATAAAAACTCACATTAGCATGACAAACATTCAGCTAAATAATGTAACTAAAAATGATGTTCATAAGTAAAGACTTAAAAGCATTCGGAGAGAGACTTACATCTATCGTAGTTGCCATGTTCAGAGAGAGTAACAAGTGTAGGCCTAGTTTAGTAAGGTGGAAGAAGGCTGCTTGCAGGTAGACGTTGCCTGTAGACACAGATCTAGGAACAGTTTCCTTTCCCCAATCCCAATAACGGGGGAAAATGACCTCGGATCAGTGTCTAAACACAACTTCATCCTACTCCTTCAGGTCCGTGGGGATAGTAAAAGCGTAGCAGTGCACTGATGGTGGTGACACACACACACACACACACACACACACACAATGAAATAAACACACAGATACAGCAGCTCTTGGCCAACTTCACAGCAGTACATAAGGGACAGTTTCTAACATAGGATTACATTTCTGCTCTATTCCTCCCTCTATTTTCACCGCTAACATTTTTACAAGGTCACAACAATGTGCTGGTTTGGCTAGCATTGTGTGGTACAGTGGATGGTTCCAGTCAGGTGTTACATGGTTGACAGTGACAGTGCTCTGCTATGTCTGGGTGGCCAGGCTGGGGAGGGAGTATGTTGTTGCTGCTAGACTAGTTGATTGTTTGTCTTTAGGTGGATATGCTGAGCAAGGTTGGAGAGCGTCATGCTTATCATGCTAGAACCAGCATGGTAGTGGTTAGTAATATAAACTATAGTAATGTTGTAGCCTGCTGTATGAATGACATTAATAATAATGTTGTATGACACAGCTGTGTGTGTATGTGTGTGTGTGTGTGTGCGTGTGACACGAGAAGGAGTGCAATATCTGGAGAGAAAAGCTTTTGATAAGTTAAAGAACGCAATGGTACATTTCAGCAGGCTGGCTGTCCGGCTGTCCTCTGTGTGTGTGTGTGTGTGTGTATGTGTACATTATGAATCCGACTTTGTATAGTCGCTACAGGGTCGTTGGGCCTGTGTATTGATGCAGGGGATGAAACCAGAGGTGTGGGTAATTATTGTGGCCCGGTCGGACACCTCTTCCGTAGGCATCACTGCTGGCTGACTCCCATCTGCTGGTGGTCTGGCTCTGGTTCCTCCTCCACGCCTGCATGGTACTGCTCAAACGTCTCATCATCTATGTCTGGTAGACCCAGCAACTAGAGAGAGAGGGAGAGTGAGAAAGAAAGAGAGAGGGGGAGAAAAGGGGAGAGAGAGAGGAGAAGTAGACCGAGATGAGGGAGAGGATGACATTTAACAGTTGTTATGTTCTTTTCTTTAGGCGTAGTCTAGTTGTTTTATTAAATAGCGTTAGGCTACTTACAGGTCTAAAGGAAGTGAAGACTTTGTCCAGGACCTCTAGCAGTGTTTTCTTCCCGCAGGAGGAGATGTAGTCCTGGGCTAGCTGTAGGAACGGCAGGCAGTCCTCACTCTCACTCCATACATGCTGTACACGTACACACACACACACACGTTATTAACCTAACCCATGTAGCCACATTGCACATTATCACTGTAATACTGTGCTAATGTCAAAGGTGTATATACACTGCTCAAAAAAATAAAAGGGAACACTTAAACAACACAATGTAAATCCAAGTCAATCACACTTCTGTGAAATCAAACTGTCCACTTAGGAAGCAACACTGATTGACAATACATTTCACATGCTGTTGTGCAAATGGAATAGACAACAGGTGGAAATTATAGGCAATTAGCAAGACACCCCCAATAAAGGAGTGATTCTGCAGGTGGGGACCACAGACCACTTCACAGTTCCTATGCTTCCTGGCTGATGTTTTGGTCACTTTTGAATGCTGGCGGTGCTTTCACTCTAGTGGTAGCATGAGGCGGAGTCTACAACCCACACAAGTGGCTCAGGTAGTGCAGCTCATCCAGGATGGCACATCAATGCGAGCTGTGGCAAGAAGGTTTGCTGTGTCTGTCAGCGTAGTGTCCAGAGAATGGAGGCGCTACCTGGAGACAGGCCAGTACATCAGGAGACGTGGAGGAGGCCGTAGGAGGGCAACAACCCAGCAGCAGGACCGCTACCTCCGCCTTTGTGCAAGGAGGAGCAGGAGGAGCACTGCCAGAGCCCTGCAAAATGACCTCCAGCAGGCCACAAATGTGCATGTGTCTGCTCAAACGGTCAGAAACAGACTCCATGAGAGTGGTATGAGGGCCCGACGTCCACAGGTGGGGGTTGTGCTTGCAGCCCAACACCGTGCAGGACGTTTGGCATTTGCCAGAGAACACCAAGATTGGCAAATTCGCCACTGGCGCCCTGTGCTCTTCACAGATGAAAGCAGGTTCACACTGAGCACATGTGACAGACGTGACAGTCTGGAGATGCCGTGGAGGACGTTCTGCTGCCTGCAACATCCTCCAGCATGACCGGTTTGGCGGTGAGTCAGTCATGGTGTGGGGTGGCATTTCTTTGGGGGGCCGCACAGCCCTCCATGTGCTCGCCAGAGGTAGCCTGACTGCCATTAGGTACCGAGATGAGATCCTCAGACCCCTTGTGAGACCATATGCTGGTGCGGTTGGCCCTGGGTTCCTCCTAATGCAAGACAATGCTAGACCTCATGTGGCTGGGGTGTGTCAGCAGTTCCTGCAAGAGGAAGGCATTGATGCTATGGACTGGCCCGCCCGTTCCCCAGACCTGAATCCAATTGAGCACATCTGGGACATCTTGTCTCGCTCCATCCACCAACGCCACCGTTGCACCACAGACTGTCCAGGAGTTGGTGGATGCTTTAGTCCAGGTCTGGGAGGAGATCCCTCAGGAGACCATCCGCCACCTCATCAGGAGCATGCCCAGGCGTTGTAGGGAGGTCATACAGGCATGTGGAGGCCACACACACTACTGAGCCTCATTTTGACTTGTTTTAAGGACATTACATCAAAGTTGGATCAGCCTGTAGTGTGGTTTTCAACTTTAATTTTGAGTGTGACTCCAAATCCAGACCCCCATGGGTTGATACATTTGATTTCCATTGATAATTTTTGTGTGATTTTGTTGTCAGCACATTCAACTATGTAAAGAAAAAAGTATTTAATAAGAATATTTCATTCATTCAGATCTAGGATGTGTTATTTTAGTGTTCCCTTTATTTTTTTGAGCAGTGTATATATACACAGTGGGGCAAAAAAGTATTTAGTCAGCCACCAATTATGCAAGTTCTTCCACTTAAAAAGATGAGAGAGGCCTGTAATTTTCATCATAGGTACACTTCAACTATGACAGACAAAATGAGAAGAAAAAATCCAGAAAATCACATTGTAGGATTTTTAATGAATTTATTTGCAAATTATGGTGGAAAATAAGTATTTGGCCAATAACAAAAGTTTATCTCAATACTTTGTTATATACCCTTTGTTGGCAATGACAGAGGTCAAACGTTTTCTGTAAGTCTTCACAAGGTTTTCACACACTGTTGCTGGTATTTTGGCCCATTCCTCCATGCAGATCTCCTCTTGAGTAGTGATGTTTTGGGGCTGTTGCTGGGCAACACGGACTTTCAACTCCCTCCAAAGATTTTCTATGGGGTTGAGATCTGGAGACTGGCTAGGCCACTCCAGGACCTTGAAATGCTTCTTACGAAGCCACTCCTTCGTTGCCCGGGCGGTGTGTTCGGGATCATTGTCATGCTGAAAGACCCAGCCACATTTCATCTTCAACGCCCTTGCTGATGGCAGGAGGTTTTCACTCAAAATCTCACGATACATGGCCCCATTCATTTTTTCCTTTACACGGATCAGTTGTCCTGGTCCCTTTGCAGGAAAACAGCCCCAAAGCATGATGTTCCCCCCCCCATGCTTCACAGTAGGTATGGTGTTCTTTGGATGCAACTCAGCATTCTTTGTCCTCCAAACACGACGAGTTGAGTTTTTACCAAAAAGTTATATTTTGGTTTCATCTGACTATATGACATTCTCCCAATCTTCTTCTGAATCATCCAAATGCTCTCTAGCAAACTTCAGATGGGCCTGGACATGTACTGGCTGAAGCAGGGGGACACGTCTGGCACTGCAGGATTTGAGTGCCTGGCTGCGTAGTGTGTTACTGATGGTAGGCTTTGTTACTTTGGTCCCAGCTCTCTGCAGGTCATTCACTAGGTCCCCCCGTGTGGTTCTGGGATTTTTGCTCACCGTTCTTGTGATCATTTTGACCCCACGGGGTGAGATCTTGCGTGGATCCCCAGATCGAGGGAGATTATCAGTGGTCTTGTATGTCTTCCATTTCCTAATAATTGCTCCCACAGTTGATTTCTTCAAACCAAGCTGCTTACCTATTGCAGATTCAGTCTTCCCAGCCTGGTGCAGGTATACAATTTTGTTTCTAGTGTCCTTTGACAGCTCTTTGGTCTTGGCCATAGTGGAGTTTGGAGTGTGACTGTTTGAGGTTGTGGACAGGTGTCTTTTATACTGATAACAAGTTCAAACAGGTGCCATTAATACAGGTAACGAGTAGAGAACAGAGGAGCCTCTTAAAGAAGTTACAGGTCTGTGACAGCCAGAAATGTTGCTTGTTTGTAGGTGACCAAATACTTATTTTCCACCATAATTTGCAAATTAATGAATTAAAAATCCTACAAATAAATGCATTAAAAATCCTACATTTTTCTAATTTTGTCTGTCATAGTTGAAGTGTACCTATGATGAAAATTACAGGCCTCTCTCATCTTTTTAAGTGGGAGAACTTGCACAATTGGTGGCTGACTAAATACTTTTTTGCCCCACTGTACACATGGTAGATGTTGGGTAGATACACTGAGTTTTATTTGAGGTCAGAGTACAGCTAGTAGAAGTAGAACCTAGAGATTAGAGAGTGAGATAACACAGACATTCAAGGACAGGAGATCATGTAGGAGTGTTTCTAGAACAACTACTGCTGTAGTTAAGCACACACACACACACACGCACGCACACACACACACACACACAGAACCTTAAGATACTGGACATGGACGTGAGTGAATCACACAGGTATAACTGACTGGGGTTTGAATCTGTGTGCCACAAGACTGTGTTAGCCTCCTGAACTTAATGCCTTGGCACTCCCATGAGCTCTCCAGGGATTGGCCAACCCTAAACAGTGTCCCCCTGTGACCGAGAGGGAGCGGTGCATTCACTATGTGTGTGTGTCTCCCCCTGCTGATAGCAGTATTGATTGGCATGGTAACAGGATCTAATCTGCCAGCCAGAGAGAGAGAGAGAGGTACCGTATTTCACTGCAGACTGGTACTGCCAGTGTCTGCCCTTGGGACTACCCAGCACTGTGCCTGTGTGTGGGTTGGTTCTTCTATCCTTGTGGGGACCTAAAATCCCCAAATGTTCCCACAAGGACAGGAAAACAAGGTAAATTCGCCTTTGTGGGGACATTTCCCAAAGTAGGATATTTTAAATTTAGGGGTTAGGTTTAGAGTTACAATTAGGGTTAATGTTAGAATTAGGGTTAGGGTAAGGGGTTACATTTAGGTTTATGGATAGGGAAAATAGGATTTGGAATGGAAATACATTTTAGGTCCCCAGGAGGATAGAGGAACAAAACAGTTTGTGTGTGTGTGAGAGAGTGAATCAGAGAGGCAGAGACAGGAGGGAGAGAAAGTGGCAGAGATGGTGGGGATAGGACCTAGTGCAGTAAACAGACTAGAGACCAAACAGGCCTACATGAGAAAACACATCTGCATCATACAGGAGCTCTCTAGTCCCCACTCTACATCAGCTGGCCAGAGGGCGCGGACACCACAGTTCTCCTGGCGCGGCGCCCGGCAGTAAATAGATTATGTCAGCAGTCGCAGCGATTGTGAGGCCAATAGGGACTCAGGGCCGTGCATCCCTCCATAGGCAACTTGCAGTAATACCTCATGTTGTATACATTTGCTATGTAAATATGTAATGCACATACAGAGTCACTCAGCGGACAAAACAACAACAGCACTGTTATTGCAGGCCTGTGTCTATATGCGCAGGACAAGCGGCATGCCCATAGCAGCTCAATGCGGTTTATCCCAACTGTTTGCAGATAAAAGAGGTCGCGGCATATTATGCGGCCAAAACAACATGCGCGCCAGGCGTGCTATAGTCCGGTGCACCAAATCAAACTGCAGTGACATCATTCCCGTTGCGCACACACACACTGCGCCGGGGGACCCGAGAAGCAAACCCCAAAACACTGCAACCACACAAACGCATACACGAACACACACACACTTACGAAATTCTCGGTCCCTCCCGTCATGTTATCGGGACAAAGGACATAGAAGGAGATTCCCGGTTCTGCGTAGAAGTCCAGTCTCCTCTCATCATCCTCCTCCGCAAAGATCAGATCGAACGGAACAGACGAACACCATTTCTCCGCCACCTCCACCAGCTGCTTAAACTCCATCCTCTCTCTCTCTCTCTCTCTCTTAGTCCTGGTGGTCTGGTCTGTGGGGGTCCGGGGCGCCGGTATAGACTAGTCTGTGGTCTCGTGCCCTCCTATTGATGCTGCTGTCTCTCGGTAAATAAAAACAGCTGACCGGACAGACAGCTGTAGCCTGCAGTTTCCCCTAACGCGCCATGCGCGTGGTGAGAGAGACAATATCTTTTCACTATCGCATTACACTGGCTTCACGGTATTCGGTAACAATAAGGTGTTTTCTCAAACCCTCATCCTTTCATTAGTCCATTAACCGATGAGATCAGCAGGGAGCAGTCCGTTCTGGGGTCGCATACATACGTTACGCACGCGTTGTGGAACGTTACGCCCATTAACGATTCAACGCGATGACGACAGGCTGAGACGCGGCACACTGCTGTCATCGATAAATTCCGTGCCTCCATACGAAATTATTGTTTCGTTCTCAACAAGCAGCCAGAGACTAACGTTCAAGACTATAAATGGGAATAGGGTGTCATTTCACATGTATTCCCTATTTAAATTAATGTTATTCTACATAGAGCAGTAGGCCTATATGCCTAATCTTATTATATAGGCACTGTCTAGAAATGTTATATAATAGTAAGCGTAATCACACGTGGGCTTAAAGCTGCAGCCTAGGCCTAGCCTACTTATTGCAATGACACTAGGCTAACTCCATTTACCAATGATTTATACTGAAGTTTATTTCTACAACTGTCTTCATTCCAACATGAATGAATGAGGCAGGCTTTTCAGTTCACACACCTTAAGTAAAGATCATGTGGGCGTGTACTGTCTAGGCTACAATAAATACAAACTATACCGTGTGTAGGCTAGCTGACGGAGGTCCAGAGGTCCCGCTAGGTGGTAGCAGCACCCTATCTAGATTGTCCCTCTGGTGAAATGAACCACTGGACCCCTTTCATACAATGATCACATATACATGGCAGCCTGAAACCTATACTCTATATATGCTATACACACCGTAGACAGAACATTGAGAGAACATTGTGATCCCTCATGTTTGTGTGTGTGTGTGGTACATTTTTCAGTGGTGGAAAATGTACCCAATTGTCATACTTGAGTAAAAGTAAAGATACCTTAATATAAAATGACTCCAGTAGAAGTGAAAGTCACCCAGTAAAGTACTACTTGAGCGAGGCGGTCCTTCCCACCCCTTGACCACACTGTGCCATTCCAGTGAGTGTGTTTGGAGGGCAGGAGCTTTATACAAAGTTCTCTCCCTCTCTCTCTCTTCTCTCTCACCTTCTCTCTCTCACAGCTGCTTATAAACCTGATCACAAAACTAGTGCACCCTGAACTTGTACTGAACATACCTTTCTTATTCAGTATGAGGTTATTCTACGACTTCTACATGATAACACACCACGTCAGTATGACTATGACAATACAGTGAATGCAGTCCTTTCACCTTCTCTGTGCTCTCTTTTATCCTCTCGCACCTGCTTCTACATTCAACGTAATGGTCAGAAACGGGCACACTATCCCCAATTCCCATTTGATCTAATCTCTCGCCACAGCTCCCTCTCTCTCAATATCAATTTCAATTTAAGGGCTTTATTGGCATGGGAAACATATGTTAACATTGCCAAAGCAAGTGAAGTAGATAATAAAGAAAATTGAAATAAACAATAAAAATTAACAGTAAACATCACACTCACAGAAGTTCCAAAAGAATAAAGACATTTTAAATGTCATACTTTGTCTATATACAGTGTTGTAACGATGTGAAAATAGTTAAAGTACAAAAGGGCAAATAAATACAAATATATTTGGGTTGTATTTACAGGTGTGTTTGTTCTTCACTGGTTGCCCTTTTCTTGTGGCAACATGTCACAAATCTTGCTGCTGTGATGTCACACTGTGGTATTTCACCCATTAAATATGGGAGTTTATTAACATTCTTAGTTTCCACCTCATTTTGTGGGCAGTGTGCATGTAGCCTGTCTTCTCTTGAGAGCCAGGTCTGCCTATGGCAGACTTTTTCAGTTGCAAGGCTATGCTCACTGAGTCTGTACATAGTCAAAGCTTTCCTTAAGTTTGGTTCAGTCACAGTGGTCAAGTATTCTGCCACTGTGTACTCTCTGTTTAGGGCCAAATTGCATTCTAGTTTGCTCTGTGTTTTTGTTAATTCTTTCCAATGTGCCAAATAATTATCTTTTTGTTTTCTCATGATTTGGTTGGGTCTAATTGTGTTGCTGTCCTGGGGCTCTTTGGGGTCTGTTTCTGTTTGTGAACAGAGTCCCAGGACCAGCTTTCTTAGGGGACTCTTCTCCAGGTTATGTAGGTGATGGCTTTGTTATGGGAAGTTTGGGAATCGCTTCCTTTTAGGTGGTTGTAGAATTTAACATATATTTTCTGGATTTTGATCATTAGTGAGTATCGGCCTAATTCTGTTCTGCATGCAATATTTGGTGTTTTACATTGTACACGGGGGATATTTTTGCAGAATTCTGCATGCACAGTCTCAATTTGGTGTTTGTCCCATTTTGTGAATTCTTGGTTGGTAAGCGGACCCCAGAACTCACAATCATAAAGTGCAATGGGTTCTATAACTGATGCAAGTATTTTTAGCCAGATCCTAATTGGTATGTCTAATTTTGTGTTCCTTTTGATGGCATGGAAGATCCTTCTTGCCTTGTCTCTCAGCTCATTCACAGCTTTGTGGAAGTGACCTGTGGCGCTGAGGTTTAGGCCGAGGTATGTATAGTTTTTTGTGTGCTCTAAGGCAACGGTGTCTAGATGGAATTTGTATTTGTGGTCCTAGCGAATGGACTTTTTTTGGAACACTATTATTTTTGTCTTACTGAGATTCACTATCAGGGCCCAAGTCAGACAGAATCTGTGCAGAAAGTCTAGGTGCAGCTGTAGGCCCTCCTTGGTTGGGGACAGAAGCACCAGATCATCTGCAAACAGTAGACAGTTGACTTCAGTTTTCTAGTAGGGTGAGGTCGGGTGCTGCAGACAGTTCTATTGCCCTAGCAAATTCATTGATATATATGTTGAAGAGGGTGGGGCTTAAGCTGCATCCTTGTCTCACCCCATGGCCCTGTGGAAAGAAATGTGTGTTTTTTGCCACTCTTGTTGTTTGTGTACATGGATTTTAATAATGTTGTATGTTTTTCCCTCAACACCATTTTTCATCAATTTGTATAGCAGACCCTCATGCCAAATTTAGTCAAAAGCTTTTTTGAATTCAACAATGCATGAGAAGACTTTGCCTTTGTTTTGTTTGTAAAGTACAGGATGAATACGTGGTCTGTCGTATGGTAATTTGGTAAAAAGACAATTTAACTTTTGCTCAGTACATTGTTTTCACTGAGGAAATAAACTAGTCTGCTGTTAATGATAATGCAGAGGATTTTCCCAAGGTTGCTGTTGACGCATATCCTACGGTAGTTATTGGTCAAATTTGTCTCCACTTTTGTGGATTGGGTTATCAGTCCTTGGTTCCAAATATTTGGGAAGATGCCAGAGCTAAGGATGATGTTAAAGAGTTTAAGTATAGCCAATTTGAATTTGTGGCCTGTATATTTTATAATGTCATTGAGGAAACCATCAACACCACAGGCCTTTATGGGTTGGAGGGTTTGTATCTGTAGTTCATTCAAAGTAATTGGAGAATCCAGTGGGTTCTGGTAGTCTTTAATAGTTGATTCTATGATTTGTATTTGATCATGTATATTTTTTTGCTGTTTGTTCTTTGTTATAGAGCCAAAAAGATCGGAGAAGTGGTTTACCCATACATCTCCATTTTGGATAGATAACTATTCTTGTTGTTGTTTGTTTAGCGTGTTCCAATTTTCTCAGAAGTGGTGAGAGTCTATGGGTTCTTCAATTACATTGAGCTGTTTTCTGACGTGCTGCTCCTTCTTTTTCTGTATTTCTGTATTGTTTTAGTGATTCAACATATGGAAGGCGTAGGCTCAGGTTTTCTGGGTCTCTCTGTCTCTCGATTTCTTTCTTTCTTTCTTTTGCATTCTTCATCTCTCTGTCTCTCCCTCGTGCCTCTCTCTAACGCGGTCGTCACTAGTTACCACAACCACAAAGTCATAAACCCCGCCTATTTCTGAAATGTATCTTCTTAAAATGTGATTTTAAATCTAACCCTAACCTTAACCACACTGCTAACGTTATGCCCAACACTAACCTTAAATTAAGACCAAAAATCACATTTTTGTTTCACGAATTTTTACGATATAGCCAATTATGACTTTTTGGCTTTGGTAACTAGTGGAATCCCTCTAACTCACTCACACGGCCAGTATCTGTCGGGGAGAGTCGCTTTCAGCAGAACCGACTGTTGTGTCTGTGGGATTCATTTCATTCAATGATGAGCTACAGACAGACACGCTTTCCTGCATCTCCCATTCTCTATCTAACTGCAGTATATTCGTGTATTTGCAAGCTTGCTGTGGATTCTATCATACTGTTGAGTCTTCTACGGGTGTAGTCAGAGGCAACGGACCGCCTGAACTAAACTAGCCGCTGAAGTCTCATCTCGGCGGGGGTCGCATTTTGTATAGCACCCTGGTTCAAAGAACCCCCCAAAAAACAAAGAAATATGGAGAAGTTGGAAAATGGAAACAGATCAGAGGAAAAGTGTGAATCTCACGAGGAGGAAGAGTTGGACCCCAGGATCCAGGTACAGTGATTAGCCTAGCTGTTATTATTGTAGCAAGATAGATATGATGATGTTATTACGTTATTATGCATGTCGGAATGACAATGGGACATGAGGTGGTAAAGAGAAGTGAAGGTTATCTAGAGGCAACACACACACACACAATTTATTAACACCACAGGTCCATAGCGAGTTGACTCGGTCTGTGACCCAATATAGTGGAAGCTGTGTTAATGAATAGCACTGACAGTCATACTCACACAAAACAATGTGTTCCTCATTGGTTCTTTGGGAAGAGGGATGCTGATCAAGAACAGAGGGGAGGTTTAACTGCTTTTTTTTTGTAAATTCCAGTGGTTTTGACACGCAAGCACACACATACACACACACACACACGTTCAACGTTTAACCATCTCCAGATGTGTTAGGGCCTGGCTGAGATCATGACATATTTGAATCAACACTCCCCTGCTTTTCTTTTCATACCTCCATCTTTTTCGCTTTCCCTCCAATTCTATTCTCCTCATTCCATTCTCCTTCTTCTCTCTATTTACACACTCCATCCTTTCTCTTACCAATCTCTGCATTCTCTTTCCACCCTATATCCTCCTCTCTCCTCCTTCCCTCCTCCCTGTCTCCTGTGTGTTGTGTGTAAACAGGGGGAGTTGGAGAAGTTGAACCAGTCTACAGATGACATCAACTGCTGGGAGACAGAGCTGGAGGTAGGCCAGGAATGCAGGAAATTGTAAACTTGTAGTGTATTTGGGATTTTAAAAGGCTTCTGAAGTTTGTAATTTCCACTTTGAAATTTCAGACTTGATTTTCCCCTTACGAAAACTGAATCAACCCCTACAAAAATGTCCATCAATTATAATCCAGATAATCATTCACATTTCCTATTGCTGCAGGATTATTTTCCTGTTGTAGCAAACTGGCTCAGATTAAGATCCTACATCTGTAGGGGACACGGTCCCTGTGTGATGCGTGTCACAGTTTTCCTGGATGGAATTTCTGGTCAGAAAAAATCTCACACAGCACATTTCCTACTGCCCCTCCCTACTCCCTATTCATCCCTATTCTCTACTCCCTATGCCCTACCCCCTACTCCGGATATAAACACACTATTTAAAGTTTCTATAATGCTAAATCGAGGTTGTTTTTGGATAGAAGAGGAGCTTGTTCCTGGTTTGGAGGGACACAACTCTGTCCTGTTTTTGAGCCTTTAGCAGTATGTTCCAAGACTGACTTCTTCATTTCGTCCTAAACCTCCTTTTCTTTTCTGGTTTTCATTAGAAATAAGCTCTCTTCCAAACTCTTCCCTTTGAGCCCAGAGAGGTTAAAACAACAACAGACACAGAGAGAAAGAGAGGCAGAGAGAGAGATAGGGGGAGAGACAGAGAGAGAAAGAGAGAGAGAGGGGAGGGGGGAAGAGGGAGAGGGAGAGAGAGAACAGGAGTGAGAATGGGAGAGAGAGTGAGTGAGAGAGGGAGAAGAAGAGAGCGAGTTTACTAAAAACGTTGAGTACTTAGTGGAAATGTCACTATATTCCTTGTGTTTCAGGAAGAGTACACATATATTATACACATCCGCATGTAAGGCATGTGTTATACACACAGTGTATTGTATATCTCTAGGAATCTAGTCCATCGAAAGAGAATGTCTGAAGGCGAGGTATGCTAGGTATGTCAAGTTGTTTACGTTATAAACAAAGGTGACCCCCTCTAGAGAACCTGTAGGGTTGACTGGCTTGACCCCGTCTAAAGACCCTGTAGGGTAGACAAGCCTGAGTGACCTCTCTCGCTGACCATTAAACCCTGGGACTACTCTCTCTCTCTCTCTCTCTGGCCATCAGCTATTAGAAATACATTTGTAATGCTGTTAGGTGTGTTGCGTCACAGTATCAGGAGGCTTGAAACTTTATGGACCATTGTTTTAGTTCATGTTCTTTTCCAGAGCCACAAGTAATAACATGTTTATTTTAAACATCTCTCAGTCGATGTCCCAGAAACCTTTGCATCATACCTCCATCACCACAGAAACAATCACGGAAGTGTGACGAGGTCACAGGAAGCTAGTTTCCCCTCTAGTCCCCCTCCTCCCCACTCTCTTCTTCCCCATCCATCTCTACCCCTCTCTTTGTAACCTCCTACCTTCCTCATATGACGACAGGATGCAAGTGTTACAGCACCTAAATCTGATTCACAAAGCTGGTGCCAAACACACACACACACACACACACACACACACACACACACACACACACACACACACACACACACACACACACACGTCTCTTTGACAGGGAGATAGACGCATTTCTCAACCCCTAATTTTAGACATTAGACCATTTTAGACAATATATAACAGCATAGTGGTAATGTTCCTGTCTGCAGGCTGGTGGTTTGTGTGTGCTAGGTTAAGTGGGTTAGTGTTGTATTGAGTTAGTTGACACAGCTCTTTTGAGGAAAGCACAAAGCCTGACTATCTCAGTTCTCTGATTTGGGATGGAGAAGAGGAGGAAAGGAGGAGAAGTGAGGAGGAGAGGAGGGGAACGAAAACACTTTCCATAACAACACAACACAGAGACACTGATACAGTGTTATATATACACTCTCTGTGTACAAATGAGCACCCCCGGTCTGTGGAGCTAACATGCAGTAGTGACAATAGAATAGAACAGGACAAGATGTCATACATTCAGTATAGATCCCTGAGGGAAGGTCTTTGAATATGAAGATTTATTGGTACTTTACTAACTGCTGTGTGTGTTTGTATGTGTGTGTGTGTGTGTGTGTGTGTATGTGTGTGTGTGTAGGACTGTCGCCAGAGGTTCCGTGCGGTGCTGGTAGAAGCCACAGTGAAGCTGGATGAGCAGGTGAAGAGAATCGGCAGAGCTGTAGAAGACTCCAAACCTTACTGGGAGGCCAGGAGAGTGGCTAGACAGGTACACACACAAACACACTAACACACACACACACACACACACACACACACACACACACACACACACACACATTACATTAGACCTTGAGTAGAGCCGGTGGTCTTCTGAAGTACATATTCTCAGACAGATAGATGGGCAGGTAGCCAGACAGGCAAGGGTCCAACAGTGTACATGATAGGAACGTTTTAATGAGAACACACACACACACACTCAAGGAGTTCACAGCCAGACTAGCAGTCACGTTGTGTCTATTTATAACTCTGTCACACTCCCGTTCTCTAACTCAGACTGATCACACACTGCTACTCAGACACACACACACACACACACACACACACACACACACACACACACACACACACACTGTCATCGGGTTAGTAGGGGGATAGATGAGTCTCTCAGGTGGAGCTGTTTAATCCTTTCTTTATGTATCCTCTCTAATCTGTCTGTCTGTCTGTCTGTCTGTCTGTCTGTCTGTCTGTCTGTCTGTCTGTCTGTCTGTCGGTCTGTCGGTCTGTCGGTCTGTCTGTGGGTGTATGGGTGTGTGGGTGTGTGAGTGAGCGGGGGGGTTAGGGTGATGGGGGGGGATGTGTGGAGACCAGGAGAGGAGGCCAGCCAGGGGTATTGTGGGTATTTTGAGACAGGTCCTCTGCCCCTCCTGTCGCGCCCACCTCCTATAGCTACTCTGATTGGCTCATGGCAGATATTCAGACCCCCCAGGGGGCTCGGTTCCTCACCCCTGGCACAGCATATGAGAGGGCAGCGTTTCAGTCATTCAACAAATGACTGGCGTGTGTGTGTCTGCCAACTGAAAATGTAGCTGACCTGTCTGTGCTTTGACGGGAAAGAGTTTGGCTGGGGGGTACAAGCGGACAGAGTGTGTGTGTCCTAGGTTTCACTTTCTCCATCAGCCTGGTCAATGTAGAGGTACAGCATGTGTAGATGACAGCTTCAGCTGTGTGGCAGGATTATTGAGAGCTTTCAGATATGGTGGGACACAACGCAGGGTCTGAACCAGCTCACAAACACCCACATGCATTGACTTGCTGTGTGTGTGGCTGTGTACTGTGTATTTGTGTGGCTGTGTGTGTATATGAAAGAGGAGAGTGACATAAATAGGCCACAGCCTTATCTAGCTAGCAGCCCACAGTGAGCCTTGGGGATAAACCCTTCCATTGTTCAGTTATGATTCATGTCTGAATATTTCATATTTCATATGTGACCTGCTTTATGGAGGAGGCTGATCCAACAGCTACTCTTCTCATCCTCCCTCCTTCTCTCCTTCCCCCCCATCTCATCCTGTTTCTGTTTAGCTCAGTTGGTAAGTGCGTGGCGCTTGCAACACCAAGGTTGTGGGTTCAACTCCCACAGGGATCACATCACATACAAACTAAAATATTTTAGGATTCAATGAACTGAAAGTGTCTGCTAAGTGGCATATATTTTCCCTCACTACCCCCAGTTTCCCCCCACCACCCTGCACTACCCTCAATACACTGCACTACCCCCAGCCTCCCCCCACCACCCTGCACTACCCTCAATACACTGCACTACCCCCAGCTTCCCCCACCACCCTGCACTACCCCCAGTACACTGCACTACCCTCAATACACTGCACTACCCCCAGCTTCCCCCACCACCCTGCACTACCCCCAGTACACTGCACTACCCTCAATACACTGCACTACCCCCAGATTCCCCCACCACCCTGCACACCCCCAGTACACTGCACTACCCTCAATACACTGCACTACCCCCAGCTTTCCCCCACCACCCTGCACTACCCTCAATACACTGCACTACCCTCAATACACTGCACTACCCCCAGCTTCCCCCACCACCCTGCACTACCCTCAATACACTGCACTACCCTCAATACACTGCACTACCCTCAATACACTGCACTACCCCCAGCTTCCCCCACCACCCTGCACTACCCTCAATACACTGCACTACCCTCAATACACTGCACTACCCCCAGCTTCCCCCACCACCCTGCACTACCCCCAGTACACTGCACTACCCTCAATACACTGCACTACCCCCAGCTTCCCCCACCACCCTGCACTACCCCAGCTTCCCCCAGCGCACTGCACTACCCCCAGCTTCCCCCAGTGTACTGCACTTCCCCCAGCGCACGCCAACACCCTGCACTACCCCCAGCTTCCCCCAGTGCACTACACTACCCCCAGCTTCCCCCAGTGCACTGTGCTTCCCCCAGTGCACTACACTACCCCCAGCTTCCCCCAGTGCACTGCGCTCCCAGCGCACGCCAACACCCTGCACTACCCCAGCTTCCCCCAGCGCCGTGCACTACCCCCAGCTTCCCCCAGCGCCCTGCACTACCCCCAGCTTCCCCCAGTGCACTGCGCTCCCAGCGCACGCCAACACCCAGCGCCCTGCACTACCCCCAGCTTCCCCCAGTGCACTACACAACCCCCAGCTTCCCCCAGCGCCCTGCAATACCCCAAGCTTCCCCCAGCGCACGCCAACACCCTGCACTACCCCCAGCTTCCCCCACCACCCTGCACTACCCCAGCTTCCCCCACCACCCTGCACTACCCCCAGCTTCCCCCACCACCCTGCACTACCCCAGCTTCCCACTACCACCCTGCACTACCCCCAGCTTCCCCCACCACCCTGCACTACTCCCAGCTTCCCACTACCACCCTGCACTACCCCTCCACTCCCCAGCGCACGCCACCACCCTGCACTATCCTCTCCACTCCCCAGGGCACGCCACCACCCTGCACTATCCTCTCCACTCCCCAGGGCACACCACCACCCTGCACTATCCTCTCCACTCCCCAGGGCACACCACCACCCTGCATTATCCTCTCCACTCCCCAGGGCACGCCACCACCCTGCACTACCCGCTCCACTCCCCAGGGCACACCACCACCCTGCACTATCCTCTCCACTCCCCAGGGCACACCACCACCCTGCACTATCCTCTCCACTCCCCAGGGCACACCACCACCCTGCACTATCCTCTCCACTCCCCAGGGCACACCACCACCCTGCACTATCCTCTCCACTCCCCAGGGCACACCACCACCCTGCACTATCCTCTCCACTCCCCAGGGCACACCACCACCCTGCACTATCCTCTCCACTCCCCAGGGCACACCACCACCCTGCACTATCCTCTCCACTCCCCAGGGCACGCCACCACTCTGCACTATCCTCTCCACTCCCCAGTGCACGCCACTACCCCCTCCACTCCCCAGCCCACTACTGTCTCTCCTCTGATATTCCGATGCGGAGACTGAGTGGAGAGGAGACTGAGAGGAGACTGAGAGGAGACGGAGAGGAGTGGAAGGTTCAGGAGGTTGTTAGCAGTTGACATTTCTCTTCAATAACACATACCACAAAGCAAATCAGGGGTAGAAAAATAGGTTTATTCAAAGAGGAGATGTTATGCTGAAAGGTAGATGTTCATTCTCCCCTGTCCTCAGTGATTCTCTGCAGTGATTCTCTCCTGTGATTCTTTCCTGAACAAAGGGCAGGATGTAGTTTTAGAACCCAACCCTAGCCTGTGGTTGACCAATTAGAATTCCTTGCAATAAAACTGGGCCAATGACCAAATAACAAGTGTCCTATTTCAGGTTCAATATATAAACAATTTGGACCAATGAGAACTTGCCATGCAGGTATGAGTCTGAAATTCCTCCAATTCCTGAAATTCCTGACCCATTGATCATTAATCCCCTATTACAGAAAAAACACTATTTCCATTGACCTTTAGGTCTCTATTGACTTTAGTCCTCTTGACCTTTAGTACTCTATTGACTTTAGTCCTCTTGACCTTTAGGTCTCTATTGACTTTAGTCCTCTTGACGTTTAGGTCTCTATTGACTTTAGTCCTCTTGACCTTTAGGTCTCTATTGACTTTAGTCCTCTTGACTTTTAGTACTCTATTGACTTTAGTCCTCTTGACCTTTAGGTCTCTATTGACTTTTAATATTTAAGGATCGTAGCTCTCTTTCAGTGAAGCTGTCTCCCTCTTTGTCTGTCTGTCACTCTCTCTCACACACTAGTGTAGCCTAACAGCCTGTCTCAGAGTAAGGAAGAGACAGAGGGGGGGGCTACAACCGGCAAACAGTTATCTGTGTGTTGTGCGTATGTGTTTGTCTGATTATGGAAGTGGAGTGAGAGTATGATGCGCGAGGTGATATGTGTGTGTGTGTGTGTGTGTGTGTGTGTGTGTGTGTTTGTGTGTCTTAGAGACATGCAGGCATACTGAATTTGTACAGAATAAATAACTAAGGATGCAATTTACACATAGCTTTGTCTAGGTCATTGGGTGTCAAGGTGCTTCACATGGTAATGCAGTAGTGTACACACACACACACTTCCTGAGGTAAGAGCAAGAGAGGCAGGAGTTCCTGGCCCCTTCCTGTGCCTGTGCTGGGAGATTGTGGTGTTTGTGCTTGTGAGATTTGTCTTAACAAAGTTTCAGTGGTTTAGGGAGAGAATGCTTTGCTTGTGCTTTACCCAACACACACACACACACACACACACACACACACACACACACACACACACACACACATACAGGCATAAACGTTTTAGGGTCTATCATTTGTGATGTTTGAAGGTTAGTCTCTGTTAAATATACGACTGTGTGTCTGGTGTCTTTAGTTGAGACCATAAAGTAGTCCAGGAGAGAGAGAAGGAGGGGGAGGGGGAGAGAGAGAAGTGGGAGGGGGAGGGGGAGAGAGAGAAGTGGGAGGGGGAGGGGGAGAGAGAGAAGTGGGAGGGGGGAGAGAGAAGGTGGAGGGGAGAGAGAGAAGGGGGGGGGGGAGAGAGAAGGGGAGGGGGAGAGAGAAGGGGGAGGGGGAGAGAGAAGGGGGAGGGGAGAGAGAGAAGGGGAGGGGAGAGATAAGGGGGAGAGAGAGAAGGGGGAGAGGGGAGAGATGAGGGGGAGAGCGAGAGAAGGGGGAGGGGGGAGAGAAAATGAAAGTGCGGAGTCAATTACGAGAGGAGAAAAACATCTCCATCCCTCCTATCTTCCCTTCATCCTTTCCTCCCTCCATCTCATATCTTCTCAAGCTAAACCTGTTAACCCCAGAGTGAGAGATAGCTCAAGCTAAACCTGTTAACCCCAGAGTGAGAGATAGCTCAAGCTAAACCTGTTAACCCCAGAGTGAGAGATAGCTCAAGCTAAACATGTTAACCCCAGAGTGAGAGATAGCTCAAGCTAAACCTGTTAACCCCAGAGTGAGAGATAGCTCAAGCTAAACCTGTTAACCCCAGAGTGAGAAATAGCTCAAGCTAAACCTGTTAACCCCAGAGTGAGAGATATCTCAAGCTAAACCTGTTAACCCCAGAGTGAGAAATAGCTCAAGCTAAAACTGTTAACCCCAGAGTGAGAGATAGCTCAAGCTAAACCTGTTAACCCCAGAGTGAGAGATAGCTCAAGCTAAACCTGTTAACCCCAGAGTGAGAGATAGCTCAAGCTAAACCTGTTAACCCCAGAGTGAGAAATAGCTCAAGCTAAACCTGTTAACCCCAGAGTGAGAGATAGCTCAAGCTAAACCTGTTAACCCCAGAGTGAGAAATAGCTCAAGCTAAACCTGTTAACCCCAGAGTGAGAAATAGCTCAAGCTAAACCTGTTAACCCCAGAGTGAGAGATAGCTCAAGCTAAACCTGTTAACCCCAGAGTGAGAGATAGCTCAAGCTAAACCTGTTAACCCCAGAGTGAGAGATAGCTCAAGCTAAACCTGTTAACCCCAGAGTGAGAGATAGCTCAAGCTAAACCTGTTAACCCCAGAGTGAGAGATAGCTCAAGCTAAATCTGTTAACCCCAGAGTGAGAGATAGTTCAAGCTAAACCTGTTAACCCCAGAGTGAGAAATAGCTCAAGCTAAACCTGTTAACCCCAGAGTGAGAGATAGCTCAAGCTAAACCTGTTAACCCCAGAGTGAGAGATAGCTCAAGCTAAACCTGTTAACCCCAGAGTGAGAGATAGCTCAAGCTAAACCTGTTAACCCCAGAGTGAGAGATAGCTCAAGCTAAACCTGTTAACCCCAGAGTGAGAGATAGCTCAAGCTAAACCTGTTAACCCCAGAGTGAGAGATAGCTCAAGCTAAACCTGTTAACCCCAGAGTGAGAAATAGCTCAAGCTAAACCTGTTAACCCCAGAGTGAGAGATAGCTCAAGCTAAACCTGTTAACCCCAGAGTGAGAGATAGCTCAAGCTAAACCTGTTAACCCCAGAGTGAGAGATAGCTCAAGCTAAACCTGTTAACCCCAGAGTGAGAGATAGCTCAAGCTAAACCTGTTAACCCCAGAGTGAGAGATAGCTCAAGCTAAACCTGTTAACCCCAGAGTGAGAGATAGCTCAAGCTAAACCTGTTAACCCCAGAGTGAGAGATAGCTCAAGCTAAACCTGTTAACCCCAGAGTGAGAAATAGCTCAAGCTAAACCTGTTAACCCCAGAGTGAGAGATAGCTCAAGCTAAACCTGTTAACCCCAGAGTGAGAGATAGCTCAAGCTAAACCTGTTAACCCCAGAGTGAGAGATAGCTCAAGCTAAACCTGTTAACCCCAGAGTGAGAGATAGCTCAAGCTAAACCTGTTAACCCCAGAGTGAGAGATAGCTCAAGCTAAACCTGTTAACCCCAGAGTGAGAAATAGCTCAAGCTAAACCTGTTAACCCCAGAGTGAGAGATAGCTCAAGCTAAACCTGTTAACCCCAGAGTGAGAGATAGCTCAAGCTAAACCTGTTAACCCCAGAGTGAGAGATAGCTCAAGCTAAACCTGTTAACCCCAGAGTGAGAGATAGCTCAAGCTAAACCTGTTAACCCCAGAGTGAGAGATAGCTCAAGCTAAACCTGTTAACCCCAGAGTGAGAGATAGCTCAAGCTAAACCTGTTAACCCCAGAGTGAGAGATAGCTCAAGCTAAACCTGTTAACCCCAGAGTGAGAGATAGCTCAAGCTAAACCTGTTAACCCCAGAGTGAGAGATAGCTCAAGCTAAACCTGTTAACCCCAGAGTGAGAGATAGCTCAAGCTAAACCTGTTAACCCCAGAGTGAGAGAGTTAAAATACATATTAGAGTGTTGGGGAGGGGTAGTGAGTAGGGGCAGAGGGGGTCTGCTGAGTAGTGCTGGAGGGCCCCCCCCCTAGGCATACAGTGTTATCATGGCTCTCCTTAGCTATCTGTTTGGATAACCCCTGACCTTTAAACCCCGACCTCTGAAAGCTCTGTTTAGACCCTAGCACTATCACACTGTAGAACTACTAACACACACACACCCATCACTCCTATAGTATGTATGTCAAGAGCACTTCACTAGGGCCCTCAGCCTGCTTGGGGTGGAGTGTATGAACTCTTGTTGGTGAGACACATGTGAGTGTCTGACTCTGAAGGAGACCTTTGAATGTGACTGAGACAGTGAATACACCAGGGGCGCAACTTTAGTTTTAGAAGTGGGGGGGGGGTACAACAGTTGTATTTTTTATTAGAATTGTTTTATCCAGTTGATAAACACTCCAAACAGCCTACCCGACCCGCTCGGAGGCGTCCACATGGTCCTAAAGCACACCGTTGCCTCGTTTTGTATCACATTCCAATGATAAAACTGGGGGCGACAAAAATGCAAGTTCAGAATGTGGGGGGACATGTCCTTGAGACACCACTGAGAATTCAACAGCATCCTATACCAACAAAGACTGTTTGTCTGTTTGATACAGGCAGAGAGAGTGTGTGTGTGTGTGCGTGCGTGCGCGTGCGTGTGTGTTCTAGGTGGATTGGTCCCTGGGTTGGTTCCTGGTTTCTATGACAGTTCGCTGGGAGCTGTCTGGTGGGCAGGGGTCTGTGGTGCCCTTTAAACATCTGCTGTCAGAGAGAAACATACATATACAGAGCCTTCAGAAAGTATTCAGACCCCTTGACTTTTTCCACATTTTGTTACATTACAGTCTGATTCTAAAATGGATTCAAGGGAAAACAACTATTTAATCCATTTTAGAATAATGCTGTAATTTAAAAAAATGTGGAAAAAGTCAAGGGGTCTGAATACTTTCCAAAGGCTCTGTATATACACAAAAAGAAAGGTATGGAGAGAGATGTTGAGAGAAACAGGGATGGAGAGAAAGAGAAGAATGGAGGTCGATTAAACCAGGTCTTTGTGATGGAAATGAGTTTGAACCCTCTCCTCCCCACCATCATCCCCTCTCCTCCCCACCACCGTCCCCTCTCCTCCCCACCACCATCCCCTCTCCTCCCCACCATCGTCCCCTCTCCTCCCCACCATCATCCCCTCTCCTCCCCACCACCGTCCCCTCTCCTCCCCACCACCATCCCCTCTCCTCCCCACCATCATCCCCTCTCCTCCCCACCATCATCCCCTCTCCTCCCCACCATCGTCCCCTCTCCTCCCCACCATCGTCCCTCTCCTCCCCACCATCGTCCCCTCTCCTCCCCACCACCGTCCCCTCTCCTCCCACCACCGTCCCCTCTCCTCCCCACCATCGTCCCCTCTCCTCCCCACCATCAGCCCCTCTCCTCCCCACCATCATCCCTCTCCTCCCCACCACCGTCCCTCTCTCCTCCCCACCATCGTCCCTCTCCTCCCCACCATCATCCCCTCTCCTCCCCACCATCGTCCCCTCTCCCCACCATCGTCCCTCTCCTCCCCACCATCATCCCCTCTCCTCCCCACCACCGTCCCCTCTCCTCCCCACCACCATCCCCTCTCCTCCCCACCATCATCCCCTCTCCTCCCCACCACAGTCCCCTCTCCTCCCCACCACCGTCCCCTCTCCTCCCCACCACCGTCCCCTCTCCTCCCCACCATCGTCCCCTCTCCTCCCCACCATCATCCCCTCTCCTCCCCACCATCATCCCCTCTCCTCCCCACCATCGTCCCCTCTCCTCCCCACCATCATCCCCTCTCCTCCCCACCACCGTCCCCTCTCCTCCCCACCACCATCCCTCTCCTCCCCACCATCATCCCCTCTCCTCCCCACCATCATCCCCTCTCCTCCCCACCACCGTCCCCTCTCCTCCCCACCACCGTCCCCTCTCCTCCCCACCATCATCCCTCTCCTCCCCACCACCGTCCCTCTCCTCTCCACCATCGTCCCCTCTCCTCTCCACCACCGTCCCCTCTCCTCCCCACCATCGTCCCCTCTCCTCCCCACCATCGTCCCCTCTCCTCCCCACCACCGTCCCCTCTCCTCTCCACCATCGTCCCCTCTCCTCTCCACCATCGTTCCCTCTCCTCTCCACCATCGTCCCCACCGTCCCCTCTCCTCCCCACCACCGTCCCCTCTCCTCCCCACCATCGTCCCCTCTCCTCCCCACCACCGTCCCCTCTCCTCCCCACCATCGTCCCCTCTCTCTCTCCCCACCATCGTCCCCTCTCCTCCCCACCATCGTCCCCTCTCCTCCCCACCATCGTCCCCTCTCCTCTCCACCATCGTCCCCTCTCCTCCCCACCACCGTCCCCTCTCCTCCCCACCATCGTCCCCTCTCCTCCCCACCATCATCCCTCTCCTCCCCACCATCGTCCCCTCTCCTCTCCACCATCGTTCCCTCTCCTCTCCACCATCGTCCCCACCGTCCCCTCTCCTCCCCACCACCGTCCCCTCTCCTCCCCACCATCGTCCCCTCTCCTCCCCACCACCGCCCCCTCTCCTCCCCACCATCGTCCCCTCTCCTCCCCACCATCGTCCCCTCTCCTCCCCACCATCGTCCCCTCTCCTCCCCACCATCGTCCCCTCTCCTCTCCACCATCGTCCCCTCTCCTCCCCACCACCGTCCCCTCTCCTCCCCACCATCGTCCCCTCTCCTCCCCACCATCATCCCCTCTCCTCCCCACCATCGTCCCTCTCCTCTCCACCATCGTTCCCTCTCCTCTCCACCATCGTCCCCACCGTCCCCTCTCCTCCCCACCACCGTCCCTCTCCTCCCCACCATCGTCCCCTCTCCTCCCCACCATCGTCCCCTCTCCTCCCCACCATCGTCCCCTCTCCTCCCCACCATCGTCCCCTCTCCTCTCCACCACCGTCCCTCTCCTCCCCACCATCGTCCCCTCTCCTCCCCACCATCATCCCCTCTCCTCCCCACCATCATCCCCTCTCCTCCCCACCATCGTCCCTCTCCTCCCCACCATCATCCCCTCTCCTCCCCACCACCGTCCCCTCTCCTCCCCACCACCGTCCCCTCTCCTCCCCACCACCATCCCTCTCCTCCCCACCATCATCCCCTCTCCTCCCCACCACAGTCCCCTCTCCTCCCCACCACCGTCCCCTCTCCTCCCCACCACCGTCCCTCTCCTCCCCACCATCGTCCCCTCTCCTCCCCACCATCGTCCCCTCTCCTCCCCACCATCGTCCCTCTCCTCTCCACCATCGTCCCTCTCCTCTCCACCACCGTCCCCTCTCCTCCCCACCATCGTCCCCTCTCCTCCCCACCATCATCCCCTCTCCTCCCCACCATCATCCCTCTCCTCCCCACCATCGTCCCTCTCCTCCCCACCATCATCCCCTCTCCTCCCCACCACCGTCCCCTCTCCTCCCCACCACCGTCCCCTCTCCTCTCCACCATCGTCCCTCTCCTCTCCACCACCGTCCCCTCTCCTCCCCACCATCGTCCCCTCTCCTCCCCACCATCGTCCCCTCTCCTCCCCACCACCGTCCCTCTCCTCTCCACCATCGTCCCCTCTCCTCTCCACCATCGTTCCCTCTCCTCTCCACCATCGTCCCCACCGTCCCTCTCCTCCCCACCATCGTCCCCTCTCCTCCCCACCACCGTCCCCTCTCCTCCCCACCATCGTCCCCCTCTCCTCCCCACCATCGTCCCCTCTCCTCCCCACCATCGTCCCCTCTCCTCCCCACCACCGTCCCCTCTCCTCCCCACCACCGTCCCCTCTCCTCCCCACCATCATCCCCTCTCTCTCCCCACCACCGTCCCTCTCCTCCCCACCACCGTCCCCTCTCCTCCCCACCACCGTCCCTCTCCTCCCCACCATCGTCCCCTCTCCTCTCCACCATCGTTCCTCTCCTCTCCACCATCGTCCCCACCGTCCCCTCTCCCCACCACCGTCCCCTCTCCTCCCCACCATCGTCCCCTCCTCCCCACCCGCCCCCCTCTCCTCCCCACCATCGTCCCCTCTCCTCCCCACCATCGTCCCTCTCCTCCCCACCATCGTCCCCTCTCCTCCCCACCATCGTCCCCTCTCCTCTCCACCATCGTCCCTCTCCTCTCCACCATCGTCCCTCTCCTCTCCACCATCGTTCCCTCTCCTCTCCACCATCGTCCCCACCGTCCCCTCTCCTCCCCACCACCGTCCCTCTCCTCCCCACCATCGTCCCCTCTCCTCCCCACCACCGTCCCCTCTCCTCCCCACCATCGTCCCCTCTCCTCCCCACCATCGTCCCCTCTCCTCCCCACCATCGTCCCCTCTCCTCCCCACCATCGTCCCCTCTCCTCTCCACCATCGTCCCCTCTCCTCCCCACCACAGTCCCCCTCCTCCCCACCATCGTCCCCTCTCCTCTCCACCACCGTCCCCTCTCCTCCCCACCACCGTCCCCTCTCCTCCCCACCACCGTCCCCTCTCCTCCCCACCATCGTCCCCTCTCCTCCCCACCACCGTCCCCTCTCCTCCCCACCACCGTCCCCTCTCCTCCCCACCACCGTCCCTCTCTCCCCACCACCATCCCCCTCCTCCCCACCATCGTCCCCTCTCCTCCCCACCATCGTCCCCTCTCCTCCCCACCATCGTCCCCTCTCCTCTCCACCACCGTCCCCCTCTCCTCTCCACCACCGTCCCCTCTCCTCCCCACCATCATCCCCTCTCCTCCCCACCCGTCCCCTCTCCTCTCCACCATCGTCCCCTCTCCTCTCCACCACCGTCCCTCTCCTCCCCACCATCGTCCCCTCTCCTCCCCACCATCGTCCCTCTCCTCCCCACCATCATCCCTCTCCTCCCCACCATCGTCCCCTCTCCTCCCCACCATCATCCCCTCTCCTCCCCACCACCGTCCCCTCTCCACCATCGTCCCCACCGTCCCCTCTCCTCCCCACCATCGTCCCTCTCCTCCCCACCACCGTCCCCTCTCCTCCCACCACCGTCCCTCTCCTCCCCACCATCGTCCCCTCTCCTCCCCACCATCGTCCCCTCTCCTCTCCACCATCGTCCCTCTCCTCTCCACCATCGTTCCTCTCCTCTCCACCATCGTCCCCACCGTCCCCTCTCCTCCCCACCATCGTCCCCTCTCCTCCCCACCATCGTCCCCTCTCCTCCCCACCATCGTCCCCTCTCCTCCCCACCATCGTCCCCTCTCCTCCCCACCATCGTCCCCTCTCCTCCCCACCATCGTCCCTCTCCTCTCCACCATCGTTCCCTCTCCTCTCCACCATCGTCCCCACCGTCCCTCTCTCCCCACCACCGTCCCCTCTCCTCCCCACCATCGTCCCTCCTCCTCCCCACCATCGTCCCCTCTCCTCCCCACCATCGTCCCCTCTCCTCTCCACCATCGTCCCCTCTCCTCTCCACCACCGTCCCTCTCCTCCCCACCATCGTCCCTCTCCTCCCCACCATCATCCCTCTCCTCCCCACCATCATCCCCTCTCCTCCCCACCATCGTCCCTCTCCTCCCCACCATCATCCCTCTCCTCCCCACCACCGTCCCTCTCCTCCCCACCACCGTCCCTCTCCTCCCCACCACCATCCCCTCTCCTCCCCACCATCATCCCCTCTCCTCCCCACCACAGTCCCCTCTCCTCCCCACCACCGTCCCCCTCTCCTCCCCACCACCGTCCCTCTCCTCCCCACCATCGTCCCTCTCCTCCCCACCATCGTCCCTCTCCTCCCCACCATCGTCCCTCTCCTCTCCACCATCGTCCCCTCTCCTCTCCACCACCGTCCCCTCTCCTCCCCACCATCGTCCCTCTCCTCCCCACCATCATCCCTCTCCTCCCCACCACCATCCCTCCTCCCCACCACCATCCCCTCTCCTCCCCACCATCATCCCTCTCCTCCCCACCACAGTCCCCTCTCCTCCCCACCACCGTCCCTCTCCTCCCCACCACCGTCCCCTCTCCTCCCCACCATCGTCCCCTCTCCTCCCCACCATCATCCCCTCTCCTCCCCACCATCATCCCCTCTCCTCCCCACCATCGTCCCCTCTCCTCCCCACCATCGTCCCTCTCTCCTCCCCCCATCGTCCCTCTCCTCCCCACCACCATCCCTCTCCTCCCCACCATCATCCCCTCTCCTCCCCACCATCATCCCTCTCCTCCTCCCCACCGTCCCTTCTCCTCCCCACCATCGTCCCTCTCCTCCCCACCATCATCCCCTCTCCTCCCCACCACCGTCCCCTCTCCTCTCCACCATCGTCCCTCTCCTCTCCACCACCGTCCCTCTCCTCCCCACCATCGTCCCCTCTCCTCCCCACCACCGTCCCTCTCCTCTCCACCATCGTCCCTCTCCTCTCCACCATCGTCCCCTCTCCTCTCCACCATCGTCCCTCTCCTCTCCACCATCGTCCCCCCCTCCCCTCCTCCCCTCGTCCCTCTCCTCCCCACCATCGTCCCTCTCCTCCCCCCACCATCGTCCCCTCTCCTCCCCCACCATCGTCCCTCTCCTCCCCACCATCGTCCCCTCCTCCCCACCCTCCCTCTCCTCCCCACCATCATCCCCTCTCCTCCTCCACCATCGTCCCTCTCCTCCCCACCGTCCCCTCTCCTCCCCCCTCCCTCCCCACCATCGTCCCCTCTCCTCCCCACCATCGTCCCCTCTCCTCCCCACCATCGTCCCCTCCTCTCCCCACCATCGTCCCTCTCCTCCCCACCATCGTCCCTCTCCTCCCCACCATCGTCCCCTCTCCTCTCCACCATCGTCCCTCTCCTCCTCCACCATCGTCCCCCTCTCCTCCCCACCATCGTCCCCTCTCCTCCTCCACCACCATCATCCCCTCTCCTCCCCACCGTCCCCTCTCCTCCCCACCATCGTCCCCTCTCCTCCCCACCATCGTCCCTCTCCTCCCCACCATCGTCCCTCTCCTCCCACCATCGTCCCTCTCCTCCCCACCATCGTCCCCTCTCCTCCCCACCATCGTCCCCTCTCTCCCACCATCGTCCCCCTCTCCTCCCCACCATCGTCCCCTCTCCTCCCCACCATCGTCCCTCTCCTCCCCACCATCGTCCCCTCTCCTCCCCACCACCGTCCCTCTCCTCCCCACCATCGTCCCCTCTCCTCCCCCACCGTCCCCTCTCCTCCCCACCATCGTCCCCTCTCCTCCCCACCATCGTCCCCTCTCCTCGTCCCCTCTCCTCCCCACCACCGTCCCCTCTCCTCCCCACCATCGTCCCTCTCCTCCCCACCACCGTCTCTCCCCATCGTCCCTCCCACCATCGTCCCCTCTCCTCTCCCACCACCGTCCCCTCTCCTCCCACCATCGTCCCCTCTCCTCCACCATCCTCCCTCTCTCCCCTCTCCCCACCATCGTCCCTCTCCTCCCCACCATCGTCCCTCTCCTCCCCACCATCGTCCCTCTCCTCCCACCATCGTCCCCTCTCCTCCCCACCATCGTCCCCTCTCCTCCCCACCATCGTCCCCTCTCCTCCCCACCACCTTCCCCTCTCCTCCCCACCATCGTCCCCTCTCTCCCCACCATCGTCCCCTCTCCTCCCCACCATCGTCCCCTCTCCTCCCCACCATCGTCCCTCTCCTCCCCACCATCGTCCCTCTCCTCCCCACCACCGTCTCCCCCTCGTCCTCTCCCCCCTCCTCTCCTCCCCACCATCGTCCCCTCTCCTCCCCACCACCCCTCCTCCCCACCCTCCCCCCTCTCCACCATCGTCCCCTCTCCTCCCCACCATCGTCCCCTCTCCTCCCCACCATCGTCCCTCTCCTCCCCACCACCGTCCCCTCTCCTCCCACCATCGTCCCCTCTCCTCCCCACCATCGCCCTCTCCTCCCCACCATCGTCCCCTCCCCCACCATCGTCCCTCTCCTCCCCACCATCGTCCCCTCTCCTCCCCACCATCGCCCCCCCCTCCTCCCCACCATCGTCCCCTCTCCTCCCCACCCGTCCCCTCTCCTCCCCACCATCGTCCCCTCTCCTCTCCACCACCGTCCCCTCTCCTCCCACCACCGTCCCCCCGTCCCCTCTCCCCACCATCGTCCCCTCTCCTCCCCACCACCGTCCCCTCTCCTCCCCACCATCGTCCCCTCTCCTCCCCACCATCGTCCCCTCTCCTCCCACCATCGTCCCTCTCCTCCCCACCACCGTCCCCTCTCCTCCCCACCATCGTCCCCTCTCCTCCCCACCATCGTCCCTCTCCTCCCCACCATCATCCCCTCTCCTCCCCACCATCGTCCCCTCTCCCCCACCATCGTCCCCTCTCCTCCCCCACCATCGTCCCCTCTCCTCCCCACCATCGTCCCCTCTCCTCCCCACCATCGTCCCTCTCTCCTCCCCACCATCGTCCCTCTCCTCCCCACCATCGTCCCCTCTCCTCCCCACCATCCCCTCTCCTCCCCCCTCTCCTCCCCACCATCGTCCCCTCTCCTCCCCACCATCGTCCCCTCTCCTCCCCACCATCGTCCCTCTCCTCCCCACCATCGTCCCCTCTCCTCCCCACCATCGTCCCTCTCCTCCCCACCCGTCCCCCTCCCCACCATCGTCCCCTCTCCTCCCCACCATCGTCCCTCTCCTCCCCACCATCATCCCCTCTCCCCACCATCGTCCCTCTCCTCCCCACCATCGTCCCCTCTCCTCCCCACCATCGTCCCCTCTCCTCCACCATCGTCCCTCCTCGTCCCCATCATCCCTCTCCCCACCATCCTCCCCTCTCCTCCCCACCACCATCGTCCCCTCTCCTCCCCACCATCGTCCCTCTCCTCCCCACCATCGTCCCTCTCCTCCCCACCACCGTCCCTCTCCTCCACCATCTCCCCTCTCCCCCCCATCGTCCCCTCTCCTCCCCTCGCCCCTCCCCACCATCGTCCCTCTCCTCTCCCCTCTCCTCCTCCACCATCGTCCCCTCTCCTCCCCACCATCGTCCCTCTCCTCCCCACCATCGTCCCCTCTCCTCCCCACCATCATCCCCTCTCCTCCCCACCACCGTCCCTCTCCTCCCCACCACCGTCCCCTCTCCTCCCCACCACCATCCCCTCTCCTCCCCACCGTCCCCTCTCCTCCCCACCATCCCCTCTCCTCCCCACCATCCACCATCGTCCCTCTCCTCCCCACCATCGTCCCCCTCTCCTCCCCACCATCGTCCCTCTCCTCCCCACCATCGTCCCTCTCCTCCCCACCATCGTCCCCTCTCCTCCCCACCATCGTCCCTCTCCTCCCCACCATCGTCCCCTCTCCCCCACCATCGTCCCCTCTCCTCCCCACCATCGTCCCCTCTCCTCCCCACCACCGTCCCCTCTCCTCCCCACCATCGTCCCCTCTCCTCCCCCCATGGGTCCCTCTCCTCCCCACCATCGTCCCTCTCCTCCCCCACCATCGTCCCCTCTCCTCCCCACCATCGTCCCTCTCCTCCCCACCATCGTCCCCTCTCCTCCCCACCATCGTCCCCTCTCCTCCCCCACCATCGTCCCTCTCCTCCCCACCATCGTCCCCTCTCCTCCCCACCATCGTCCCCTCTCCTCCCCACCATCGTCCCTCTCCTCCCCACCATCGTCCCCTCTCCTCCCCACCATCGTCCTCTCTCCCCTCGTCCCCTCCTCCCCACCATCGTCCCTCTCCTCCCCACCATCAGGTCCCTCTCCTCCCCACCATCGTCCCCTCTCCTCCCCACCATCATCCCCTCTCTCTCCACCATCATCCCCTCTCCTCCCCACCACCGTCCCCTCTCCTCCCCACCATCGTCCCCTCTCCTCCCCACCATCATCCCCTCTCCTCCCCACCATCGTCCCCTCTCCCCACCTCCTCCTCCCCACCATCGTCCCCTCTCCTCCCCACCACCGTCCCCTCTCCTCTCCCCACCATCATCCCCTCTCCTCCCCCCACCATCGTCCCCTCTCCTCCCCCACCACCGTCCCCTCTCCTCCCCACCACCGTCCCTCTCCTCCCCACCATCGTCCCCCTCTCCCCCACCATCGTCCCCTCTCCTCCACCATCATCCCTCTCCTCCCCACCATCGTCCCCTCTCCTCCCCACCATCCCCTCTCCTCCCCACCACCGTCCCCTCTCCTCTCCTCCCCACCATCGTCCCCTCTCCTCCCCACCATCGTCCCCTCTCCTCCCCACCATCGTCCCCCCACCCGTCCCCTCTCCTCCCCACCATCATCCCCTCCTCCCCACCATCGTCCCTCCCCTCATCTCCCCCCACCACCATCGTCCCCTCTCCTCCCCACCATCGTCCCTCTCCTCCCCACCATCGTCCCTCTCCTCCCCACCATCGTCCCCTCTCCTCCTCCACCATCGTCCCTCTCCTCCCCACCATCGTCCCCTCTCCTCCCCACCATCGTCCCCCTCTCCTCCCCACCATCGTCCTCTCCTCCCCCCTCTCCCCCTCCTCCCCACCATCGTCCCCTCTCCTCCCCCACCATCCTCTCCACCATCGTCCCCTCCTCCCCACCATCGTCCCCTCTCCTCCCCACCATCGTCCCCTCTCCTCCCCACCATCGTCTCCCTCTCCTCCCCACTCCCCACCATCGTCCCCTCTCCTCCCCACCATCGTCCCCTCTCCTCCCCACCATCGTCCCCTCTCCTCCCCACCATCGTCCCCTCTCCTCCCCACCATCGTCCCCTCTCCTCCCCCACCCATCCCCCTCCTCTCCACCACCGTCCCCTCCTCCCCACCATCATCCCTCTCCTCCCCACCACCATCATCCCCTCTCCTCCCACCACCGTCCCTCTCCTCCCCACCACCGTCCCCTCTCCTCCCCACCATCATCCCTCTCTCCTCTCCCACCATCATCCCCCCTCCTCCTCCCCACCACCGTCCCCTCTCCTCCCCAGTCCCATCGTCCCCTCTCCTCCCCACCATCGTCCCCTCTCCTCCCCACCATCGTCCCTCTCCTCCCCACCATCGTCCCCCTCTCCTCCCCACCATCGTCCCCTCTCCTCCCCACCATCGTCCCCTCTCCTCCCCACCATCGTCCCCCTCCTCCCCACCATCGCCCTCTCCTCCCCACCACCGTCCCTCCCTCCCCACCATCTCCTCCCCACCATCGTCCCCTCTCCTCCCCACCATCGTCCCTCTCCTCC
Organism: Oncorhynchus nerka; assembly: GCF_034236695.1. Taxonomy (NCBI): domain Eukaryota; kingdom Metazoa; phylum Chordata; class Actinopteri; order Salmoniformes; family Salmonidae; genus Oncorhynchus; species Oncorhynchus nerka. The sequence goes on from NC_088399.1 coordinate 77,024,824, forward strand.
CCACCATCGTCCCCTCTCCTCCCCACCATCGTCCCCTCTCCTCCCCACCATCGTCCCTCTCCTCCCCACCATCGTCCCCTCTCCTCCCCCACCATCGTCCCTCTCCTCCCCACCATCATCCCCTCTCCTCCCCACCATCATCCCCCTCTCCTCCCCACCATCGTCCCCCTCCTCCCCACCTCGTCCCTCTCCTCTCCACCATCGTCCCCTCTCCTCCCCACCATCGTCCCCTCTCCTCCCCACCATCGTCCCTCCTCCCTCCTCCCCACCATCGTCCCCTCTCCTCCCCACCATCGTCCCCCTCTCCCCCCCTCCCCACCATCCCCTCTCCTCCCCACCACCGTCCCTCTCCTCCCCACCATCGTCCCTCTCCTCCCCACCATCATCCCCTCTCCCTCCCCACCATCGTCCCCTCTCCTCCCCACCCCGTCCCCTCTCCTCCCCACCATCGTCCCCTCTCCTCCCCACCATCGTCCCCTCTCCTCCCCACCATCATCCCCCCCCTCTCCTCCCCACCATCATCCCTCTCCTCCCCACCATCGTCCCCTCTCCTCCCCACCATCGTCCCCTCTCCTCCCCACCATCGTCCCCTCTCCTCTCCCCACCATCGTCCCTCTCCTCCCTCCCCACCATCCCCTCTCCTCCCCCCTCTCCTCCCCACCATCATCCCTCTCCTCCCACCACCGTCCCTCTCCTCCTCCCATCGTCCCCTCTCCTCCCCACCATCGTCCCTCTCCTCCCCACCATCATCCCCTCTCCTCCCCACCATCATCCCCTCTCCTCCCCACCATCGTCCCCTCTCCCTCTCTCCCCACCATCGTCCCCTCTCCTCCCCACCATCGTCCCCTCTCCTCCCCACCATCGTCCCCTCTCCTCCCCACCCATCGTCCCCTCTCCTCCCCACCATCATCCCCTCTCCTCCCCACCATCGTCCCCTCTCCCCACCATCGTCCCCTCTCTCTCCACCACCATCGTCCCCTCTCCTCCCCTCACCATCGTCCCCTCTCCTCCCCACCATCGTCCCTCTCCTCCCCACCATCGTCCCCTCTCCTCCCCACCATCATCCCCTCTCCTCCCATCGTCCCCTCTCCTCCCCACCATCGTCCCCTCTCCTCTCCCCACCATCGTCCCCTCTCCTCCCCACCATCATCCCCTCTCCTCCCCACCATCGTCCCTCTCCTCCCCACCATCGTCCCCTCTCCTCCCCACCACCATCCTCCCCTCTCCCCTCTCTCCCCACCATCGTCCCTCTCCTCCCCACCACCGTCCTCCTCCCACCATCGTCCCTCTCCTCCCCCACCATCGTCCCTCTCCCTCCCCACCATCGTCCCCTCTCCTCCCCACCATCGTCCCTCTCCTCCCCACCATCGTCCCTCTCTCCCCACCATCGTCCCTCTCCTCCCCACCACCGTCCCCCTCCTCCCCACCATCTCCCCTCTCCTCCCACCATCGTCCCCTCTCCTCCCCACCATCGTCCCCTCTCCTCCCACCATCGTCCCCTCTCCTCCCCACCATCGTCCCCTCTCCTCCCCACCATCGTCCCCTCTCCTCCCCCACCATCGTCCCCTCTCCCCTCCCCACCATCGTCCCCTCTCCTCCCACCATCGTCCCTCTCCTCTCCACCATCGTCCCCTCTCCTCCCCACCATCGTCCCCTCTCCTCCCCACCATCGTCCCCTCTCCTCCCCACCATCGTCCCCTCTCCTCTCCCCACCATCATCCCTCTCTCCTCCCCTCCTCCCCACCATCGTCCCCTCTCCTCTCCCCACCATCATCCCTCTCCTCCCCCCCATCGTCCCCTCCTCCTCCCCACCACCGTCCCTCTCCTCCCCACCATCGTCCCCTCTCCTCCCCACCATCGTCCCCTCTCCCCACCCCCCCATCGTCCCCTCCTCTCCTCCCCACCATCAGTCCCTCTCCTCCCACCATCGTCCCCTCTCCTCTCCACCATCGTCCCCTCTCCTCTCCACCATCGTCCCCTCTCCTCCTCACCATCAGCCCCTCTCCTCCCCACCATCGTCCCTCTCCTCCCCACCATCATCCCCTCTCCCTCCTCCACCACCATCATCCCCTCTCCTCTCCACCACCGTCCCCTCTCCTCCCCACCACCGTCCCCTCTCCTCTCCACCACCGTCCCTCTCCTCCCCACCATCGTCCCTCTCTCCTCCCCACCTCTCCCCTCTCCTCCCCACCATCGTCCCCTCTCCTCCCCACCATCGTCCCCTCTCCTCCCCACCATCATCCCCTCTCCTCCCCACCATCATCCCCTCTCCTCCCCACCATCGTCCCCTCTCCTCCCCACCACCGTCCCCTCTCCTCCCCACCATCGTCCCTCTCCTCCCCACCATCGTCCCCTCTCCTCCCCACCATCGTCCCTCTCCTCCCCACCATCGTCCCTCTCCTCCCACCATCGTCCCCTCTCCTCCCCACCATCGTCCCCTCCTCCCACCATCGTCCCCTCTCCTCCCCACCATCGTCCCTCTCCTCCCCACCATCGTCCCCTCTCCCCACCCTCCTCCCTCCCCCCACCATCGTCCCTCTCCTCCCCACCATCGTCCCTCTCCTCCCCACCTCGTCCCTCTCCTCCCCACCATCGTCCCCTCCCTCTCTCCTCTCCCCTGCAGGTCCTCCCCACCATCCCCTCTCCTCCACCACCATCGTCCCCTCTCCTCCCCACCATCGTCCCCTCTCCCTCTCCACCATCGTCCCCTCTCCTCCCCACCATCGTCCCCTCTCCTCCCCACCATCATCCCCTCTCCCTCTCCTCCCCACCATCGTCCCCTCTCCTCCCCACCATCGTCCCCTCTCCTCCCCACCATCGTCCCCTCTCCTCCCCACCATCGTCCCCTCTCCTCCCCACCATCGTCCCCTCTCCTCCCCACCATCGTCCCTCTCCTCCCCACCATCGTCCCCTCTCCTCCCCACCATCGTCCCCTCTCTCTCCCCACCGTCCCCTCCTCCCCACCCTCCCTCTCCCCCCACCATCGTCCCTCTCCTCCACCATCGTCCCCCCTCCCCACCATCGTCCCCTCTCCTCCCCACCATCGTCCCCTCTCCTCCCCACCATCGTCCCCTCTCCCCTCTCCTCCCCACCATCGTCCCCTCTCCTCTCCCACCATCGTCCCTCTCCTCCCCCCACCATCATCATCCCCTCTCCTCCCCTCGTCTCCTCCCACCCGTCCCTCTCCTCTCCACCATCGTCCCCTCTCTCCTCACCCGTCCCCTCTCCTCCCCCCACCCTCCCTCTCCTCCCCACCATCGTCCCCTCTCCTCCCCACCATCATCCCCTCTCCCCTCTCCTCCGTCCCCTCTCCTCCCCACCATCGTCCCCTCTCCTCCCCACCATCGTCCCCTCTCCCCCACCCTCCTCCTCCCCCACCATCGTCCCTCTCCTCCCCACCCGTCCCCTCCCCTCTCCCACCATCGTCCCCTCTCCCTCCCCACCATCGTCCCCTCTCCTCCCCACCATCGTCCCCTCTCCTCCCCACCATCGTCCCTCTCCTCCCCATCGTCCTCTCTCCCCCCTCTCCCCCTCCCCACCATCGTCCCCTCTCCTCCCCACCCGTCCCCTCTCCTCCCCACCACCGTCCCTCTCCTCCCCACCATCTCCCCCTCCTCCCCACCATCGTCCCCTCTCCTCCCCACCATCGTCCCTCTCCTCCCCACCATCATCCCCTCTCCTCCACCCTCGTCCCCTCTCCTCTCCACCACCATCGTCCCTCTCCTCTCCACCATCGTCCCCTCTCCTCCTCACCATCAGCCCCTCTCCTCCCCACCATCGTCCCCTCTCCTCCCCACCATCATCCTCCTCTCCACCACCATCATCCCCTCCCCTCCATCAGTCCCCTCTCCTCCCCACCTCCCCTCCTCCACCACCATCCCCTCTCCTCTCCACCACCATCGTCCCCTCTCCTCTCCCACCATCGTCCCTCTCCTCCCTCCCATCCCCTCTCCTCCCCTCCATCGTCCATCGTCCCCTCTCCTCCCCACCATCGTCCCTCTCCCCCTCTCCTCCCCACCATCGTCCCCTCTCCCCTCTCGTCCCCTCTCCTCCCCACCATCGTCCCTCTCCTCCCCACCATCGTCCCTCTCCTCCCCACCATCGTCCCCTCTCCTCCTCCACCATCGTCCCTCCTCTCCACCCTCCCCACCATCGCCCCTCTCCTCTCCACCACCATCTCCTCCCCCCTCCCTCTCCCCACCATCGTCCCCTCTCTCCTCCCCCTCTCTCGTCCCCCCACCATCATCCCCCCTCTCTCTCCCTCTCCTCCCCACCATCGTCCCCTCTCCTCCCCACCATCATCATCTCCTCCTCTCCACCACCATCGTCCCCTCTCTCCCCACCATCGTCCCCTCTCCTCCCCACCATCGTCCCCTCTCCTCCCCCCACCATCGTCCCCTCTCCTCCCCACCATCGTCCCCTCTCTCTCCCCACCATCGTCCCCTCTCCTCCCCACCATCGTCCCTCTCCTCCCCACCATCGTCCCCCTCCTCCCCACCATCAGTCCCCTCTCCTCCCCACCATCGTCCCCTCTCCTCCCCACCATCGTCCCCTCTCCTCTCCACCATCGTCCCCTCTCCTCCCCACCATCGTCCCTCTCCTCCCACCACCATCATCCCCTCTCCTCCCCACCATCGTCCCTCTCCTCCCCACCCATCGTCCCTCCTCCCCACCATCATCCCCTCCTCACCTCCCCTCCTCCCCACCATCGTCCCTCTCCTCTCCACCACCATCATCCCCTCTCCTCCCCACCATCGTCCCCCCCCTCTCCCCACCATCCCCTCTCCTCCCCACCATCGTCCCCTCTCCTCCCCACCATCGTCCCCTCCTCATCTCCCACCATCATCCCTCTCCTCCCCACCATCGTCCCCTCTCCTCCCCACCACCGTCCCCTCTCCTCCCCACCATCGTCCCTCTCCCCCCACCATCGTCCCCTCTCCTCTCCACCATCGTCCCCTCTCCTCCCCACCATCGTCCCCTCTCCTCCCCACCATCGTCCCCTCTCCTCCCCACCATCATCCCCTCTCCTCCCCACCATCGTCCCCTCTCCTCCCCACCACCGTCCCTCTCCTCTCCACCACCATCATCCCCTCTCCTCCCCACCATCGTCCCCTCTCCTCCCCACCATCATCCCTCTCCTCTCCACCATCGTCCCCTCTCCTCCCCACCATCATCCCCTCTCCTCTCCCCACCATCATCCCCTCTCCTCCCACCACCGTCCCCTCTCCTCCCCACCATCGTCCCCTCTCCTCTCCCCACCATCATCCCCTCTCCTCCCCACCATCGTCCCCTCTCCTCCCCACCATCATCCCCTCTCCTCTCCACCATCATCCCCTCTCCTCCCCACCATCGTCCCCTCTCCTCTCCCCACCATCGTCCCTCTCTCCTCCCCACCATCGTCCCCTCTCCTCCCCACCATCGTCCCCTCTCCTCCCCACCATCGTCCCCTCTCCTCCCCACCATCGTCCCCTCTCTCCCACCATCTCCCTCTCCTCCCCACCATCGTCCCCTCTCCTCCCCACCATCGTCCCTCTCCTCTCTCCGTCCCCCCCACCACCATCGTCCCTCTCCTCCCCACCATCGTCCCCTCTCCTCCCCACCATCGTCCCCTCTCCTCCCCACCATCGTCCCCTCTCCTCCCCACCATCGTCCCCTCTCCTCCCCACCATCGTCCCCTCTCCTCCCCCCACCGGAGTCCCTCTCCTCTCCACCATCGTCCCCTCTCCTCCCCACCATCGTCCCCTCTCCTCCCCACCATCGTCCCCTCTCCTCCCCACCATCGTCCCCTCTCCTCTGCACCATCGTCCCCTCTCCTCCCCACCATCATCCCCTCTCCTCTCCACCATCGTCCCCTCTCCTCCCACCATCAGTCCCCTCTCCTCCCCACCATCGTCCCCTCTCCTCCCCACCATCTCCCCACCACCATCATCCCCTCTCCTCTCCACCACCGTCCCCTCTCCTCCCCACCACCGTCCCCTCTCCTCTCCACCATCATCCCCTCTCCTCCCCACCATCGTCCCCTCTCCTCCCCACCATCATCCCCTCTCCTCCTCCACCACCGTCCCTCTCCTCCCCACCATCGTCCCCTCTCCTCCCCACCATCGTCCCCTCTCCTCCCCACCATCGTCCCCTCTCCTCCCCACCATCGTCCCTCTCCTCCCCACCATCGTCCCTCTCCTCCCCACCATCAGCCCCTCTCCTCTCCACCATCGTCCTCTCTCTCCTCTCCACCCAGTCCCCTCTCCTCCCCACCGTCCCCTCTCCTCCCCACCATCGTCCCCTCAGGTCCCCTCTCCTCCCCACCATCGTCCCCCTCCCCACCATCATCCCTCTCCTCCCCACCATCGTCCCCTCTCCTCCCACCATCATCCCCTCTCCTCCCCACCATCGTCCCCTCTCCTCCCCCACCATCGTCCCTCTCCTCCCCACCATCGTCCCTCTCCTCCCCACCATCGTCCCCTCTCCTCCCCACCATCGTCCCTCTCCTCTCCACCATCGCCCCCTCTCCTCTCCACCATCGTCCCCTCTCCTCTCCACCATCATCCCCTCTCCTCTCCACCACCGTCCCCTCTCCTCCCCACCATCGTCCCTCTCCTCTCCACCACCATCATCCCCTCTCCTCCCCACCATCGTCCCTCTCCTCCCCACCATCGTCCCCTCTCCTCCCCACCATCGTCCCCTCTCCTCTCCACCATCGTCCCTCTCCTCCCCACCATCGTCCCTCTCCTCCCCACCATCGTCCCTCTCCTCCCCACCATCGTCCCCTCTCCTCCCCACCACCATCGTCCCCTCTCCTCCCCACCATCGTCCCCTCTCCTCCCCACCATCGTCCCTCTCCTCCCCACCACCATCGTCCCTCTCCTCCCCACCATCGTCCCCTCTCCTCCCCACCATCGTCCCCTCTCCTCCCCACCATCGTCCCCTCCCCATCGTCCCTCCTCCCCACCATCGTCCCTCTCCTCCCCACCATCGTCCCCTCTCCTCCCCACCATCGTCCCCTCTCCTCCCCACCACCATCGTCCCCTCTCCTCCCCACCATCGTCCCCTCTCCTCCCCACCATCGTCCCTCTCCTCCCCACCATCGTCCCTCTCCTCCCCACCATCGTCCCCCTCCTCTCCACCATCGTCCCCTCTCCTCCCCACCATCGTCCCCTCTCCTCCCCTCGTCCTCTCCTCTCCACCACCATCATCCCCTCTCCTCCCCACCATCGTCCCCTCTCCTCCCCACCATCATCCCCTCTCCTCCCCACCATCGTCCCCTCTCCTCTCCCTCCCCATCGTCCCTCTCCTCTCCACCATCGTCCCCTCTCCTCCCCACCATCGTCCCTCTCCTCTCCACCACCGTCCCCTCTCCTCCCCACCACCGTCCCCTCTCCTCTCCACCACCATCATCCCTCTCCTCCCCACCATCGTCCCCTCTCCTCCCCACCATCGTCCCTCTCCTCCCCACCATCGTCCCCTCTCCTCCCCACCATCGTCCCCTCTCCTCTCCACCATCGTCCCCTCTCCTCCCCACCATCGTCCCTCTCCTCCCACCATCGTCCCCTCTCCTCCCCACCATCGTCCCCTCTCCCCCCACCATCGTCCCCTCTCCTCCCCACCACCATCGTCCCTCTCTCCCCACCATCGTCCCCTCTCTCCCCACCATCGTCCCCTCTCCTCCCCACCATCGTCCCCTCTCCTCCCCACCATCGTCCCCTCTCCTCCCCACCATCGTCCCCTCTCCTCCCCACCATCGTCCCCTCTCCTCTCCACCATCGTCCCCTCTCCTCCCCACCATCGTCCCCTCTCCTCCCCACCATCGTCCCCTCTCCTCCCCACCATCGTCCCCTCTCCTCCCCACCACCATCGTCCCCTCTCCTCCCCACCATCGTCCCCTCTCCTCCCCACCATCGTCCCTCTCCTCCCCACTATCGTCCCTCTCCTCCCCACCATCGTCCCCTCTCCTCCCCACCATCGTCCCCTCTCCTCCCCACCATCGTCCCTCTCCTCCCCACCACCGTCCCCTCTCCTCTCCACCACCATCATCCCTCTCCTCCCCACCATCGTCCCCTCTCCTCCCCACCATCATCCCCTCTCCTCTCCACCACCGTCCCCCCCTCTCCCTCCCCACCATCGTCCCCTCACCTCCCCACCATCGTCCCCTCTCCTCCCCACCATCGTCCCCTCTCCTCCCCACCATCGTCCCCTCTCCTCCCCACCATCGTCCCTCTCCTCTCCACCATCGTCCCCTCTCCTCCCCACCATCGTCCCTCTCCTCCCCACCATCATCCCCTCTCCTCCCACCATCGTCCCCTCTCCTCCCCACCATCGTCCCTCTCCTCCCCACCATCGTCCCCTCTCCTCCCCACCATCGTCCCCTCTCCTCCCCACCATCGTCCCTCTCCTCCCCACCATCGTCCCCTCTCCTCCCCACCATCATCCCTCTCCTCTCTCACCACCGTCCCTCTCCTCCCCACCACCGTCCCCTCTCCTCTCCACCAACATCATCCCCTCTCCTCCCCACCATCGTCCCCCTCTCCTCCCCACCGTCCCTCTCCTCCCCACCACCGTCCCCTCTCCTCCCCACCATCAGCCCCTCTCCTCTCCACCATCGTCCTCTCTCCTCTCCACCACCGTCCCCCCCTCTCCCTCTCCTCCCACCATCGTCCCCCTCTCCTCTCCCCTCTCCTCCCCACCATCGTCCCCTCTCCTCCCCACCATCATCCCCTCTCCTCCCCACCATCATCCCCTCTCCTCCCCACCATCATCCCCTCTCCTCCCCACCACCGTCCCCTCTCCTCCCCACCATCGTCCCCTCTCCTCCCCACCACCGTCCCCTCTCCTCCCCACCATCGTCCCCTCCCTCCTCCCCCACCATCGTCCCCTCTCCTCCCCACCATCGTCCCTCTCCTCCCCACCATCGTCCCCCTCTCCTCCCCACCATCGTCCCCTCTCCTCTCCACCATCGTCCCCTCTCCTCCCCACCATCGTCCCCTCTCCTCTCCACCATCGTCCCCTCTCCTCCTCACCATCAGCCCCTCTCCTCCCCACCATCGTCCCCTCTCCTCCCCACCATCATCCCCTCTCCTCTCCACCACCATCATCCCCTCTCCTCTCCAGCACCGTCCCCTCTCCTCCCCACCACCGTCCCCTCTCCTCTCCACCACCATCATCCCCTCTCCTCCCCACCATCGTCCCTCTCCTCCCCACCATCATCCCTCTCTCTCTCCACCACCGTCCCCTCTCCTCCCCACCACCGTCCCCTCTCCTCTCCACCACCATCATCCCCTCTCCTCCCCACCATCGTCCCCTCTCCTCCCCACCATCGTCCCCTCTCCTCCCCACCATCGTCCCCCTCTCCACCATCGTCCCCTCTCCTCCCCACCATCGTCCCCTCTCCTCCCCACCATCGTCCCCTCTCCTCCCCACCACCATCGTCCCTCTCCTCCCCACCATCATCCCCTCTCCTCCCCACCACCGTCCCTCTCCTCTCCACCATCGTCCCTCTCCTCCCCACCATCGTCCCCTCTCCTCCCCACCATCGTCCCCTCTCCTCCCCACCATCGTCCCCTCTCCTCTCCACCATCGTCCCCTCTCCTCCCCACCATCGTCCCCTCTCCTCCCCACCACCGTCCCCCCTCCTCTCCCCACCATCATCCCCTCTCCTCCCCACCATCGTCCCCTCTCCTCCCCACCATCATCCCCTCTCCTCCTCCACCACCGTCCCCTCTCCTCCCCACCATCGTCCCTCTCCTCCCCACCATCATCGTCCCCTCTCCTCCCCACCATCGTCCCTCTCCTCCCCACCATCGTCCCTCTCCTCCCCACCATCGTCCCCTCTCCTCTCCACCATCGTCCCCTCTCCTCCCCACCATCGTCCCTCTCCTCCCCACCTATCATCCCCTCTCCTCCCCACCATCGTCCCCTCTCCTCTCCACCATCGTCCCCTCTCCTCCCCACCATCGTCCCCTCTCCTCCCCACCACCGTCCCTCTCTCCTCCCCACCATCGTCCCTCTCCTCCCCACCACCGTCCCCTCTCCACCACCATCATCCCCTCTCCTCTCCACCATCGTCCCTCTCCTCCCCACCATCGTCCCTCTCCTCCCCACCATCGTCCCTCTCCTCTCCACCATCGTCCCTCTCCTCCCCACCATCGTCCCCTCTCCTCCCCACCATCGTCCCCTCTCCTCCCCACCATCGTCCCTCTCCTCCCCACCATCGTCCCCTCTCCTCCCCACCATCGTCCCCTCTCCTCCCCACCATCGTCCCTCTCCTCCCCACCATCGTCCCCTCTCCTCTCCACCATCGTCCCCTCTCTCCCTCCTCCTCCCCACCATCGTCCCTCTCCTCCCCCCACCATCGTCCTCTCTCCTCACCACCATCGTCCCTCTCCTCTCCACCATCGTCCCTCTCCTCCCCACCATCGTCCCCTCTCCTCCCCACCACCATCGTCCCCTCTCCTCCCCACCATCGTCCCCTCTCCTCCCCACCACCGTCCCCTCTCCTCTCCACCATCGTCCCCTCTCCTCCCCACCATCGTCCCCTCTCCTCCCCACTATCGTCCCCTCTCCTCCCCACCATCGTCCCCTCTCCTCTGCACCATCGTCCCCTCTCCTCTCCACCATCGTCCCCTCTCCTCTCCACCATCGTCCCCTCTCCTCCTCACCATCAGCCCCTCTCCTCCCCACCATCGTCCCCTCTCCTCTCCAGCACCTTCCCCTCTCCTCCCCACCATCGTCCCTCTCCTCCCCACCATCGTCCCTCTCCTCCCCACCATCGTCCCTCTCCTCTCCACCATCGTCCCCTCTCCTCCCCACCATCGTCCCTCTCCTCCCCACCATCGTCCTCTCTCCTCACCACCATCGTCCCCCCTCTCCTCTCCACCATCGTCCCCTCTCCTCCCCACCATCGTCCCCTCTCCTCCCCACCATCGTCCCCTCTCCTCCCCACCACCATCGTCCCTCTCCTCCCCACCATCGTCCCCTCTCCTCCCCACCACCGTCCCCTCTCCTCTCCACCATCGTCCCCTCTCCTCCCACCATCGTCCCCTCTCCTCCCCACTATCGTCCCCTCTCCCCCACCATCGTCCCCTCTCCTCTCCACCATCGTCCCCTCTCCTCTCCACCATCGTCCCCTCTCCTCTCCACCATCGTCCCCTCTCCTCCTCACCATCAGCCCCTCTCCTCCCCACCATCGTCCCCTCTCCTCCCCACCATCATCCCCTCTCCTCTCCACCACCATCATCCCCTCTCCTCTCCAGCACCGTCCCCTCTCCTCCCCACCACCGTCCCTCTCCTCTCCACCACCATCATCCCCTCTCCTCCCCACCATCGTCCCCTCTCCTCCCCACCATCATCCCCTCTCCTCTCCACCACCGTCCCCTCTCCTCCCCACCACCGTCCCCTCTCCTCTCCACCAACATCATCCCTCTCCTCCCCACCATCGTCCCTCTCCTCTCCACCACCGTCCCCTCTCCTCCCCACCACCGTCCCCTCTCCTCCCCACCATCGTCCCCTCCGTCCCCTCTCCTCCCCACCATCGTCCCCTCTCCTCCCCACCATCATCCCCTCTCCTCCCCACCATCATCCCCTCTCCTCCCCACCACCGTCCCCTCTCCTCCCCACCATCGTCCCCTCTCCTCCCCACCATCGTTCCCTCTCCTCTCCACCACTCGTCCCCTCTCCTCCCCACCATCGTCCCCTCTCCTCTCCACCATCGTTCCCTCTCCTCTCCACCATCGTCCCCCTCTCCTCCCCACCATCGTCCCCTCTCCTCTCCACCATCGTCCCCTCTCCTCCCCACCATCGTCCCCTCTCCTCCCCACTATCGTCCCCTCTCCTCTCCACCATCGTTCCCTCTCCTCTCCACCATCGTCCCCTCTCCTCCCCACCACCTTCCCCTCTCCTCCCCACTATCGTCCCCTCTCCTCTCCACCATCGTTCCCTCTCCTCTCCACCATCGTCCCCTCTCCTCTCCACCATCGTCCCCTCTCCTCCCCACCATCGTCCCCTCTCCTCCCCACCATCGTCCCCTCTCCTCCCCACTATCGTCCCCTCTCCTCTCCACCATCGTTCCCTCTCCTCTCCACCATCGTCCCCTCTCCTCTCCACCATCATCCCCTCTCCTCCTCACCACCATCCCCTCTCCTCCTCGTCCTGTCTGTTTTTTATATAACCATTACTTAACCAGGAATAATAACCAGAAGGTTAGAAACCTATTTTTGCAAGCGGGATCGTGCAAAGTACATTTCCCTTTAAATAAAGTATTCAGTTATTCATTAAAGTAGGTTAAAGCATTCATTACCCCCCCCCAGGCCCAGCTGGAGGCCCAGAGGGCGACGGGGGAGTTTCAGAGGGCGGTGGAGATCCTGGGGGCGGCTAAAGAGACCATCGCCCTGGCAGAGGAGAGACTCCTGGAGGAGGACAGCAGACAGTTTGATTCAGCCTGGCAGGAGATGCTCAACCACGCCACCAACAGGGTGGGTAAACACACAGTCTTGGTCCTGGAAAGGTACAGTGTGTGCAGACTGTGACTGACTGGGTTTGTTAGCTTGATTAGGCATTTGTAGTAGCAATGGTCATCAAAATTGTTAAAAGGTTTTAAAACAAGTCTAATAAATACAACAGTTGGACAATGGATGAAGATACTCCGAACCTTTATAATTTTTAAAATACATCAGATATTGACGGAATTATTGCAGATAAAAACATTTTACTGGCACAGACAAATAGTGAATGTAGTTT